>NC_142136.1:31963166-32272000 GCF_024610735.1 Ursus americanus | reverse complement strand
TTAGCGCTGCTATTTAAATACGTAATATACAACACATAAAGGTTAGATGGTATAATTAATTCTAGCTACATCTACTTCATCGCTTCTCGTTTTATTTGTAGAACCCAGTCAATCTAACTTCAAAGATGAAACCATCTTTGTCATGGTCATCAATGGCCTCCACGGTTTCAAATCTAATGGTTAATTCTCAGTCCTCGTCTTCTCAAACTTAGTACCAACTGCCGTAACGCATCACTCCATCCTGAAAAGCTTTCTTTGCTCAGCATCAGGGACACTCTTCTGCCTTTCCTCCTCTTCTTTTAATCCCTTGCATGAACCTCTTCTTCTCATTCTTTTGACCCATAAATGTTGGTGTAACCTGGGGATCACCATAGAAGGGATACAGTTCCTTCTAATGGGCCTTATGTGCCATCCATATTAAAGTAACTCTCAGATTTCTATCTCCAGCCTGATCTCTAGATCTTTCTGAATACTAGGCTTGGGTTTTGCAATCTTATTTTTTTCAAAAAAAAAATTTTTTAAAGGTGTTTCTTTCCATATCTTCCCAGACATAAAAATGGCAGCACCATTCACCTAGTGGCAATGTTGGAGTAATACTTGAGTCCCTTCATGTTCTCATGACTCCTATGTTAGGAAGTCTGCTTAATACTGAGAAAAATCAGAATAAACTATAATTTCACAGACCAATAAAATATTTATTGTAGGTAATTACTCATGTAGCAAGAGTACAGATTTTTATTATCAAGATCATGAGAAATTATAATGTACAAATATTTTCTAATCTTCAGTCCTTTTTCCTAATATAATAAAATTAGCCCATATTTTCATCCATAAATTGTTCCAATTATTCAACATAATACACACTTTAACACCTCAGTTTACCACATCTATGGAAGAAGAGATTAATCTAGAAGTAATTCCACAATTATTTGTAAATATGGAAGAAGAGATTAATCTAGAAGTAATTCCACAATTATTTGTAAATATCAGAATTTTCCCATGCACAATCATATGAAAGATAATTTTAAAGTAATTCTTGGTATTGCTTTCTTCTTACACATAGTTGTACGAAATACAAGTTCTCACGATTACTCATGTTAGTTTGGATGTTTTTTATTGTAAAATACATACACTACGCTTGACCAAATAAAAATATGTGTGTGACTCCAGCCTTTAAATTAAAGTGAGCCCTATTTATTCTCAGCTTTTATCAAGCTAGTGATTAGATGACCATTAGGAATGCTATCTATTTTTTGAAAGTTCTTTTTCCTTCTCATTATACTGTAGTCTCTCTCTCCTGCAAAGCCACTGAAGTTATTTTTAGAAGAGTGGCCTAACCTTAAACATCATATTGAATTAACGTGATAAATTTTTTCATTGTGTACTATAACAGTCTAAATTTTGTTAAAAATAGAGCATTTTGAAGGGAACAACATATATTTCTGCTATACATCAACAGAATGAAGGATTCTAGAAAGAGACCACTTGGTCTCTCAACATCTCCAACTTGCTCTCTGTGTGTCAGTGACACTGAAGATTCTCTGCCTTTCTGGTTACCTGGTTAGCAGATGTTCAACTCTAAGAAGCCATCCCAATCTCCAGGTCTAGGTCAACTGGTTCTAAGTTCTCACATGTGTTTAACACACGATAACTGAAGATGACATTTGTTTGTATGTTTAGTTTATTTTGTCTGTCTCTCCAAATAGACAGTATGCTTCAAGAGGGACAAGGGAGCTTTTCTTTTTGCTCACGGTCCTATCACCATTACCTGCCACAAAGCAGGCACTCAGTAAGTAATTATGGCCTGATTAGACCTGTTTCTCGACTAGACTATAACTTCTAGGATGGATGGCAATGGCCATGTCTGTCACCACTGCATCCTCAGATCTCAGCATTTAATTATTATTAGCAAATAAATGTCGGACTAAGGAGTTAATAGTTGGGGCAGTCAGCTGGGGAACAATAATATCAATCTTTACTGCTCAGTGCCATATATGCATCACTCATATCTTTAATTGAACCAAATTTTATTATATACCTACTATTTATTCACTTATTCAAATATTAATTGGACAGCTATGGGGTCAGACACCATTCTGTGTTCTTCAGTACTGTGCACTGTGTTGGATGAGGGAATATTACATCTATACAAACATGATTCGACTTCAGGGAGCCTACAGTACGACCATGAGTTTGGACAATAAGTGGTCATCATGTGCAATGTGATAAATGGCCATGGGAGCAGATAAAAGGGGTGTCTGAATTTATTAACCTTTGGAGTAGACCCGGAAGTTTCCCAAGGACAATATGGAGAGGTGCTGAATGGTGGAAATGGCCAAGAGCAAAACTACAAATTGTTCTGGGTGACTAGACTAAAGGATTTGGCAGGTCTGAAGGGGTAGGAGATTATGTACTAACAGGGCCTTGATCAGGGGAGATCTTGAGTATTGTGCTAAGCAGTTAACTCAAAGAGTTAAAGGACAATGACCAAACGCTTTTAAAGTTAGAACTGACACCATAGATTTGTGTACTAGAAAAGTCGTATTGGCAGCAGGGTAGAGAGTGGCCTGAAGAGAATGCATCATTTCACAGGAAGAACCACTGGAGGCCTACTGTAAAAATGTTGCCAAAGCAGGATCCAAGATGGCAGCAGTGGAGTGGGAATGGAGAAGGAGTAAGAGGGAGACAGATACATAATAAATTAGGTGTTAGCCCTGGGACTTGGTGTAAATATGTGCAGGATATGGGAAGGCAAGGCAGAATAAGGAAACAATTTTTGGCTAACACCTAGAGCTGTGAATTGGGTGATCAGAGGAGCCAACATAAGGAATAAAGATTATGTCTGGGGATTAAAAAAAAACAGTAAGTTTCTGTCCATTGCTTATAAAGATCTGGGGTTCAGCAGAGAGTTTTAAGAAGAGAGCTGGAGATGTGCTTATACAGATCTGGGATTCAGCAGTTTTAAGAAGAGAGCTGGAGATCTGAGGATCCTTACCAGATAAATGGTCAATGAGCCCTGAATTTCATGGAGGCACAATGTAAGTGAGAAAAACAACAGACCAAGGCCTGGACACCAGGAAACTCTACATCTTCTGGCATGACTTTATTATTATTTATTTATTTATTTTTGAAAGATTTATTAGAGAGAGAAAGAGAGAGAGCATGCAGAAGCACCAGAAGGGGCAGAGGGAGAGGGAAAGGGAAAAGGAGAGAAGCAGACTCTGCTAAGCATGGAGCCTGATGCGGGGCTCGATCTCACAACCCTGAGATCAATGATCTGAGCTGAAATCAGAGTTGGATGCTTAACCAAATGAACCACCCAGGTACCCCTTTCTTGCATTACTTTAAACCTCTCTTCCTACTCATTCAGGGAATGCCAGAGATCTCCACTTATTGATAGGAAATTGGGAGTCTCATGACTCAATTTTAGGCTCGTAAGATCTCATAGACAATATTAAGAGAGGTAAGACATATCTCTTCTACCCTTCCCTAGATGTCAGAAAAGCCAAAAATAATCAGTTTTTCCCTCAGTATTGCCTTGGGCAGTAAATGGCCTCAACATCAATTCCATCAAGCAACCCAGAAAACAGAGTCATCCCTGATTGAACTTCTCTCACCATATCCAACCCATTCTCAGGCCTGTCCATTATACTGCCTCCATTCTATTCACTTTCATTTCCACAGCCACTGACCTATTTTAACTCATACCACTCCCAAAAATCTTCTCTTCCAATCCATTTTCTGCACTAGAGCCACAGTAGATCTATTTAAAAAGCAAATCTGTTCTTCTCACTCCACTATCCCTTTAGTGGCTTTTCATTGCTCTTGATATAGACTGAAATCTCAACTCCACCTGGATGCCAATGATCTGACCCCCGCTCACCTCCCCAGCTTCACTCTCCCACAATAACACCCTTCCTCACACCCTGCTCTCTGTGATCCAGTCACCCTGCCTCCTTTCAGTTTCTCTCTCTCTCAGCTCCGTGCCTCTGCATGTGTTGTTTCTTTTTTTTTTTTTTATAGTTTTATCTAAGTCATCTCTACACCCAATGTGGGGCTCGAACTCATGACCCCGAGATCAAGAGTGGCATGCTCTTCTGAGCCGGCCAGGCACCCCTGTGTTGTTCCTTTTATACAGAACTTCCAACACTGCCCCTTCACCTCTGTAACTCGTCCTCCTTCTCAGCTCTCAGCTCAAATACCACTTTGCTTTCCCTGACTGATCACACCGGACCATGTCTCTATGTTACAGACTCCCATTATGCTTTCCATCGTCGTTCACAGCTCGTATCAGGCTTATATACACTTGTATTTATAAGCGATTACGTGATGGAGTGCTTGGGTGGCACAGTTGGTTACACGTCCCACTCTTGATTTCAGACCAGGTTGTGATCTCAAGGTTGTGAGATTGAGCCCAGTGTCTGGGGGTTCCGTGCTCAGCGGGGCCTCTGCTTAAGACTCTCTCTCCCTGGGGCGCCTGGGTGGCTCAGGCGGTTACACGTCTGCCTTCGGCTCAGGTCATGATCCTGGCTGAAGTCCTGGGATCGAGCCCCACATTGGGCTCCCTGCTCAGTGGGGAGCCTACTTCTCCCTCTCCTCCCTGCTTGTGCTCTCTCTCACTATCTCTGTTGTTTTCTCTGTCTCTCAAATAAATAAAATAAAATAAAATAAAATAAAATAAAAACTTAAAAAAAAAACCTTTCTCCCCTTCTCCCTCTGTCCTTCCGCCCCCCCACTCACAAACACACACACGCACGTACACACACACACGCACTCTCTCTCTAATAAATAAAATCTTAAAAAAAGAGAAGTGATTATTTGATGAAAAGTAGGGACTATTTCTCCTTAGCTCTCCACTATATGCCCAGTAACAGGCCCTACATGTGGTACAAAGTAGGCATATATTAAATATTGCTCTGTAAGTAAAAGGAGATAATGAGAACTCATACTCGTAGCCTTTTTATTTCTCCTAAGATTTGTTCTTGCACTGTCTGGAAAAATAAATAAGTAAATATATAATTTAATATTTAATTTAATATTGATTATGTTTATCTTTAATACATATTACAGATGAAGTACACAGTGGAGCGGATGGTGAGTGGAAAGTGACGTGGCCTGGCTGTCGTCCCAAAGAAGCTTTGAGCCTCCCGGGAGATGGGCTGTTTGGATCCGCATCGGCCTGCATCCGGCCTGTGGGCACACAGGACCCACCCCAGGCCAGGATGCCAAAGCAGACGCGTCCGTCACTTCCTCACCTCTGGGGAAATTTGTGCAAGACGAGCGGACAGGGTGAAGAGACTGCTGAGGCTCGCCTGAGGTATGCAGTTTTGTGTCGAACCAATGAGAATGTCTTGGTTTGCATAATGGTACTATGATGATGGAAGACATCAACAATAGGACAGCCAAGTAAAAGGTATCTGTGAACTCTCCCCAGTATTTCTGTAACTTTTAACTCCAAAAATCATTTCAAAATAAAACACTTTAAAGTGCTATTCCTTTGCTGGGTAAGAATATAAGCAATACAGATTGTCTAAAAACCACTTTTTCCTATTTTATTTACTGATGTGTTTTTTCCCCCATTCTTTTCAGCAGTTATTGCCGATAACATTCATCCTATATGCATGGGTAAACACCTAGTATATGTGTGTGTATACATTCTCGCACACCTTTTTTTTTTTTAAGCGAACAAACTCATCAATCATTTCGACTACTTTGCCATCATGGTTTTTACATGCATTGCATACGGAATTACTAATAGCAGGAATGTTGAAAAGTGGTAGAAAGGAGTAAAAGAAAAAAAGAAGAAGATACATTAAAAGATTAATAGAAATAATGCCATGATGAGATTCTGGGGGTAGAATTTAAATTAGGTCTAGAAAGCAACAACTTTTATTGTGGAACTGACACCTATCCAGGAGACACAGATCTCAAATTCCTGCTTTAACCTGAGATACCCTGATAATTGCTTCAATTTTCCACTTCATTTTGCATGTGTGTAAGTCTGATGTATTATTTTTCAGGGTTCAGCGTATGGTGCATTAAGATTCCTGTCCTTTAACACGTGAACTGAAACCCTTTGATTTTGTAGTGAGTGTGGACTGAGTTGGAGGAATTTCATGAATTGAAAGACATTCTGATTGGTAGTTATTCTGTTAGTCACACCGTTAATGTCTTTTATTTAGTGTGCTCTGTGGAGAAAGAATAGTAAGCAGCTGAAGAATCACTTCAAACGCTTTGACTGCCTCTGGCTGCATTAATTTTGAGATATCTCATTTAGGCTAAAAAAAGAGGCAAAGCTAAAGTCTGTAATACGGGCTTTTTGTCACCCCAAATTGGATCTATCACAATTTTGCATTCTCTCAAGAAGGTGTTATAACTCAGTAGGCTGTACCATTTTTTTCTTTGAGTAGGACAAAATTTTACATCATTTCGTTCACAAGCATAATGAAAATGGCATCAACTAGACTTTAAAGATGATAAGCCATCTCTAAGGAGAAAATGTAGCTTACATTTCACTGACAGTAAAATTTCAAATGCTAGAAAGACCCCAATCTGGTAATTATATGTAACCATTGTCTTTAATCATTTTAAATAATGTGTTCAAAAGAAATGCATGTACGTATTTGTGTGTCTGTGTGTGTGAATCCTGATACGGTTTCCTCTAAGTGGACACCAGATAAATCAAAGGCAATGGTATCGAACAGACGGGTTCAGTCCTCATCACAGAGCAGTCTGGTGTGTAGACAGCCGTAGAGGATGCTGTCTTACAGCAAAACTGATGGTCAAGAAGCCTGGAGGACTTTAGGGCAAAGGAGCCAGGAACTGACCTACGAGCTCATGCAGAGACTCTTCATTCCAGAATTTGGCACTTGAGGTCAAGAGCTGCCAGATACATCAATGACCACCCACAAGGCTAAAGGTGCCTGTGGAGACTGGCAAGGAGTAGATGAAGTATCACTCCTCAGCTCACCAACAGGACCGGACAAATGGCAATGCACCCACCATATAGGCACTTCCAGAATTCACCAGGCCCTCTACAGTTGATCAACGTCACTTCTTCTAGTTAGTTCAAATTCGCCGTTCCCTCCCCAGCCCCCGTGTTGACCGCCAGTATTCTCTTTCCTCTGCTTCCCGTAGCACTGGCCCAAGAGGCTACAGGGTTGCTCCTGCAGAAACATGCACTGGCTATTATTTTAGTAAAACAATGGGCAAATCAAGGCACAGCTGATTTACTTATTTTGGTTATTTTTGAATTTGGTACAGATCCCAACGTCATTGTTCAGGTTGTTTATGAAGCCCCCTATTATGATAATGATAAAGAGGAAAGAACTGATTAAAAAGTAGCATTTCTATGTTCACAGCACCTGCCAACCAATTCAGATAACAGTCAAGTAATCTAAGATATGGTCTACGACCTTTGAAAAAAGACTGCTGTCCAACCGACTATCTAATAACATTGGAAAGGTTAAATAATAACAATAAATGGTTAAGAATGAGAACACCAGTTCTCCAAATGGAAGAGTTATTGTAAGACAGGAGATAACAAAATAACGGAACCAGTATTTCCAGGGAGCAGAGGAGAGAAAAATCACATCAAGCTGATGATACGGGATGCGGGCTGGGTCCCACAGGACACAGCTTCGGAGCAGGCGTGGAGAGGCTGCCAGGTGTGCGGGAGGAAACAACAACGAGCAAACAGGAAGACGCGGGGAAGATGAGTAGAGCATGTGACCACCGCAGCTGGAAGGAGGAGTTCTTGCAAAAAGCTGCAGCCCAGAAGGTGGAATGTCCGAGGACTGCTGATAGATGTTTGGGGATTTCTGGCTCTAGAAAGGGCAAAGCTGCTGGAAGATTTCATTTCAGAGGAGTAATGTTATTGCATAAGAATTCATCTGCGAGCGGTGTGCCGAATAACTAAAAGTGAGGAAGACTAATGCCAAGATAATCTTGGTGGTACGGCCATGGCTCACCTGTAAAAGGACAGAAGTCTAAGCCAGAGAGGTCCTGAGGGAATGGAGTGAAAGGAAGAGATGAGATATAAGTACTGGCAAAACCTAGCGGCACTGGATAGAGGAAGGTGGAGGGAATACTAGCACTTTGAGAGGCTACGGGCACGGAGGGAAATGTGGGTTTAATTTCAGGCAGCTGCAAACGAATGACTGCAATTCAGGAGGGCAGATGTCGGGAAAGGATCTGATTTTCATAAACATGGCGGTGAAAGCTGCAGCTGAAGCAGCGGCTGGGGGTGTCTGAAGGAAAGGTTCAGGCGCAGAGGAGTAGGGTGCAGAGTTGAAGGCCAGTGGCAAAAGAAGAATCAAGGAGTTGGAAGGAAAGCCCATGAGCTAAGGGGAAAACCAGAAGGAAAAAGCCCCAGTCAGAAGTAAATACAGTCCCTGTCCAATTTGGTAAAAGGAATGAGAGAACTGAGAAAAGATCATTACAGTGGGTCAATTAGGCACCATCGTAAGAACAGATTTTTGGTAAAGTTACAAAAGCAAGGGGAGCCAGGTTCTAGATTGTTAACGCTTGAGATTGAGGATAAAGGAGAGAATTTTGGGAAAAGTCTGTTTGAGCTTTTCCATGAAAAACAGAGAAAGAGCTGCAATAACCAGTTGGGACAAAACAGTAACCTGATTGTTCTTTTTCTTTTTTCTTAAGAAAATGGAAACTAATTCTGTATGTTAGGTGCAAGGTCCAACTGAAAAGAAAAGCCTGAAACGGTCAAGAAGGAAGAACTGAGGGACAAGTCCTAGAGGATGCTCCCCGACACTCAGCGGCCACGCACGTGCAAATACTGGCTTCAAAGTGAGAGCTTACTGTGAACGCGGTGCTGTGCAAAGAGTTTTACTGGACAGTCTCACTTATCCACACAACAGCCTAGGGGGAAGGTGTCATCGCTCCTTGTAAATGAGCAAAGCAAGCTCAGAGAGGTTGTTCTATCCAGCCCAGTGTCACACAGCAGAGTTGAAACACAAGTCCAGGCCTAACAGACTACCACATCACATTCTTTTTTTTTTTTTTTTAATGATTTTTTATTATATTATGTTAGTCACCATACAGTACATCCCCGGTTTCCGATGTAAGGCTCGATGATTCATTAGTTGTGTATAACACCCAGTGCACCATGCAATACGTGCCCTCCTTACTACCCATCACCGGTCTATCCCATTCCCCCACCCCCCTCCCCTCTGAAGTCCTCAGTTTGTTTCTCATAGTCCATAGTCTCTCATGTTTCATTCCCCCTTCTGATTACCCCCCCTTTCTTTATCCCTTTCTTCCCCTACTGATCATCCTAGTTCTTATGTTCCATAGATGAGAGAAATCATATGATAATTGTCTTTCTCTGCTTGACTTATTTCACTTAGCATTATCTCCTCCAGTGCCGTCCATGTTGTAGCAAATGTTGAGAACTCGTTCTTTCTGATAGCTGAGTAATATTCCATTGTATATATGGACCACAACTTCTTAATCCAGTCATCTGTTGAAGGGCATCTCGGCTCCTTCCACGATTTAGCTATTGTGGACATTGCTGCTATGAACATTGGGGTGCATATGGCCCTTCTCTTCACTATGTCTGTATCTTTGGGGTAAATACCGAGTAGTGCAATGGCTGGATCATAGGGTAGCTCAATTTTTAACTTTTTAAGGGACCTCCACACTGTTTTCCAGAGTGGCTGTACCAACTTGCATTCCCACCAACAATGTAGGAGGGATCCCCTTTCTCCACATCCTCTCCAACAATTGTTGTTTCTTGCCTTGTCTATTTTTGCCATTCTAACTGGCGTAAGGTGGTATCTCAGTGTGGTTTTGATTTGAATTTCCTTGATGGCTAATGATTTTGAACATTTTTTCATGTGTCTGTTAGCCATTTGTATGTCTTCATTGGAAAAGTGTCTGTTCATATCTTCTGCCCATTTTTTGATTTGTTTATTTGTTTCTCGTGTATTGAGTTTGAGAAGTTCTTTGTAGATCTTGGATACCAGTCCTTTATCTGTAGTGTCATTTGCAAATATATTCTCCCATTCCGTGGGCTGCCTCTTAGTTTTTCTGACTGTTTCCTTGGCTGTGCAGAAACTTTTAATCTTGATGAAGTCCCATAAATTCATTTTATCTTTTGTTTCTCTTGCCTTTGGGGATGTGTCATGAAAAAGGTTGCTTTGGCCGATGTCGTAGAGGTTGTTGCCTATGTTCTCCTCTAGAATTTTGATGGATTCCTGTCTCACATCGAGGTCTTTCATCCATTTGGAGTTTATTTTTGTGTATGGTGTGAGATAGTGGTCAAGTTTCATTCTTTTGCATGTAGCTGTCCAATTTTCCCAGCACCATTTATTGAAGAGACTGTCTTTTTCCCACCAGATGTTTTTTCCTGCTTTATCAAATATTAGTTGCCCAAAGAGCCGAGGGTCCATTTCTGGGCTCTCTATTCTGTTCCATTGGTCTATGTGTCTGTTTTTGTGCCAGTACCATGCTGTCTTTGTGATCACAGCTTTGTAGTACAGCTCGAAATCCGGCATTGTGATGCCCCCAGCTTTGTTTTTCCTTTTCAACAGTTCCTTGGAGATTCGGGGCCTTTTCTGTTTCCATACAAATTTAAGGACTGTTTGTTCCAGTTCTTTGAAAAATGTCCTTGGTATTTTGATCGGGATAGCATTGAAAGTGTAGATTGCTCTGGGTAGCATGGACATTTTAACTATGTTAATTCTTCCGATCCATGAGCATGGAATATCTTTCCATCTTTTTATGTCTTCCTCAATGTCTTTCAAGAGTGATTTATAGTTTCTAGAATATAGGTCCTTTACGTCTCTGGTTAAGTTAATTCCAAGGTAACGTATGGTTTTTGGTGCTATTGTAAATGGGATGGATGCCCTAATTTCTCTTTTTTCGGTCTCGTTATTCGTGTATAGAAATGCAACTGATTTCTGAGCATTTATTTTGTATCCTGCCACGTTACTGAATTGCTCTATAACTTCTAATAATTTGGGAGTGGCTTCTTTTGGGTTTTCCATATAGAGTATCATGTCATCTGCAAAGAGAGACATTTTGACTTCTTCTTTGCCAATTTGAATACCTTTGATCCCTTTTTGTCGTCTGATTGCTGTTGTAAGGACTTCTAGTACTATGTTGAATAATAGTGGCGAGAGTGGGCATCCTTGTCGAGTTCCTGATCTTAAGGGAAAGGCTTCCAGCTTTTCCCCATTGAGAATAATATTTGCAGTAGGCTTTTCATAGATGGCTTTTATGAGATTGAGAAATGTACCTTCTATTCCTACACTCTGAAGGGTTTTAATCAGGAAAGGATGCTGTATTTTGTCAAATGCTTTTTCGGCATCGATTGAGAGGATCATATGGTTCCTGAGTCTTTTCTTGTTGATATGATGTATCACGCTGATTGATTTGCGAATATTGAACCACGCTTGCATCCCAGGTATGAATCCCACTTGATCGTGATGGATAATCCTTTTAATGTACTGTTGGATTCTATTAGCAAGTATCTTGTTGAGGATTTTGGCGTCCATATTCATTAGGGAAATCGGTCTGTAATTCTCCTTTTTGAGGGGGTCTTTGCCTGGTTTGGGGATCAAGGTAATATTGGCCTCATAGAATGAGTTTGGTAGCTTTCCTTCTGTTTCTATTTTTTGAAATAGCTTTAGGAGAATAGGTATTATTTCTTCTTTGAATGTTTGGTAGAATTCCCCAGGAAAACCGTCCGGGCCTGGAGTTTTGTTATTTGGAAGGTTGTTTTTCACTGACTCAATTTCTTCATAATTAATTGGCCTGTTTAAGGAATCAATTTCTTCCGGTTTCAATCTTGGTAGTTTATAGGTTTCCAGGAAGGATTCCATCTCTTCCAGATTGCTTAGTTTATTGGCATATAGCTGTTGATAAAAATTTCTAATAATCCTTCCAATTTCAATGGTGCTCGTCGTGACCTCTCCTTTTTCATTCATAATTTTAATAATCTGGGTCCTTTCTCTTTTCTTTTGGATAAGTCTTGCCAGTGGTCTGTCAATTTTATTGATTCTCTCAAAGAACCAGCTTCTAGTCCTGTTGATCTGCTCTACTGTGCTTCTGGTTTCTGCTTGATTGATTTCAGCTCTAATTTTGGTCAACTGCTTCCTCGTGCGTGGATTAGGCCTGTCCCTCTGTTGCTGTTCCAGCTTCTTGAGGTGAGAATATAAAAACTGCATTTCAGATTTTTCTATTCTTTTGAGTGTGGCTTGGATGGCTATGTATTTCCCCCTTAGGACTGCCTTTGCAGTATCCCATAGGTTTTGGACTGTTGTATTTTCATTCTCATTGGTCTCCATAAATTGTTTAATTTGATTTTTGATTTCCTGGTTTATCGAGTCATTCCTGAGCAGGATGGTTCTTAGTCTCCAAGTGTTTGAGTTTCTTCCAAATTTTTCCTTGTGGTTGAGTTCCAATTTCAGAGCGTTGTGGTCTGAGAATATGCAGGGGATAATTTCAATCTTTTGGTATCGGTTGAGACCTGTTTTGTGTCCCAGAACATGGTCTATTCTTGAGAATGTTCCATGGGCATTAGAATAGAATGAGTATTCTTTGGTTCTGGGGTGTAGTGTTCTATATATATCTATGAGGTCCAACTCGTCGAGTATGGCATTCAAAGCCTTTGATTCTTTGCTTAGTTTTTGCCAGGGTGTTCTGTCTATTTCTGATAGTGGAGTGTTGAGGTCCCCTACTATTAATGTATTTTCATTTATATGTCTCTTTATTCTGGATAAGAGTTGGCTTGTGTATCTTGCTGCTCCCCTGTTGGGGGCATATATATTTATAATTGTCATATCCACTTGTTGAATACTTCCCTTAAGAATAATATAGTGCCCTTCTGCGTCTCTAACTATAGTCTGTAGTTTAAAATCCAATTTATCTGATATGAGAATTGCTACCCCAGCTTTCTTTTGAGGACCATTTGCGTGAAAGATGGTACTCCATCCCCTTACTCTCAGTCTGAATGCATCTTTGGGTTTGAAATGAGTCTCTTGTAGACAGCAAATGGATGGGTCATTTCTTTTTATCCAATCTGCAACCCTGTGGCGTTTTATGGGATGGTTCAAACCATTTACATTAAGACTGATTACTGATAGATATGATTTTAATGTTGCCATGTTGCCAGTAAAGTCTTTTTTTGTATTGGCTGTGACTTTCTGTTCTGTATCACTCTTGGGGCCTTTTTACTTTTATAGAACCCCCCGTAATATCTCCTGTAGGGCTGGTTTCGTAGTTACAAAATTGGTTAGAGACTGGCGATTCTGAAATGTCTTTATTTCTCCATCAATTCTGAATGACAGTCTTGCTGGATAAAGGATCCTTGGCTGCATGTTTTTCTCTGAAAGAGCTTTAAATATGCTCCCCCAACCCTTTCTCTCATTCCAGGTCTGTGTAGACAGGTCTGATGTAATTCTGATGCTTTTGCCTTGGTACGTGAGAAATTTCTTCGCCCTGGCCGCTTTCAATACTGTATCCTTGCATCTAATATTTGCGAAATGCACTATGACGTGACGTGGCGTAGGTTTGTCGTGGTTGAGCTTGGGAGGGGTCCTCTCTGCCTCTTGGACACGAATGTTTGTTTCCCTTGCTAGATTAGGGAAGTTTTCAGCTACAATTTGTTCAAATATCTCTTCTAGACCTCTGTTTTTCTCCACCCCCTTGGGGATGCCGATGATTCTAACATTGGATCGTTTCATTGAGTCAGTAATCTCCCGTAACCTACATTCGTGGGCGTGGATTTTTTTAAGACCATCTTCTATTTTCATTTTTTCCTCTATTAACCCATCCTCCAATTCACTAACCCGTTCCTCTGCTTCTGTGACCCTGGCTGTCAGAGCCTCTAGTTTTGCCTGCATTTGGCTCATAGAATTTTTAATTTCTGTCAGATTCGCTCTCATTTCTGTCCTTAGGGATTCTATATTCTCAGTAACCTTTTCGTTTATACTTTTTTCAATTCTACTCATCATTTTGACCATCGTTACTCTGAATTCCATTTCTGATAATTTGGTTACATCCATATCCATTATTTCTGTGGCAGAGGCCACAGTCTCACTGTCTTTTCTTTGCTGGGGGGGGCTTCTCCTTCTTGTCATTCTGATGAAGAGAGGTTGCGGGGTTTCCAGAGCCCAAATTATTGACTGGGTCCCAGGCCGTGCCCCTTGTTTTATAGGTATCTTAGGGATGTGGGCTTCTTCTTTAAAGATTTTATTTATTTATGTTGCAGCCAACCAGCGAGAGAGGGAACAGAAGCAGGGGAGTGGGAGAGGAAGAAGCAGGCTCCCAGCGGAGGAGCCCGATGAGGGACTCCTTTCCGGAACGCCGGGATCACGCCCTAAGCCGAAGGCAGGCGCTCAATGACTGCGCCACCCCAGGCGCCTCGGTTGTGGGCTTCTTGATTTTTCAGCCTGCCTTCTGGGGGAGGGGCCTGCCGCGCCGATACTCAGGCAGCCCTGTTTGGGTAGAGTCTCGGCGTCCCCTGCGAGGGGGGATGGGGATGGGCACTCGCTGAGCCGGTATTTCCAGGCTTTTGTTCTCTGGCGGCTTTCCCTGGCGGTTTGCTGTGCCTCTTCTGAGAGTCAGAGCAGCAGCGGCCAAATTTCAGCCTCTGTCACAGAACAGAAGGATTGCGGCCCGTTCTCTACTAATGTTCTGGCCACTTTAACTCTGTTTCTGTTGGTGCTGCTCAACCCTGCAGCGTCCCGGGATGTGCGCCCCACACCCGGCGTCCCAGCCCTCACTTCCAGGGCCGGCGCGTCTCTGTCCTTTGTGTTTCTAATGCCGCCAGCCGCCAGCCGCCCCGCGCGCGCTCCCGGATCTCCCGGTCTCAGTCTGGATCCAGTGAGCGCACCGGGATTCCGGGGTTCCGCGAGATGCCTGGTGGCGCGCGCACCCGGTTCAGGGTCTCAGTCTGCTGTTTTGCGGGTGCCGTCCGCGAGCCCCGCCCGCTCCCCCGTGCAAGTGGCTACCGCTTCCCGGCGCCCGAACGCGGCGGCTCCCTCCCCCTTCCGTTTATCTTCCGATATCTGTGCACAGTTTCATGGCTCCCCGCTTCGTACCTCAATACTCAGCGCTGGAGATGTTCATTTGTAGAGATCCAGATGCGTCTTCCTGCGTCTCAGGCTGGTTCCGTGGTTGTTTAGGCTGGTCTGGTACCTACCCAGCTCGACTCGGAGGACCGGCTGAAAACGGTGTCTCCTACTCCTCCGCCATCTTAACTCCTCATCCTACCACATCACATTCTTAAACAATGTTCTCCTCTATTTATTTCATGACCAAGGAAGTAACTCCATTTTTAAGAAAAGTTAATAAGTACACATTAGATGGAATACATAACAAAATTTAGTTATACTTTCATGTTTACCAAATGATGTTTGGAACTGAGAATTATGTTTACAAGTAGTCATGAAGTAGTCCGAGCTCTCTACATGCATCTATTTTGTATATCTGCATATATATGATATAATAAAAAATAAATATATTTGGTCTTTGCCTGCTCCTAAAACCCTTGCAATTTCCTAAGCGATCTCAGTATCTTTTGTAACAAGCTCCTTTAACTACATGTGAGTTTATGCTAATGGAGTGACTCACGGTGGGGATCCCAGACAGCTTCAGCAAGAAGCTGGGCACCAGAGAGACGAAGCATGTCATCAGAACGTTAGAACGTTCAGCCTCATCCTGTGCATGGTACAGCGGCCGGACACTGAGCTCAATCACCACTGGCCAGTGATTTCATCAATCACACCCATGTAATGAAACGTCCATAAAAAACCCTGAATGACAGGATCTGGAGAGCTACCTAGTTGGTGACCCCCCAGATATGCTGGGAGGATGGTGTCCTGGGACGGGGCATGGAACCTCCACTCTTCCCTATCCTGTCCTGTGTGTCGCCATCATTTAGTTGTCCCTGAGTTGTATCCTTTATAATAAACTGGTAAGAGTAAGTGGCATTTTCTTATATTCTGTGACTCATTCTAGCAAAACACCGAACTTGAAAGGGGGTCCTGGGAACCCTCACACTTGTAGCTGGCCAGTGCTCAAGGACTGAGTCCCTGACCTGAAGGGACTGTGCTCACATGGGATACTTAACATCAGATTGAACTGAGGTGCTAAACATCCCACTGTCATCAGGGGATTGGACAATTGGTTGTTGTTTGAAAAAACAACCACACAATATATTATCTAAACAATTGTATACTGAGCTTTAATCATACTCATACTTCCCATGTGCGCTGGCCAAATATGAGAATAATGCATGTAACACCACTGTCAACAAGTGAGATTAAGATTTTTGAAGTCTGCAAATTAAACTGTCTTTTAAAAATTCCCCCAAATTTTTGCTGAGACTATTTTCCCTCAATCATCATTATTAGAAAATGTGGAAGGATGAATGACCATAAAACGGAATTAACCCATATTTAATCTACCAATCATGATACTCTCTTTTAAATAATCAAGAGAAACTGAATTTACAAGATCTGATTAGAGCAGTTTGCTTAAATTTCTAGTCCCGGATTAAATACAGATGTTATACAAAATAGGCTGGGTCTGGAAATTGCCCACAAATACATCCTTATTATTTAGCATTCTTTTTGCTTTAAAAAAAAAAGAAAGGAAGAGTCTTTCCAGAGTCCCTGAGATGCATGCAGAAAATAAGAAGAATCAACCTAGAAAAGAACAGGAAAAAAATCACATGCTTGTACTAAACAACAACAAAGTACAGGCCTAAAAACTGCACATGACCAAACAGGAAAGCAGAAATATCATGACCAAAAAAAAAAAAAAAAAGATAAAATTAAAATAGAATTCTTGCATTCCTGCCCTGGAGAATTAAGAAAGAAAGCATTATGATTCACTGAATTATACAAAAGATAAAAGTACAGTCCAATATTTGAAAAATAAGAATCAATTGAAACGATTTCTTAGTTTCTATTGTTTTGCAGATCCAGTGGTAGGCATTAGTAAGGTAAAAATGCATAAAATACTGCCTCCACCCTGAGGGACTTTCCAGGCTAGAGGGTTTGAGCATTATAGAGATTGCACGGAAGGGCTTCATGGTTGAGTCTAGACTCTGGACCAGGATACTTGAGTTCAACCACTACTAGGTTCTTCCACTTACTAGTTGTGTGGTCTATGGGGAAGAGATCTCATCTTTAAGCCTCAGTTTTGCCATCTTTATAGTGGGGGTACTCACATCCTCTCATTCAGAGCAATGCCTGAGCACAGCATGTGCTAGACAAGTCTTAGCTTCCATGATGATCTTGTCCTTGCTTACTAGAGTTCCCATGTTGTGGTGATGGTGTCTGCTCCAGGCCCCATGTCTCGGTGTCTCATTTTCCTCTTCAGCAAGGGCAGTAACTAGTGAGAGGCTTCTGTGTCTCTGGATATTTAGTACAGGCTAAATGCTAAGAGACTACAATAAAGACGATCTCAAAATAGCCAGCTTCCAGTTTGTACATAACTAGGGAAATTCATCATGAAGAAATGTAAAAGCCTAATTTCTGAATTAAAGGTAATCGTTGGGCTCCATGCTCAGAGGGGAGCCTGCTTCTTCCTTTCCCTCTACCCCTCCCTCCCAGCTCTTGCTCTTTCTCTCTCTCTCAATAAATAAAATCTTAAAAAAAAAGGTAATCAGAGTTTTGCAACATCCTGTCAAACAGCAAGACATATGCAAATCATTGTAGCCGTAGTAGTAGGCCGCATTCTATAGGAATCCCAGAATAACCAGAATTTTGGAAATTAAAGTTATACCAACTACACACATTATCTGATTAGGAAGTATGACCGACTGGTTGCAAGGTGAATTTAGTTTCTTTTTACTTTTGAGTCTATCCATTTTCAAATTTGGTGTTGACTGCATTTCAGATGAGTGGCTGGCATGGGAATTAAGAAAGTTTATTGGTGTCAGGCGCTTTAATTTGCCAAGCGGTCTCCTAACTGTGGCTGTGTTTACAAAAGCATCATCCGTCTGGGCAGGGCAACACAGGACAGTCATTTGGACTGATTTACTGTATTCTGTGTGCTGAGCAGGGCTGAAGAGCAGGGACCTTAAAATTCTCTTCCTCTCACATATGTATCATTATGCGAAACACACACCTGCTCCCTGTTTGAATCAGTCATACGTGCAAAGCAAATCATGGATGGAGGAAATCATGGCTTTTCTAGGTAACAGCATGACCAACCTAAGGGCTCAAGGGTTTCGAAAATAGAGTAATGTGAATTATGATAGAAGGCCAGTGAAGTCTCATTAGGGTTTGCACATGCCCTATACCTTTTTAGCTTGACCATGAATTAATTCACAGGTAGGCAATCCGGAAAGACATTTGCACGATGTTAAGTTAAAATTATGCCATCTTGTTTTTCCTATTATCTTTTATAAAATCTTAACATCTTTGTGAACTTTAACGTGCTTTGCTTTGTAAACCCGACGCAAGTCTAACACAGACATCTCCTCAGTATTGGCTATCCTATGTTAAATTTCCATATGTCTATGGATGCTAATTCCAAACCACCTTCAATGTAACAAGCTCACAGAATCCTGCTGCATTTACTTGGAATCCCAACAGCATTTTTAAAACAGACACCAACATTTTTATTTCTGAGAAGAAATGCTTGACTTAAATGAAAAGAGGGGGAAAATCACAATTTCTGTGGCTTCTTTCACAGCTTAACCTTTGCAACAGGTGGACTACATCTGACCCCAATTCTTATGTATCTCTTTTCTTACCTCTTGTGATCTAGCTTCTACCTCTACTATTTCAGTACTGGTTCTACTCAGTACAAGCCCGCTGCAGTAACTAGCCTTGTTGACCCCTCCACTTCTCACACACCAGGCCTGACACCTGCAAGTCTCTTGGCACCCCATCTCTGTGCTTCCTCCTTTTGCTCCTTTTCTCTCCTTCTGATTCCATAGGCTTTCTCAAGGTCCATCAGGCTGGTGTCTCCCCAAGTTACATCTTCACCTCGAATCTTGCCCAAATTTTAATTTTGCATTTCCAACTCCTTACTAGAAATGTTCACAGAGATATCCCACTATTAACAAACTCAACATACGTAAAAGCAAATTTATCTCCTCTCTAGAACCAATTCTCCACCCATGTTTCTGTTAGTAAGATGATTACTTTTCAAGTTAGCAGAGTCCAGAGCTGGGTAAGTACTGTTGATTTTTCTCTTATCCCTTGGAGCTGAAAACAATTGTTGATTGACTTTGAAATGTCTCGACTCGCCTTTATTTCCTACTGCTCTTGCTATGCCTCTGAATGAGGCAGTTCTTACCTTGCAGCGGTACACCTGAACCCCCTGGATGCCATGCATCAATCCCTGTTCCTCCTAATGCACCTGACAGACTGCTGAGACGAGCCATCTGGGCAGAAAGGGAAGTTGGCTCACTCAGGATCCATTCCAGCTCCCTCTTTTTCAACTTCCTAAAAAAGAGAGAGTTTGAAAGCTAAAAGCTATATTCCCCAGAGACTCCTGTAACTATGGATCCCTGGGTGAGCTAACTTCCACCAATGCATAGCAAGGCCAAGGTGAAGAGGAAGGCCTGTAAGGGAAGCGGAGTCTTCTCACAACCGTGACTGTAGATGCCTCACTTCTGGGGCCGTGGGGAGGAGATTCCTGCATCCAGTTCCAATTTAGGGGTGTAACACGTGGGTGGGAGGGTGGCAGAGGCCCTCTGTTAGAAATGCCCTCTGACTGCTCTGTTGGCATAATATCATAGCTCCTTTTCACCACAAATTGTTAGAGTGGACTCTATTAAAGAAGCCTAAAACACCTTCCTGAACCACTCCCCTCCTTATATCAACCCTCGTTTCCATAACCATCAAGGGGTTCCTGATGTCTACAGAATAAAGCCCTAACTCCTTACTATTACATGAATGACCCTGGTGTTCTGGCCCTAAGCCACCAGTACTATTTCACACGACTTTCTCATAGAACCTTTCCCCCAAGCTTGTATTTTTCTTCTACAGGGCTTTGGCTTACCTCATTTCACTTCTTGTGATTGCCTTTTTCTCTTACCCTGACACATAAATCCTAGCTATGTTTCAAAGCCCTAAACAATTCCTACCTCTGCCATGAAGCCCTCCATAACCACTTCAGGCAGGAGTGATTTTTCTGTCCCACTTCCTCTAAATAGACAGGACATATTGTATTATCAGATTATATATTTCTCACTTACATTTTGTGTTCCTGATTTCCTCTTGTTTATATTTAGAAGACTTATCTCTCTAATCTTCATTCTTGAGTAACCTGTTATATAGTCCATATTAAACAATAATATAGCTAATTTATCGAGTACCTACTACTATTTGGCAGGTATTGTTCTAGGCACTTTTCATCTCTCATCCTTAAAACAACCATGGGACAACCTTGGTTCATTTTATGGATGTGAAACAAGTTCCGGGGCGCCTGGGTGGCTCAGTCATTAAGCATCTGCCTTCGGATCAGGGCGTGATCCCAGGGTCCTGGGTCCCTGCTCTGCTGGGAACCTGCTTCTTCCTCTCCCGCTCCCCCTGCTCAAGTTCCCTCTCTCGCTGGCTGTCTCTCTGTCAAATAAATAAATAAAATCTTAAAAAAAAAAAAAAAGAAACAAGTTTCAAGAAGTTATATAGTTTGTTGAGGGTCACAGAGTGAGAGAGGCAGGCTTTGTATTCTAATCTTAGGTGGGTGCCCGAGCTGTAGTCCCTCTAGGGCAAAATAGAGTCCATTCCACAAAGATGGCGCTCATGGCTCATTTATCCCACTACTGACTGAATCACCAGTTTTCCAAGGGAACATTTCTTGAGCACTATTTGCCAGGCTCTCTGCTAAGCACAAGTGTTGTTTTATTTCATCCTTTCAGCCACCACATAGGTTAGATACTTCACATGTTGTAAAGATGAAAAAAGCAAACACGTTGCCACCTAGAAAAATTAAGTGACTTGCCAGGATCTTAGTGCTGATACATGGCACTTCTAGGACTGGAACCCAAGGGTTTGGCTCCAGAACGCATGCACTGTGCATCACAACTGGCACTTCTGTTCTCAGACATATATTGATTTTACGGGGAGACCATTCAATGAAATGGTTCATAGAAAATGTTTTATTTCCAAGCAAAAAAAAAAGTAAAAGATAAAAATTCAGGACATCACAGTACATTTTCTTTGCTACAAGACCCCTCGTGATTACTGTGACAATTTAAAATTTCTCATTTGCAAGAGGTAGAAATAGCCAACACCTGAAAATTTAAAAGGAAGTCATGGAAAAAAGAGGGACAGGAAGAGCAAGAGGAACCTGGGGAAAACAGCCCTCCCCACACTAGCCCACACACATTTTATTTACTAAAAATAATCACTGACTAAAATTTTCCTTATTTAACTGACTCTTAATATGCAAATTTGCAGTTTGCTGTTTATCTATTTGTTATTATCATACTTTTTTCCCTAGTAAAATTATCACTATATTAAATTTGGCAAATGCAGGTGATTACATTTCTTTTTGGAACTCACATGTAATTAAACTTATTTCAAATCTTGGGTTTCAAAGCAACTGATCTAGAAGTTACAGGGCAGGGAATCCGAGCAGTTCACTCTAGCTCCATCCAAGTTTGTCATCCCTCTGAGGGTCTTTTTGTTTCTTTCTCCACGTGCTTTTTGTCATTCAGGAAATCAATGAAGACACGTAATGATGGCCTACACTGAAAACAACAATACCCACATAGCAAATGCATGTGAAGGCAGATGTGTTTCAGGAGGAAACATCCAGAGCAGGGACACGGGGCGGTTCCCGGTGACTGCTAAGGGCAATTCTGTCAAGGACAGGTCTGCGTAGGGCATGCAGAAAGCACCTTTGTGCGCACGTACCAAACACACATCTGTTCCCTTTGTCTACATGTCTGCTTTCCAGTTCTTCAAAAAGACTTTGTTCCTTCCATAAAATTGGTTTGATCTCTTTTTGCAGTTTTGTTACAGAACATTTCAACCTTATGTATTAGATTTCAAATTAAGTAACCAGTCAGACAAACAGAAATTCTCTGTAATTAACTTTCTTATAGAGTGTGAAATTTGCACCTACACATTCCGCTAATTACGATATGAGTAAAAGTTATAGTCTAGTGAAAACCGACAAGTTTTCATGCCTGGACGGCCAATATTATACCTGTAGACTCGCCAAACTGTTGAGTTCCTTCTAAAAAAAATTTCACACTTTGTGTATACTTCAAAATTGCTGGCTGTTTTTGAAAGCCATTAAGACTCCGTTTTCATGAAATTGTAACAACGGGAGTCATTAGGAAGACTCAAATCTACTGAGCACGAGATTCCATTTTACTGTGGTGAGTTGAGAGTATAAATGCTCCCGATAACACAATGGTTTCATAAATTGCATCCTAAAAAGGGAAGGTCTGCATGCCTTTGTTTTTCTACAGATACTTTCCACTGTTGGTCTTTAAGTGATGATGTGACTGCTGGCCCTGTGATACTTTACATCTGGGAAGAACTTTAGAACCCACAGAACACCTTCAGACACGCTGGCTCATCCTATCCCCGCAGAAGTCTGCAGCGAGAACAGAGGCAGTACTGTATTTGCCTTGGGTAAATGAGCACTCGAAAGAGTTTGGGGGGCTTGTTGGGTGTCACAATGGTGACTGTCAGACAGAAAGCAACACCTATCCTAAACATGTTTCTTGTTCTCCTATCCAGATAGAATTTAGAGCCAAAAGCATTTGGGACATCACCTGGTCCCTGCCCCCCTCACCCCCAACCTGACTGAGGATAACACTACAGAACTTGCATAGGGTCCCAGAGTGAGATTCTGGCCATGCAGGGCCTAAGAACTCCCATGTTCATCCAGAATGCAAAGGAAAAGGGATTTCAGAGTCCGACGGGCGCTAGGTGTGGACTCTAGTTCCAAAACACACTACCTGCGGTCTTGTGTGAGTTGCCTAAACTCATTCAACTTTAGTTTCTTTTCATGGAAGTGGGAATATTAATACCTACATTATATAGTTATAGGGATGATAAAGGATGTGGTGTACCTGGATCATAATCACTGCTCAGCGCACACCATTTTCCTTCCCACTTTGTAATTCACTGTTTACATTAAGGTACCTATATTTCAATTTCATTTCATACACTAAAAACACTTCAGCGATCCAGAGTTGCTTACAAAAATAGGTTTTAAATGTCTTTGTTTGACTTTTACAAGTAACCCTTACATTTTTAAAAATTAACTGCTCAATCTTTTACATATAGTCCTTCTCATTAAAATACTAGACCAAACAGTAAAATTTACAATTCTTACTTTAGGGTTTCAAAACATAACTGAAAACCCTCATCAGTCTCCCAGCCAAAACATTTGTCACAACTTTAGTTTATTTTTGTGACTTTCTTAATTGTACTGTTTAGTGATTAGAATAGAAGTTAATCCTTCCAATTATTGAGCATTTTGGGAAGTGACCCATGCTGACACTATTTTGCAGCAATAAAAGCCAATGCTCTCTGGGGTGGTGGTGCTCGAAACCAAGTAACGTAGGCATGTAAAATTGTAACGTGCATTCCATCCGCTGCATGCAGTGTTGGCATGGTCCCAGAGTCAAACACTGCACTGAAAGCATCCTTAGAGAATTTTCATGGAATGCCACAGAGCACTGAAGACCAATTTTACAAAGAAGCAGAAGAACTCCCCACCTCACAGTCTTAAGGGGAGAAGAAGGAGGGATCCTTATCTCCATTTTGCAGATATGAGTACTGAGGCTGGTCAGCTTGGAAACAGCAGGAGCAAAGCACAGAGGCAGAACTGAAATTCAGTAGGAAGGACACCCAGTCCCCGGGCTTCCAGAAATCACCTTCTCACTTAGATGAAAGTCCCTGCTCTTCTAGAAAATTAAAACAACACACTGCATGGATAGAAAAATTTTCTATTCTGATCCTGAAATTTTTTATGAAAAGGGGGAAATGCCTCCGGGAAAATGTGCTCTGCATCTCAAATTCACCAGAAATAAATTTTAAAAGAATTCATTTTCATTCCTCCCAAGATCCCTAAAATAGCCCCAATTTCACTTGTTTTCTTAAAGTTATCTGAAAATTAAATAGACACAAACAAAATGCGATAGAGGAGGTATGTGTAATTTACATTTTACAAAGTCAGAATAGGCATTTTTACTAGACTTAATTAATGCAAGTATATATTCATGCGTCTACTCACATGTGGCAAAAGCTACAATTTATTACTAGTACCTAATGATGCAGTTAAAATTAGAGTATTTTTATATAAATGATATTGTACCAGAACTTCAATGCAACTTTTTCATCCTTCTTCATTGAATTGACGTTTTTTTTTCCTGTCATATTAAATGTTTGTCATTCCAAATAAGCTGTCAGGTCAAAAAAATTTCATTGTCTTCTTTGGGGGCAATTTTGTGGCTATTCTCCTCGAGTGAAGCCTTATAGAAGTGACTTTTAGGTATATATGGATCACATTAGCCTCCTAACTCTATTCATTACGCAGGACCCTGTGCCCTGCATAAGTAGGTATTAATATTTCATTCGCCTTATCTAACTGTTCTGACATTATTTTTCGTATACCTTTATTTATTTGCCTAGTTGTTAATTTTCCAATTATACCATACTAACACATTTATATAAATTATCCCATATTTTCTTTTGAGATGGGAAAGGGAATAAGTAAAGACATAAGATGTTCAATTCTCTTGTCAGATCAAATGCTATGGGTCTTGCTCTGGAATTACAATCCTTGTGGACTAGAGAATACAATCATCAAAACAGGACTCTTATCTCGCTGACACTAGGGCTGCAGTAGTCTCAAAAATTATTCCCCACCATTTGCTATCTTGATTGGTCGTATACACTAAACGTGGCAAGCCACTCCTCAAAATCAGCTGTTTTCAACTGCTTTACTCCCCACGTTTACAGACATGCAATTCCCATGTTCATATACTCACTTATACAGACACAGGCAAATAAGCATAAATAAACGCAGCTTTTGAAGGTCACTCGCTATGGCTCTGGGACAGACAGCAGATTATACATTTCCAGCCAGTTAGCTGCAATTCCAGTCTTTTCTCTCAACCGATTCCAACATACCAGTGAGTCCTAACCAACCACTGTGTACCTGCTACTTAGATGAAAACTGCTTGTTCTAGAAGTCTTTTTACAAACAAATTGCATAGGGAGTTTCAAAGTATAAAAGAGATAAAAGCAATATCTAGTTATAATAAAGGAAAATCCTTGATTATCATTAAGTGACTAGAAAAAGAACAATGTGTTTTGATAAATATTAAAATCTTACAGCTTTTGTAATAACAATGGCAGCATTCAAATTACCTTGCATTCTGTATCAATTAGAGAGTATGAATGAATCTGCACCCCTGAAATTCACTTATGGATGTCAGGCTGTTTAACAGGGCATGTTGCATCTCAGAATCACTTCCATTAGAATAATTGAGATTATCCCTGGGTAGAGAAGTACTAAAATAATCAAGATTATTTTTGGGTGGGAGGGAAAAAAGAACCTTCCAAGATAAATACTGTGTGTCGTGATCTTTGCGAAGGTCATATGCGTCTATTATGCTGTACACGTATGATCTGTATGTGTAACAACGTTATGTGTCATACCTTCATACTAAAACAGTGACCCCCCCCCAAGCCTAAGAAAGAGTAATGGAAATTTTTGTTTCAAAGTGAATTCATACAAATTTCTAAAGGAAGTGCATATTGTTGATCATCATTATTAAAGTTAGAAAACCAGAACCAAAATGGTTTCCAGTATATTACCT
The DNA here is from genome assembly GCF_024610735.1 of Ursus americanus. NCBI lineage: Eukaryota > Metazoa > Chordata > Mammalia > Carnivora > Ursidae > Ursus > Ursus americanus. The sequence continues at coordinate 32,246,220 of NC_142136.1, read as the reverse complement.
TGGTCACATGTGCTAAGTATTCACTAGTCCTTATACAACTGGCGGTTAGGCCGTGGTGAAGGCACGTGCTGGACACATGTGCCTGACGCAGCCTGACGTTTAATTGAGTGTGGCACACGTGTGCGTTAGGAACGTACTCAGCTGTGAGATTTTATGCGAGCAGACATCTGTAGACATGAATTTGAAAAGAACTAGTGCGAAGTGACAACCGTTATAACCAAGGATAGATAATAAAAAGAGTGAGGACATTTATTGAGGTTTTACTACATTACAGGCCATGTGCCAAGTTCTTGCATTCACCAACCCAAGAACAGCATGTATGGGAGCTTCAAACATATGAGCAGGGACGGCAGGAGATGTGCTTTGTGACCTGCCTTCAAATGAGATCATCTGGTCCTATAAATTAACACACTCATAGGCTCCAAGTTTGTGGAAATATTGGTAGGTAACTCACTTATATGTGATTGTGTTATCACCGTAGTTGTATAAAGAGTTAAAATTCATTAAAATGAATCCTAAAGACTTAAAATCTCGGACTCTGTAAGTACCATCTTGAAAAACATCATCAGAGCAGATTTTCTGACACTGGACGCCTACCTTCTCATTCTGAGTTCACAGCTCACAAACTCCCTTTGTTAGCTCACACTGACAGTGAATTGGCTTGGACTTGTGATGTGAATGAATTTCCTGGATGAGGATTGCTTTTTTATCAACTCCCTTCTTCTTGATTAATATTTTCCACAAGTGAGGTTCTTGACACTTTTTATTGTATGTCTTATAAATCACCTATTATCATTAAATTAAATCTTACTTGACATTTTTATACCTAAAACTCTAAACTGATTACTTAAATTCAAGGAGTTGATTATTAAAGAACAAATACATAAATGTGAATCAAACTGTGCGAAACCACAATCTACACACTCTCCATCTGGAAGTGAAGCTGTCACTGTAGGCATGGTTATCACGCGTCATTATCGCGCAGGAGAAATACACACTTCACAGGAAAGTCACACAGTTCAATGGCAGAAGAGATTGGGTGGTCACCAGAAGTTACATTTATTGAGGAGGGCTCAGGTCTTTCAAGTATGTTAACACATCACTCACTCTGTATATAACAGCCCTGAATAGGAACGGAGAGATAATTTAGTCCAAACCCCTTGTTTTCTGGTTAGAAAAAAGATCTACAGAGGTTTGGCGACATGCCCTGGGTCCACCACTCACTAGTGGCAGAGCACAAGCCGTTCTTCAAGCCACCTCTAAACCTATACTCTGTCCTACACTGGAATACCCTTTTTAAAAAATTGCAGGTATTTTTAGGTACACACACCTATGAATATATTTAATAAAGAAAATTTAAACGTTTAATGTGGAGTCCTCTCTCTCTCTCCACAAATATATCCCAGTTGAAACACAGTTCAACCCTGCCTTTTGTCTGATAATGTTCAATTTGTTTATACATAACTTTGAAAACATCCTTAATTTTTCCTTTTTCTGATGAAGCCACTTCAAAAACTTTAACCTTCCAACCTGTCAGTGGATCATTCTGACCTTTACGCCATCTCCAATCCCCCATATTCCTTAGAAGATATTACAGGTAGAGTATGTAAGGATCATGAAGGAATGTTCAGATTAAGCTGCCCTATGCATGGTTTACTTTCTTTTCTTTTTCTTTTTTTTTTTTTAAAGATTTTTATTTATTTATGTGACAGAGAGACAGCCAGCGAGAGAGGGTACAGAGCAGGCGAGTGAGAGAGGAAGAAGCAGACTCCCAGCAGAGGTGCCCGATGTGGGACTCGATCCTGGAACGCCGGGATCACGCCCTGAGCGGAAGGCAGACGCTTTAACGACTGCGCTACCCAGGCGCCCCTGGTTTACTTTCTTTTTAATTAGGCCACAAAATTAAGAAACATTTAGATTAGTACATTTATTAGAATGCTTGCCTACTCTCGCTCTGCACTGTATAACACATATTTTTGTATCTTCTGCCACCAACTAGAGCCACGGTATTCTGCTTTACTCTACTTCTTTAAAACTGGTTTCAAAATGAACAAAGTCTGGTGTTACAAGCATCAGATTTGCTAAAAGGAAAGTACTGATGCTTTTACTCCCCTAAGCTGAGAAGACATTTGAGACAATCTTGAATCTTTTTATTCCCTGTGATAAAGATGGTTTTGCTGGACCCAGGGAGGCCTTCCACAATGATGGCTCATTTCTTGGCATATATTCAATGTTTAATAAATGTGAACTTCCATGAAAGAAATTACTGCAATGCATAGAAAAACCTTAGTTCCCTGGAAATTTTCTTTGAATACAAATATCCTAGGTATCATAGTGGACAGAAAATGAAATCACTCTTGGCATATTAAAGATGATATTCTCTACTTGCCTCCTCCACAAAGTCTAGCATGGTGTCTTCCATATGGCAAATGTTCAAGTATTGAATGAATGAAGTATAGGAATGAAGTAGTTCCCTTTTGACGTTTGTCATGTCATTATGTCGAACAATATAGTCACTCAAAGCAATCTGTAGGAGTACCTTGATGAATCAGTAATGTTTATCTGCTAATTTGATTTTATGATCTTAGTTCTATGCAATATAAAGAAGTAATTGTGATTGCTGGGCACTTCATAAGCACAGAAATATGGAAAGTACTTAAAAGACTCTATAAGCACAAAAATATGGAAAGTACTTAAAAGAGACTCATATCTCTAATCCAGAAGAGATAGAAGGTTGGAGAATTATAAAATATTATGGAGTTACCAAATAAAAGGGCTGTTACTAAAAGAAAAGCTCTTTTCTCATTGGAATGAACCAAGACCTAACCTACCTTTTGGGTTTAAAGTTTATAAATATTTATTTGTGTCTAAAGTTAAAAGATCAAAGAAGTTGTTTCAAAGTTTATGGGGATAAGAAGACAAAGACATACCTAACATGGAACTGGAAAGAAGATAAAAATGACTCTGGCATAAACTGGGCCTTTAATAAGCATATTTTGAATGGATAAAAATTCCTAATTGTTATCTACATTAATTTATCCAGAGGATTATCAGACAAGCAAGTTTATTTTACATATGTAGACAAAAACATGTTGTAACTGAAGTGTTTTTTTTTTTTTCCAAACAAATTATCTGAATAACTGTCTCAAACTTTCTTTTCACTCTGGGTAGAACTCTAGTCTATACACATGACTGTCACTACTCTGTTCATCATCTTATTTTTCTCATCTCCCCCTCACAGAGACATTGCTACATTTGCTTCCTTAAAATCTTGGGTTCCTACTTAAACGCTCATGATCCCTTCCTATTAACCTGCTTCATCCAGGCTTATATGTCCTTTCCACAACTCAAGCAGATCTGTACTCTCTCTAGTTCATTTTTTGCTAAATTGATTAGACTTCTCATTTTCCACCCTCCTCGAACTTCAGAAGGACAGGACCTGGCTGAAAATCACTCTTTCCTATTTTCTTGATGCTTCTCTTAGCCCCTCTGTCCCTTTGATGAACTCTTCCTCCTTCTTCTGACTCCTCACTACAGATCTTCTTCCAAAACCAAGTCCTTGGCATCTTATTCTTCACCATGAAGAATTAAATAGACCGTATTTTAAATAGCAATAGAATGCCTTTAAAAAAAAAAAGACTATCACTACCAAAGGTAGTTGAAGAGGTGGACTGACTAGAGCTCCCATGCACCATAGGTGGGAATATAAAAAGATAATATTACTTTGGAAAACTGTTGGGTAGTTTCTTACAAAGATAAACACACATCTTCCTTTGACCCAGCAATTCCGCTCCTAGATGTTTACCTAAGAGAGATGAAAACATTGTGTCCACCGAAGAGTTGCACATGAATGTTCATACAGCTCATAGAATAGCACAAACTGGAAACAGCCCAAATGTGCACGGAAAAGTGAAGACGTAAAGAAAATGTTACATCTACATAATGGAATACTACTTAGCAATGCAAAAATGTGCAAAATCTCAAAAACACCAAGTGAAAGAAGACTGAAACAAAAGACTATACAACATATAATTCATAAATGAAGGTCTAGAATTAATGATGGTGACAGACACCAGAAAGGGTTGCTTGGGAGTTGGGAGGAAACAGTGAATTTATGGGGGGAGGGGAGGATGCAAGGCAACTTTCTGGGTGGTGGAAATGTTCTGTATCTTGATTTGGGTAGCAGTTACAGAAGTATATGTAATTGTTAAACCCTTTGAACTGTACCCTTAAAATAAAGTATTTCATTGTATACAAATAATACCTAAAAAATAAAAATAAACCTAATAATTGTCCCTATGCCAATAACTCCCTTTCTATATTTCCAGTCCTCTTTCATCAGTTCTAGTTCTAGACCTCCAAACAGGAACAGGACTGCTCCACTGGGGAGTTTCGTTGTATCAAACTCCTCTACCCAGTTAGGTTATTCAGCTCAAAGGCATGGCCATTCCTTCTGCCTTCATCTTACCCTTCCTTCTAGCTAGTTATCACTCAAACTATCCATTATTTCTTTAAAATACATATCAGAAATCCTTTCTCTTCAAGACAGAATGCAGGAAAGAGCACTTTAACATGTAGTGGAAAATTACATCTGATTGGGCACCCTTAGCAACACTCCTTATCAGTTCTCTGATGCCGGCCGACTCACACTTAATTTTCCTGAGTTTTAATTTTCCTCCTCTGTAAACTAAGATAATTCAGATATTGCTGTATTAAAGAACACTGTGAGAAAGATGCATAAAAATAAATTGGGAACTACAAAGCACTACATTTTTAATACAACGCTTAGGGTTATTGTTACTGATACTTATTCAAAAGCCGCCACTGATACCTTGGCCCAGGCCCAGAGTGGCTCATGTCTACACTGCTTCCGTAACTTCCAATATATTCTTCCTGATTTGGGGGCATGTGACCAATTGGTTATTTTTACGACTAATAAGTGAATGCAATCCCTTTTTAGAAAACTAGTATAATCTTGAGCTTCGAAAGATATACATGAGGCAAGATTTATGAAACTCCACATTTATTTCAAAGTACTATCAATCTGGAAGCTTGGGTAAAAATGTAGGTGTAGAAATCCAAAGATATAAACATATTTTTAAAAACCTGGTTGACTTTAGTATGTAAAGAGATTACATAGTTTCAATTCAGTAACTATTTTGTTTGTTTTCTTGAACAATTTCTAATTTTGCTGGATATTCTTATATTATAAAAGATTTACTGGTCTTCTAACTTGACTTGGATCAATAAGCCTTATTAAAAGCTATAGTGAAAAATTAATATTTTAACCTCACAATGTAATCTACCAATAAAAGCTGACAAGAAGATATTTTAAACTCTTGATTTAAAAAAGTCATTTATATTTTCTAATCAATTTTCTTGCTTGCATTTTCCTATCGTATTAGAAAAGTTCCTCTAAATGTACAATTTAAAATTAGTTTTATATTTGCATCTGAAAGTGGGGACTCTATGAGAACAAATCCCATGCTTCCTCTGACTTGTAACAGTGATTACACATATAGAACAAAATGGAAAATAGATGCAGAATTGGAGACTGATACACGTATTGCTAAATAGGAAATTTTAGCTCAAAGATTTTATTTTAAATTCTCTATATAATTTTGCTTTATTTGTGTTTTGTCACTATTGTAGCCCATGGCTATAGAATTCCAGAAATCAGAGGAAAAAGGCAAATAGCTAATGTTATTTTTAGCCATTCTGTATACTATGAGATTAATCAATGTTAATTTAAGTTAAAGACTGACCATAACTACATTTCACAGAATTTGCTTATTCAGCTAGCATCAGCTGCCTAAGCACAACATTTTAATAATACCCTCTATTATACTTAGCAAAAGAACACTTCTGAGTGTATAAACCCTGGAGATAGGAATTTACTCTATGAAATTCAGATACCAAGACATCATAAATGTACTTGTTATTACTGATTTTAAAAAATACATCATTAAGTGAATCTAGGGGGAAGAATTATGAGATCCACCAGAACCACCTAGAAATTTTATCAGAAAACATGACTAAAATTTGCCAAAACATAGTAAATTCGATTTTTAAAATAGGTATATTAGCTTATTTTAATTGCTTCTAGAAACAATAGCCTTTCTTTTCTAAAATGTAAGTATGTTATTCAATACTCTCCTAAAGTTCTGCATCTCCAGGGGAAAATGTGGTCCCTGCTACACTGATGCTAGACTGGGTCGTGTGGCCTTGCGCTGGCCATGGGATGCTGGCAGACGAGTGCTGTGAGCAATGGCTTAAAATGTGTTTGTACAGATGGGGTTTTCCTCTTACACTCTAGCCACTGCCGTGAGAAATACATGACATAGGTCATCTGTTGGGTTTAGAAAAATGAGAGACATGAACATTGCTGCTCCAACAACCTATGGACCTGCCCCAATCAGCTGACGCATGGAAGAAAAGTCAATGCTTTATAGCAATATGCCACAGAGTTCTGGAATGGCCGTCTATACAGCATTATAGTGGTAACAGATGACTGATTTTTTAAAAAAAGAAAAAAAACCCACCTTGACATTGGGTTTGGGGTGGTACCATATTTTTCTTAAGGATTAAACTCTAAGCTTGGTGGCAGGCGATACTGGTTTACTGACTCAGTCCGTCATATTTTTCTTTCCCCTTAGCCATATTCCAATAATTGGGAACATGCAAATCAGTTTTGGTCAATGAGATGCAGGCAGTACAGGGTGGGGCTCCTGGGAAAGCTTTTGAAAAGAGACATAGTAGGGGCACCTGGGTGTCTCAGTTGGTTAAGCGTCTGGCTTTGGCTCAGATCCTGATCCCAGGGTCCTAGGATCGAGCTCCATGTTGGGCTCCCTGCTCAGCGGGGAGCCTGCTTCTCCCTCTCCCTCAGAGCACCCCCCCCCTGCCGTGCTCTCTCCTGCTCGCTCTTTCTCTCAAATAAATAAAATCTTTAAAAAAAATGTGTCACAGTTGGCTGGTACGCTCCTCTGGTTACTTGGTTTGCACTTTTACTTCTTCCCTTCTGACTGGAACAAGGGCTGGATGCCTGAAGATGGAGCCAACTTCATACAACCATTAGGAAGAAAACCACAACTGAAGGGCAACAAAACAGGAAGAGAGAAGACACCTTCAGAACATTCTGAGCACCTCCACCAGCCTGTCCTGTGTATCCTAGACTTCCTGTTACACTAGGAAAAGAAATTCCATGGTTAAGCTCTCTAGTAAGGCTTATTGTTATTTGCAGCCAAAAGTAAGTGATATTTGGAAAGATATGTAGGTGGGTGGGTAGGTAGGTAGGTAAAGAGATTGACAGAAATAATTTTATTCAAGATCCAGAATTTTATCTAGAAGTAGTATCTGACTCAGTCTAATATTAAAAATTACATTGATAAAATGATCCTTTCAGCTAAGAATATATAATTACTTTTAAATTAAGTTTGGGATTCTTTCCTGCACACTAATAATTTTTCAGATAATCAGAAATATTCTCAACATTTGCTGGCATTTTTATCATTACTGACCACACATGGTTTGGGGTTTACTTTTTAAGATTAGCCATGATGCACGATGTTGTACATTTCAGCTGGATGGTGACCCTCAGTTACGCAATCGTGTAAACTGGTGGCAAAATATCATGGTAAAACGTCAGCCTGGTAAGATTCCCTCTTATCCAAGCTATCCTTTTCCATCTGTATTAGATCTTCCTATAGAGCAGCAAGTTCTCCATGAAAACGTGCCCTTCAGTTTTTCACTTCCCTTTGATGCACGTAAGTAAATGTATTCAATGAGATTCAAGTGTGTGGGAAAGTGCTGTAAAGTAAAGGAAAATTATGGTACAATGGCTATAACTCATAAAGAGTAATAAGAAAAGAGAGTGTCTAGAGCGTTTGACTGAAAATAGAAGAGATTATATCCTGGTGAATTGAGTTAATTTCAAATATATTACAGTATGGTTTTCTGTCATGTATACTCTCTCTGACTACATTAATAAATGAAATAGTGATGAATAGTTCTGGGAACTTGTAGCGAAACTTATTAATATTTCAACATTATCACTGAGTATCTATGTCAACACACATCAAAAATGCATGAGAAATGACTACCTATACTCACAAGTTACACCCATTAGGAATATATATGAGATATATAAATGGTGTACATAAATTTGCAATGTGATTATAGGTAGAATATATAGCCAAAAAAAAAGGCTACATAAAGATCTCACGTGGAGAAGTATGTCAAGCAATTAAAAGCATATTAATACCTGCAATCAGTTTGGAGTATATATACTGCATGACCACATGAAATGCCAACATGTTTTAAATTATGAATCATCTTAGAAATTACTAACACTAAAAAAAAAATTTAAACATCAAAGTAGCAAAAATACGTAGCCACTGTCAAATAAAAGTGGCTCATCAATTCTATCCATGATGTAACTTTGGAATCCCCTTAAAATAAAAATAAAAACAAAAAGTTTGGTCTTAAAAAGCCTGATTTCTATTTTTAAATTGATCACCAAGAAGTAGTAAATTCACATTAAAATGAGGCATGGCAGTTTAAAAACAAATCAACACACAGTTAACCCAATAAATTCCAAGTGGTTAGAAAGGCTAAAATTAATCTGTTTATATCTATAGTGTATCAGAAGATGTTCAAGTCAGTTTCGGCCCAGGGTGGGGGGATCAAACTGACTGTGTAGCATTAGGCATAGAGCATAAATCACCTATCAAAGAGATAAGAGACATAAATCACTCTCAAACAGCAACACCTGGGTAGTGGCTTTCATATATGATACGTTCTTTTTTTTACTTTTTAATGATCAAAAAGATTCATGCGCAAAAAGTTCCGAGGATAAGCCCTACTTGGAAAAATAGCTGCATCATTTTTAGGGAAAAAGTACTTAATGGCTACTAGAAGGGGCAGTAATAATAATAATAATAATAATATATTTTATATATAATATATTTTTAAAAACTTTCTAGGCTAATGGATATTTTTCAATCATCAGGGGATACAAAACTACGTTTCAAGAACTCAGGCCAGAAAGAAATACAAAGTAAACAAATGTTTTGAGAGGGAAGATTGGTTTTGCATTTTTTCATTTGCTTTTTGATTCTTGTTTTGGTTAAATAACTGCAGGTTCCCTTAGAAAAAAGAGAATCTGTATCATAGCCTAGAGGGAAAAGTATGAGTGAATAAAAAGGTTCAGTCCTGAGCCCCTCTCTCTAGGGACGGAATGCTGGAATAATTCGTTGGGATCTATGGAGCTCAGTTTCTTCTGTAAGATCAAGGAATTTAAACTAATGCTTATTGTCTGTCTCCTCCCATCCCCACCACTTTCTATATGTCTGTATCTATCTACGTAGCTCTCACTATATAGATATCTACGTGTCTTTATACCCCAAGCTCCTATGTCTAACCGTGGAAACTGTGGACACCTAGGCAGTACTATTCATATCCACAACGATGTAAATAGCACCCTTTGGAATGCACAGTGCTCAACCTGCCCAACCACATGCAGCTTCCTTGAGACAGACATTTGCTGTTCCCACTTAAAGCCCATCCACACCTCCCCACTGTCTACAGAATAAATTCATCCTTCCTGATCAGGTCCCCCCCCACCTCCCCAAGCAGCTTCCTCTCCCATCTCCCTGCTCCACTCACCTCTGCACCAGTCATTATGAACTGCTGCACCCCTACCGCACGTCAATGTTTTTACCTATTCCAGACTGAGTTATGTGTACCCTCTCTGTTCTCTCACTGCAGTCCTTCCTATGCTTTTATCGTCTCGTGCTTTACTTCAGCTCTTACATTGTGGTGCTGAGGTCCCCATGCTAACATACTAGGAATCATTCATCTTGTCCTCAGCATGTAATACAGGGCTGAATAAATTAATTAGCCATTCACCAAATGAATAGATCGCTTACTTTGGTACCTCATGATATAATTCGAATATCAAACTATTGGTCAAACTTGAGCTCACTTGTCTTAATTTAAGGAGGGACAAGCAGTGTCCCATCAAAGCAGATATATGGGACTGTGTGTGATTGCAACAGTCTCGATCTTGGTATTAAACACCCAGGGACTGAGTTATTCAGTGATCATGATTTTTAATTGCTTTTTAGGCGTGGGAGACTGATGGGCTGATGCAGGCTAAGCATACACTTTAGGTTTTAGCTGTGTTCATTCACTGAAAAGCAGCAGCTTTTTCTGAGCTCTTTCAAAAGAAGAGCAACCCAAAAACATTTATCTCCCCTGGCGAGGGAATGAACACCTCTCAGATTGCCCGATCAGGACAGCCTGTATCAGCCACGATAGTCACTGTCAGACAGCTGGAGCTCTACCTGCTGATGTGAATCATAGCTGTTTCTGCGGGAGGACATGAAGCAGGGGCAGGGATCTGAAAATGTCCCAAACATGTTAGGCTTATTAAATAAACCTACAGCTTCTTTTAATGAAAGAAGAATCTAGGAAAGAACAGAGAGGAAAAACTGAAGTCCTTTGACATGCTGAGCTCTCTGGCTTTTTCTCTGGGCACGATCAGCTCAGTTGGGTTCATTCTAATCAGCAGATGAGGAGAGAGACATGATCCAAGTACTCTCAAATCTTTCAGTCAAGGGGTGCAAAAGAAGATGACACAGGACGATTTTAACCCTTGGACAAACTTTTCCTTTTATAGACTGACAGAAAGCAATTCTATAAGAAATGTTCATTTTGGGGGTTTGGGAATGTCAGCATGTATGTGTATATTAAAACACACTTGAAACCACGTTTTTCCCAACAATAATTTCTTTAAATAAAATAGTACCAGTGAAGTTTACATGAAAAACGCTAATATGTTCGTATTTTATTTCCTCACACTTCAATATAATGTGTGTGATTTATAGAAGAGGAATAGATTTTTTAAAAAATTCTGAGAAGGTACTTGATAGAATTATTTCCCTCGTATCAGATTATATTTAAAGTAACAATGAGTTTAAAGATGAAAAAATACGAAATTATTTCTGGTACTTGAAGTTCAAAAAACTTTGCTAATTTTAGATAGTTGGCAGTTTAGAGATATTAAAGCCACAACATAAAGACAGAAGCTGTCTTCACAAAGGAATATGGGTTTATAGTCAGACAAACTTGGAAATGAATATGAGCTCTGTAAATTACAGTTGCAGGACCTCTGGGGATAGAGTAAACCGCTCTGGGCTTCCATTTCTTTATCTCCAGGATAAAAGCAGGATCACAGGGCAAATTAAATGAAAACTACATGAGCTTTCATAGTATCTGCCAAAAAGTAGGCTGTCAGTTATAATTCCTTTGTTTTCGCTTTCTTCCTCATCTCTTGTACTGTTCTCTACTGTAATTTTATTTAATTTTTATTTTTATTTTTTTAAAGATTTTATTTATTTATTCGACAGAGATAGAGACAGCCAGCGAGAGAGGGAACACAAGCAGGGGGAGTGGGAGAGGAAGAAGCAGGCTCATAGCGGAGGAGCCTGATGTGGGGCTGGATCCCAGAACGCCGGGATCATGCCCTGAGCCAAAGGCAGACGCTTAACCGCTGTGCCACCCAGGCGCCCCTCTACTGTAATTTTAAAAGACATTAACACAATCATACAGGAGGGCATTAATAGAAACTTCAAGAAGTTCAGAACAAGAAAACTGAAAACAAAACCTAAAATACCACTCAAGGGGCGCCTGGGTAGCGCAGTTGTTAAAGCGTCTGCCTTCGGCTCAGGGCGTGATCCCGGCTTACCGGGATCGAGTCCCACATCGGGCTCCTCCGCTATGAGCCTGCTTCTTCCTCTCCCACTCCCCCTGCTGTGTTCCCTCTCTCGATGGCTGTCTCTCTGTCACATAAATAAATAAAATCTTTAAAAAAATAAAATAAAATAAAATACCACTCAAGATTTCTGACCCTTTAAAAAAAAAAAAAGCTTTATTTATTTTTGAGAGACAGAGAAAGAGTGATTGAGCACTGGGTGGGGTGGGGTGGGGTGGGGTGGGGAAAAGACAAGAGGGAGAGAGAATCAAAGCAGGCTCCATACCCAGCACAGAGCCTGACTCGGGGCTGCATCTTGACCCTGACATCACGACCTGAGCAGAAACCAAGAGTAGATGCCTAACCGACTGCACCAAGATTTCTGACCTTTTCTTTTCTTCTTCTTCTTTTTTTAATCACTAAATGCACTTTTCTAAATTAAGAACCATGATGTTTGAACTAGTAACAAAGTTTGAAATAACAATAGGATCTCTCACTTCCTACCATATCTGTTCTTTCAAAGATAATTTAAGAGAAAATGTACTAAAGATAGCACTCTTCATCTCCAGAAACTCAAGCAGTTTTTGAGAAGGGACCTTCACATGAGCAAATACCCAGCTGACCCTTGAACAACACTGGGCTTAGGGATGCTGACTCGCTCACTGTGCAGTCAAAAATCCACAGGTAACTTTTGACTCCCCCCAAACATAACTACTAATAGCCTACTGTTGACTGGAAGCCTTGTCAATAACAAAACCCGTCAATTAATACATATTTTGCATATGTATTACATACTGTATCCTTGCAATGAAGTATGCCAAAGAAAACAATATTAAGAAAATCATCAGGAAGAGAAAATAAATTTAAAGTATTCCACTGTATTTAGTTGAAAAAAAAATCTCTTTTTCCAAACACTTATTTCATAATTATGTTATGTGCAATGGACCTGCACAATTCAACCCTGTGTTCAAAGGTCAATTGTAATAAAAACAGGGGGAGGAAGACAGTGAAGTGTTTTGATTAGCTTAAATGTACTTGACAATGAACCATTTAAAAAGAATATCCTTTTATCAAGTAGCAAGTATCAGGGAAGCTAGCCAAAGCAAAAGGTTGCTAATGCTACTAATTTTGTTGCTTTTCTTCCCTCTGAGAGTTAATAAAGATCAGAGAGGGTAGGCTCCTCAGATACGGTGTGAGTTAAACAGTACCATGCATGTACAGTGCTCAAAGGGCTGGCACTGGGTAACACAGGTATATCTCCTTAGCAACTGCATCTGCTTCCCTCACCCTCCACTCTACCCTTTCCCATCTCGCTCTTACTGAAAGTATTGTACAGGATTCCTGCGCTATCCAAGTAGAACATTCCCATGAAACCTTTCGTAAGCCAAAATGGCGTAGAGTGAAGAGGCAATGACCATTAACTTATATGGAAAAGTTTTTGAGTATTCCCAGACCCCCCAAAATAACCTCTCTTAGGCCTTTGTGATGCCTTAGGACATACCTTACTAACGGAGGCACACAACAAATTGAGATAAAGTAAGGCGGCTCACAGACCAGCTCAAAGCTCTGGTAGCTTGGTGCAGAGATGCTGGGTGTGGTTCCCAGGGAGGGAGCCTGGAGGGGCTGCTCTCCGTGCTTGGAGTATATGCTGCCTCTCTAAGGGCTTACTGCAAAAAAAATACTGAACCCTATTTTTGCTGTTCACCTTCTTTTGTAAAGATGGCTTTCTTTCAGTTAGCAAAAATAGGTCTTTTGTAAAAGCAAAGCGGCGTAATGAGAACTTCTGGAAGTGGAGGGATGCCTGTGTCTAGATCCTTATTCTTTTAGTTTAAGGCTTGTTCCTGGTTACACTGAAATTTCTCTCAGGAGATAGTCTCATTCACTTACAGTTTAGTTTGTACGAAGTTGATTAATCTACTCCTGTTAACAAATGAGGAGTATGAGTGTTTGGAATTAGAGAAAAAGAATTATAAAGGGGTACAGAAATTAGAGGGTCTGGGTAACACAGCCAAACTGTACCTATTTAAAAAAATATCATTGTTTTGCCTGGAGTGAGAGTTAATTACAATAATTTGCTCTAATCATGTGCCTGTACTTCTCTTTTTCCAAACACTTATTTCATAATTATGTTTGTCAAGTTGTTAAGGGTAATGACCCTATTTTACCATCGGGGGGAAAAAAAAACCCAGACCAAAACAAAACAGATGTTCTATGAATTGCTGGAAGTTGGCGTTGTCAGAATTACTGAACACGCGGTTTCTGACTTGGACAGTATCTGCACAATTACAACAAGAAAAGGGCAGAGCCTGTGTGTGGGCCTCTCTGTGGTTTTTTCCATTGTATTTGAATTCACTGATCCTGAGCCGATAAACGATAATCAAGCGAATTAATGAAAATGGTTGAAATGATTAGTTCAAGCACAGTTCAGAAACCTCACTCTATAAATCTATATACATCAAAGTGGCCTCAGGTTCCCACTCTAGTACCAAGCGATGTTCTTTTTTATTTAAAGACAGGAAAATCTGAATACGTGGCAGGGAGGATGCAATTTTGGCTAACCACCTCTGCATTTCAAATCAAAGGAAACATTTCTTAAACTAAAGGATTAAAAGTTCATTTTAAAAACAAGTAGAACACAAGGGCACCTGGGTGACAAAGTCAGTTAAGCATGCAACTCTTGATTTCATCTCAGATCATGATCTCGGGGTCCTGAGATCCAGCCCCCGTGGCAGGCTCTGTGCTCAGCCTTTGCCCTCTCCCTCTCTCTCTCTCTCTGCCCTCCCCACCCACCCCCCAGAATAAATAAATCTTTAAAAAAAAAAAAGCCAGTAAAATGCATAACAGGCATTTAGAAAAAAAATATGTTAGTATATTAAGGTTTAGGCTATGTAGATATACCAATGTCAATAAAGTCAGTCACCTAATTAAAAACTCAAACTATAATGATTATTGACAAGACTATGAACCTTAATGGGAAAGAAGACAAAGAAGAGAATCCACCCCTCCGGTTAGCATCTTGTCGTAGGGACAGGTCAAGGACAAGGCATTTTCAACCATTCCCGAATATGTTCCTTCCTCGTCTTCCTCTTCTCCTTGATTGAAGCTGCACTGGTGGCCAATGAATTAAGAGGCCAGCCATTGAACCCTTCCTAAACCATGACTCCTTTCACCGTTGACTGGAAAGCCAAATGTGTACTGGTCGCCCACGGCTTTTAAAGTGTGCTACCTCTAATAAACATAAACCTTTGATGTCCTTGCCTCTCTACCCATAGACATACTTCTCAATCTCACTCTCTCAAGAAAGTTTTGCAAGCACAGGGAAGTACAGGTGTCTTCTGAAATCCTCTCATCTTGCATATGCAAAGCTGGTGTTTTACACTTTCTTTAATGCATTATTTTATTGATTGTTCTACCCTGGAAATTTCTGTTTGACAGCTTTTGAGTTAATAGAAGGCATCAAGACCCAAAGGCAGATAGAAAAAGAGAAAACAGGAAATCACTAATAGCAATATGTATTAAAGAATCAAGGAGAAACTAAGAGAGGAGCAGAAAGACATGCTGACAACTGTATACATTGAAAGTTAACTTTGGGTAAACCCAAGTACACATTTTGTTTTAAGTGTCTAACAAGGATTATATACCTATTTGTCCCAGAATAAAATTTTCCTCAGTATATTACTGTAAGTTTTGAAATACACCCATATTTAAGAGGTCTCTACAGAGCATTCTTTTTGCTTCAGCTAATGCTATCTTCTCACTTCCCGGTGTTTACATACACACACTGCGTCTTGAATGAGACTTAATTAACTATTGATGGGTCCTGGCGTTCCAGGGCTTCCCAGGTGACGGCTCAGTATTCTTTACTAATCGTTTAATGAAAACACTTACATGAATAATGAATCTGGCATTTCCCTAGATACACAGGCAACTTTTGTAATAGTAATAAAGGCAGGCATATGCAGTTATACAAGATACTGTGGCTTGAAAATGTTTTCACAAAGCAAGCCAGTGAGGTTAGGCTGCAAAGGAGGCTCCAGTTCCTGAGGCTGCTAGTAAACGTTTCACATGAAAATACACTATATATTATAAGCACATAATATTAAAAGCAAAAAAATACAGTTATGTTTAAAAAGTTAATATCATTATTTGCTATCTAAGTCCCCCAAAAAGTAAACATAATTTAGATTTTCATAATCATAGTTCCCAACTTTAAGGTTTGAATTAAAAGAAACACACCCACCTGTGTAAACACACGCGCGCTCACACACGCAAATTATACGTGTATTATAATGATACAGGAAAACAATATGACTAAAATGTCTCTGAAACCTACTATTCATCTTAGAACTGAAACTTGTCATCATTGAGTCTCATTTTAAAGATGGATCTTAAGATTTAGGTCACACAAAACCATATTAACTGTGCTGATCACTGAATTAGTGATGAGGTGACTCAGCATGACACCATTTTAAACATGACTTCAGCAACCCCGTTGATTCGATGCCTGTCTTGGCTCAAATGAACATTTGCTTTGGAGAAACTAAGTGACTACAACCAGTTATTTGAACAAAGGAGGGAAAAGAGGCTTTTTACAGGTGTTGAAGTGAAAGAATATTATTGGAAACAAACACGACAGTTACTCTCAGGGAAAGATCTGTTTTGGGAGTCAGAAGTCCAAAACTTTGTCTTGCTACTACTCATTATATGACTTTGGAGGAGTCATTTAACTTCTCTGATTCTGAGTGTCTTCATTTGTACAATTAGAATAACAGTATTTGCCACACTTTAATTTCCTAGTTGTCATATACTATACACTATTACTATAATTATAATGCTAATTCCATAGTTAATTGAAGCCTTCTATGTACCAAAACACTGTGACTTGATTTTTATATCTTATAAACTGTATTACATCCTCATAACAGGGCTATAAGTATTCTGATTTTCTTATACAGATGAAGAAACATCTCAGAGTGGTTAAATAACTTGCCGAAAGTCACACAACCACCAAGAGCTCAAATGTAAATTTGAATTCAGATCTTTCGGACTCCAAATTTCATTTTAAATCCATTATATCCTATTTCCCCTAATATACCATATATATTTGTATGTGTGCACAAACATATATCATATAAATATTATATATGTATTATCTATAGAACATAGAAACATACTACTCATTTTACACACACAGACACACATACGCTTTAAATTCCAAAACGCCATACTAAAGTGTGTGTGTGTTGTTTAAAGATTTCAAAGACTAATACACGGAGCAGAGTCAGTACTTAGTATTTGCGAAAAGGAATTAAAATATGGGAAGTGACTAAGATCATCTTGAGTGAACTGCTAACTCATGTGTCAGCAACAACAGTGGCTATTGAAATCCTACTCTTATGGAAGAGAATGTTATTAAAAATTATTCCAGAGAAAAAAATATACAAGGACTAGCCACAGGTTCAATTCTAGATACAGAATCGACAATGATAGAAAAGCAACTATCTTCGATTAACAAGGATGAAATCGAACTCTATGGTCTGGATAAAAGGAGAGAGAAAAGATCTCTTTAAAAATTACACATGATTCTGATGTTTCAAAGTGGTGAAACATCATCTTCCAAATTTAAAATTTCAAAAAAACTGTTCTGTACTTTCCTATCAAAACAAGATCGTAATACTTGCCATATTTTATTTCTCTTGACTGTTGTATATGAATAATAACAACGATGACGATAATATGGATGGTGACATTCAAAAAGAACAATGTATTTTTTTCAGAGTTAAAGAGAAGAGGTAGGAGGGTGTTAGGAGAGATGCACAGGAGCCTCATTTCTAACAAAAGCATAGATTTTCAACTACGTAAAACACTTCACACTTTCCCCTAATCTGCTCCCAAAGAACATAAGCCTGGCTGGAAGGACGCTGACGCGTGAGCTCGTTCCGAGCTAGAATGACAAGTCCTGGGAACAGGAGGTACTGCTGTTTCCATTACCCGCTGAGCACCTTGGCGAGTCTTAGTTCATCCTGAGAACGCGGTACTTACTCTTGTACTGCTCTGGCTATGGAAAGGGCCGTGGATCCAGTCTCATTAACGCTATCTAAGGTCACATTTGGCAGGTCATCATCGTCACTGTCACTTTTACTTTGTCTGGGAGATAGGCCTCGGGGGTCCATTTGTGCTGGGAAAAAAAGGCATATATAATGAATTAAAATTAGTGTGCAGAAAGTTAACCTTGTCCTGGACCAACATCAAGCACGGCATCTCTCTTCTGTGTCTATCACGCACTTGGAATTCTCTAGAAATCCCAGGAATTCGTGAAAGTGGTGCATTTTATGTACTGAGCATTTACTGACTTTTCTCCCTTGTTCGTTTGATTTACAGAATCTCCATCAGCTCTCAACAGTTTCAGGGGACGATTACAGAATAGAAACTATAAAATCCACAATATTACGAACTCCTGAGTGGTCAAGAAGCTGATTAGGTAGTTCGTGAGTTACTGTGCAACCCCCTGGCTCTTCCTTCTTGCTTCTGCTGCCAGAGTTCTGGCCATTTCACTGCTCGTTAGCACATTCCCTGGAAGGTGGAGAGCCAAGGGAGAGGAGATTTTATCTGCCTATAGCTCTCTTAATAAGCTTAAAGAAGAACAAGGTTTACAAGACTAACACAAAGTTTTAGGTATTTTTCATACTTCAGTGAATGCTGTCTCACAGTTCATTACTGTTCTAAGTGGAGATCTGAGTGCACAAAAATGACAGAAGTAGCAGCATTTTAAATATGTTTTATGTGCTAGAGAGTGTTCATCTCTGTTCCGATTTCATTTTTCAGAAAGGCATTTCTAGATACGATTCTCCTCCCACCGTGAACGTGCCAACAAAGCAAGCAATAGCCTGATGTTCTGTGACCCCTGTTCACCGGGACCATCGGATCCTTTCAAATGAAAGGATTACCATCAACATTTAATGTGTGAATGCATATTTTTAAAATTCAGATTTCAGTTCCACTTCCTCCTACGAACAGTTTTAGCATCCACTGCCGTCTAGGATTTCCATCAGCCCTCACCTCAAGCACAAAATAAGCACACCTTCTAAATTAAAAGTATTGCGCAAGCTATGCAATTGCATTATTAAAATATATGACTTCAGCCCTAGCCAGCTGCAGCCAGACTGCTGCTCTTCAAAGCTGCCTACGAGAGATTTCTAAAACCACCACTGCTTGCAAAGGAAAGCAAAATGCACTTAAAATCGTGATTACGATCACATCTGGGTACACTTATAATTTCTTTTTTTCCCCTCAAATCATTTCTTTGTTACTGAAAATTGTACATTAGGTAGAAACACTGGGAAATGTTGATATTTCACCATTTTTTTTTACCCACAAAAAGACAACTTCTTGTGATTCTACCTAGTACTTACAATACGAATAGAAAAACCTAAAGCATTCCAACGTATTTCTAACTAAACTTGGTTAAGAAGGAAATTTTATCTGTTGAATCTACTTGCCTTAGTGTATTTGACATACCTTCTGCCTGTAAATATAAACATACCAAAATGTATTTTTAACAAAGGGAGTGCTTCGTAAATGTTAGTTGAAAAAGAAAATAATTCAAATAATCTAAAGCAGTGGTCCTCAACCAAGGAGAAAATCGCCCCCCTTCCCCCAAGAGACATTTGGCAACATCTGGCTTGTCACAATCTGATTTGTCATGACTCCAGGGGAAGGGGATGCTCCTGGCACCTAGTGGGCACGAGTCAAAGATGGCGCTAGATATCCTACAATACACAGGATAATCAGTCCCCCGTGACAGGGAATTATCCAGTCTGAAATGTCAAAAGCACCCACGCTGAGAAACTATGATGTAGAGATTTAAGAGTCTGGGGATACAAAATTGTCACATCTTACGACTTTCAGTTGTGTAACTATGTTATAGTTTTAGAGCCACCAGCCGATAAAATAAACTATATGTTGGATTATTGATATTTTCTGGCCCTGTCCTCAAATAAAACAAATCACCGTCATATGACTCAGCACTCACAACTTCTCCCAAAACGCAGCATGCACTTTCTCAAATGCCAGGAATCATGCAGTGACACTCATTAAGAGCTTTTGAATGTTGTCTTTGTCTGACACAAAACATTGTTTATTTTCCATCTGATCTCTAAAGAAGATTCCCTAGAAGACGGATGTTGGAGAAACACTTCGTAGAGGAAAGTATCCAGTTCCACAAACATCTGATAACAGAGAGCTACGTAAGCATTCAGTCACTCCAAAGGCACTGAAAGTGCCCAATCATTTAGGATTTATTTTGACTGCAGGCAACAGCAACTGACTCAGGCCAACTTATATTAAGCAGAATGTGTTGGAAAGATATCGAGCAGCACACAGAATGGAAGGTAAAGATGAACAATGATCACTCAAGTAGCACAACACACAGGAATGATATAGGCATTTCAACCAGGAATTCATAGATAGCTTCTTTTTGGGCAACCCTATTGTAGAATGATTTATTTGACAGTCGTTCATGACTACTCAAATTCTGCCAAGAAAATGAGTATCAGATCTATCTAGGCTTCCAAATCACATATTGTGTGGTGTTACATATGCCTGTAAATGTCAGCAACTTAACATTTAAAGTTGTTGAAACATCATGCACTAGGACTCCTTTGCCAAGATACCAAATTAACAAACAGCTAAAGAACAGAGACTATCCCGGTGGTCCCATTTTGTCCAAGAGAACTAGAGCTTTCATGGATAAGTAATACAACTCAGGGAAGACACAGGCAGTTAACCAATAAGCAATCTGGCTCTGAGAGCTAAAGTCTAATTGTAATAATGATTCCAAATAACTGGTGGGAGAGTTGATCATCTAAATTATGTTATGTTTATATCTTAATGAAAGTTTAAAATATGTTAAATATGATATCTTTTTTGATGCACTTTTCAGGAACATCATAATTGAGGACTTCTTTCCAATATTTTCAATAAATATTATGAAATACATCTGCTACCATCATGCTGGGAAATTTCTTTTTACCCATACCTTCAGCCAAGCTGAGGAAGTAATTAGAAAGGCTTTTTAAAATCTGCATTGCTGATTAGGTCAGATGATTAGCTTATCTACATACTTGCATAATTCTACTCTATTTTTATTAAATGTGGGATAGGAACATCTACCCTAGTTAACCTCCATTAGTCTTTGAGTTCCTCAGTCATTTCAGAAGCACTGATTCTCTGGGGGCACCCATTCAGAGAAAATGGAAATGTTACCTAGGCACCAGAACCAAAAACATCTACTTCCCAAAGTAAGAGAGCAGCAAATCAAGTATAAGCATCTGAAAAGAATGAAAATTTGAGATTTTGTTCTTTTTGAATGAGAAAGGGATGAGACAGCTTTGGGTATCCCAGCTCATTGCTGACAGAGGGGGGCGGGGGAGGGCGGGGATGGTGATACTGTGTGAGTCTCCGACACGTGACGAAATCCCTACAAAGCTAACTGCAGAACCCTAACACCTGCAGGTGAACGGATCTACTCGAATTTTCAAATATGTACCTACAATAAACCGTTCCTGCAAAGATCCCTACAAAGAAGCCTGTCTCCAGTTCTCCCTCCATGCCCTCCGGCGTCCCAGGACGACTCCAGACCTGGCGAGATGACTTGACGTGGCCAGTGGACCAGCAGCAAACATGACACAAAGCAAAAGCTTAAAAAGCACTTGCACATTGGGTTTCCCCTCAATTGGTTACTGTTTTTAGAACCTCGCCACCATGTGAAGGAACCCAAGAAAGCCTAAAACACACGCTGCTCCACTGGCAGCCAACCCCGACTGAGGTAAGTGACTCATTTTAGAATGACCGGTCACCTTCCAGCCGCCAGATGACCGCAGCCCTATGCGACCACAGTGAGACTAGCATGAGAACTGCCTGGCTAAACTCATCCCAAATGTTTGCCGCGCAGAACCGTAAGCAAATAAAATAGTCACCACATCAATCTACTGGATTTGGGGATGACTTATTCTGCAGCAATGCAAAATCAGTGCCCTCTCCCAGATCCTTTCAGAGATTTCGGGCAACGCAACGATGTGGAAAACTTCTACCATTACGGTCACCCTGTCAAACTCCTCTCTGTTCTCCTCCCAAGAGTCAACGGACTTTAAGCAGCATGAGTTTAAGCGGGCCACTAATGTAAATATGGAAACTCAAAGTCATGTATCATATTCTGGATTACTTACTCTCAACCCAAAATATTCAAAATGTATTTACAGTCATTTTGGCTTTAGGGGCACCTTTCTTGGATCCTTGATCTGCCTCAGGCAGGCTTCTCCTGGAAGGGGCCATGGTCGGTATTACTACCTGGGGAATGAAGCTTTTCTCTCTCCTAAGCTCATAGTTGATAGGAGGCTCGTACGGGTGGTCCTCTACTCAAAGCCAGATTTTGTATGTTTGCCTCTTCAGCTCACGAGGCTCTTCAACTTTACTTTCCCTCACATTAACAGCAGACTGACACAAGACCCAGCCGCACCCATGTCCATTCTCATCTCTCCCACCTCAGCCCAGGTGCTGTCAAGAGATTAAAAGGCTCTATCTCACATGGAAATAAATTGGCCCAGTCAGCTATTTTTCAAGGACAGGAAGTCCTTTCATAGGTGACCAAAGTAAATGCAAACAATATAACAATCCATGAACATACACTGAGACTTTAAGACTACCATGTCCTAACCAGAATGACTCATAGAAGGGTTTGTGCGATCCCTTTCACCTTGGCCCATGGGGGCAGGAAGGGAGAGGGGCGTCTGCGGTTGGAACGGACAGAGGCTGCGCGCTGCCAGCCTTTCTTTTCTCCTGAGCCTCGTGCACTGCCTGCTACCTGCGGATGCCCTCACTGTCCGCCCTCCCAAGGCTGCTGCAAGCAGGTCCCCGTTAAAGAAACACTGGCTTCCAGGTGAGCTGCTGCTTTCTTCCAGACAGAAGAGCCGTGGCAGAATGGGGAGTAGTGGGAAGAGGGAGAAGGATTATATGTTGGGGGGGGGTAGAATGGGCAGGGGGAACATGCATAGCATTGTAGAGTAGAAGAGTCCTCTTCCATCACTTTCTACGCAAGAAGTGCTCTAAAAACAACAGCTGCCGTGTTTCTTTAAGATAAAGATCGAGCTCTGGCTTCAGAGACATGGGTGGGATGTCCGGTCCTGTCACCTGCAGCCATCTGACCTTGGGCAATAGATCTCCCACCGCTCCTCCTCCATTTCTTCCCTGCCACTGCGGTTTTGAGGAGTAAATGACATAAGACACTCAAAGCGCTCGCTACCCCACCTGGCACTGGGTAGTGCATCACCCTTCGGTTGCACCCTGGCAGTAAATTTAGTGCCGCTCCAACCAGCCCTGATATGACACCACTGCTAAATCCCTTCCCAGCTCCCGGGCTGTTCAAATTAGGCAGTTTTCGTTTTAAATGTACGTAAACTGAAAATACCATCACCGAGGCAGAATATATATTGGATAATATATAAAACCACTACTCCTCTTGATCCAAACATTCATTTATATATTCAGCCAACAGATATTTATTGGACACCTATGAGGCATCAAGCACTCTTCTGGGTGCTGTGAAGAGAGCAGTGAACAAGGCAGATAAAAATTCATGATTTCGCCCTGGGGGGAAACAGACAATAAAAAATAAACAAGAAAAACATATACTCAGTCAGATAATGAGAAGTGCCATGGAGAAAAATAAAGTGGGGGAGGTGGGCTCCAGGCTGCAGAGAAGAAGGTGGACAATTCTGGAGAGGGTGGCCGGGAAGGCCTCATGGCCAAAATGACAGCTGAGCAAGGACCTGAAAGGGCCGGGGGGTGGCGGGAGAGCTGGCAGAGATAGATTGGAGAGGGGGGTGCGTTCCAGGCAGAGCAAACAACAGGGATAATAACTCTAAGGTGGGAAGGAGTGTGTTATGTGCCTAAGGACCCACAAGGAGACTGTTCCATTGCTGGAGCTGAAAACGGGACAGCAAAGGGGATGAGAACAGGCAGAGGAAGGTGTGCATCGTGCACGTAAAGACTTGAGTTTTGCTCTGAGTGGCAAGCGAAGCCATTTGAGAAGAATCAGCCGGGGTCCTGGACCTGAAGCACGAGAGGAGATCCAGCTAGAGGTACATGCATGAGAAACATCAGCGACATGAATATTCTCTGAAAAACCTCCACTAGCTTGTTTTCTCTTTGGCCACCTCATGCTGGCTGCACACACAGCAATCAATTAAAACTCAGAGCGTTATCACCCGAAGGCCTGCGAGGGATGTTCTTCATCACATGGTCGTACCACTGATATCCTGACCTCCTTTGTTTTCCGAGTATCAATTCTTCAAAGAGATGTCTGATTTTTCTAGCCTATCAAGATCTATGATGAGAGAAAAACTCATTAGTAAATAAAATTTAACTCAAAGTAGGGTGAACTCCAAGATTAGACCCAGCTCTCCAGGGTCCCACGCTGCTTACTGAAACTTCAACTAAAATTTGTGTCTTACTTTCTCTACTTTTGCTGCTGCTAATGAAACCATGTGCCTTTACACAGTGGCAACTGTGATTGTCTACACAATCTCAAATGCAGATTTAAAAATGTAATCAATTATGTAAATCCTGGGATGTTGGGACTGTGTAGATATAATAGGCAATTTATTCATTCTTTCCCAATTCCTATCTGCACACTTGACAGTGTAATGGCTTCTGCTCCCATTATATTAAAAAATAACCTCATAATGTTCTTATGATTCTCTAGTGCAAGTACCACATCTCAGTTATAATGCTATTGGACCTCTCCACAGCTTTCAAGACTGCCGATTATCTCTCTTCATTTTCACTTCCAGCCTCTTAAAATTCTCTCCTCCCTTGGTTTCCGGATGGGTTTAAGGCCTGTGGGCCTTGTTACTGTTTTTGCAAATAAAGTTTTATTCAACCATGCTCATTTGTTGTATCTCTGGTGGCCCTTCAGAGAACGCATTTACTGACTCTACCGTACATTAATTTTCTTGGGTAGGTCCCTCCCTTCTCCCTTGCCCCACATCCTTCCCTCCCTTTCTTTCTTTTACCTTTCTTTTCATCTCCTCTTTCCGCATACATCTAAAGTTTCCTTTTCCCTTTAACCTTCCACTACTTACCCTCTCTGCCTCTCTTCAATGGTGAGCTTTTCATTAATTCCACACAATCCCACAATTCCTACAATCTCAGTGACTATCTCAGAGGAAATGAATATCAAATTCCGTGTTCCCAGCTGTAATCCATCCCCTAAACTCCACGTGTCCTATTTCTGGCATCCTGGTCCACCTGAATGTTACAAAGTCATTTCAAACTAAGTACTATTCTTCTCTAGAGTCTTGATTTTTACCCATCATTTCCCTGGTCACCCAGACTCAAAACTTTCATTTCATTTGCACCCCTTATATGAGTACAAATTGGCAACTAATTACTATTGCTTTTACCCCACAATGTTTCTGGAACCCCTTCCTTCCTTTCCGTACCACTTCTCAATGAACTTTCTCAAGGTACCACTACATCCATTCATCTCATAGAGCATTTCTCCAGTAACTGAATAGATGCAGGGTATTCTTCAAAAGATTCCTTATTTAAAAACCGTGAATTTTCCCCACCATCTAACAAATAAGGTTCGACAGCCCTCTCCAATTATTCCAGAATTCATTTGTCATTTGGAACTCTGATGCATCTTACCCTCAAGGCTCCTTCCTTAATCCAGCTGTATCTGGCCATTCCCTTCCACCCACGGTTTAGTCAACAAGAATCTACCCCTCCTACAGAATGATACTTTCCTTCAGGAAGCTTCCTTTCATTTTCTAATGAAACACAATCTTTTGTTTTCAAAAAATACCCATATTTTGTATTTATATATTTTTATGGCACCTGTGCACTTCCCAATTTGAATTATACTTAAGCATATATTCATTTTCTATACCTTATGATTCTGTGTACTCCTTGAGAGGAGAGCCATTTCAATTATACTCTCATACACAGTAAAGTATAATATGGTAATAAATGCAGGTCTCTGGTTTGAAATGGTCACAGTGGTTCTCAGTCGGCAAAAGATTCCGCAATATAATGATGAAAGCACCTAGATCACATTTTATTTTAAAAATCACATTCTGGCTTATATTCTAATATTAACATTGTGGGAGGGGGGAGTCACAATCATTAAATTTCTATTACTCGGGGAAGATTTAGATACTTTTATTTTGGGTCTGAATAGGCCAGTGAATGACATAGGAATAGAAATGTTCATAATTTTTTTTCACTTTTTAGCTAAATTATATTTAACAGGCTTTTCTTTCCTTTTAGGAAAGTATTTTAAATAGTTCAACATACCTATCATCTCTATAATATGTGTTACTGCTTGGAAACTTCAGTGATGGAATTCAGTCATTTAAAATATGGCTTCAAAATTAATGTTTGTTGAGATAATCACTACAGCAACCAGGGTTTCATTTTTCTAAAGAATCATGACTAAAACTATTTTTCTTGTTTGTAAAAAGAAAATGAACACAGATTTACAATTGTCTTGTGTTCACTGGAAGTATGTCTTACAGCACAAAAGGCTTTTGTGATTAAAGAGTTCATAAAATTTTCCATTAATAAGTGGGCTTTTACACTATGTCTGGTACCTTATACAGCTCTCCAGGGTCAGCTAAGAGCCTTGAACTCTAGGAACCCTCTGAAATATCACTACACCACTATTTCCTGTTCCTTTCCATTTTGTCAATTCATTACAACTTCTCAAAATCCAAGCTAACCAGCCCCAACTGATTTATTCAAAAGTGAATCCACTTTAAGCAGAGATGGTTTTAAATAGTTAATAATAATAAAGTGATTTTGTGGTGAGTGCATTCAGTAAATAATGAAATCACCAAACTCATTTTCATGTGTAATGCAGAGAGATGATTTTAGGCATCAATCCATGGTCTTTTAATTCACTTTTCTTATTTCACTTGGTCTTTTTGCACTATCTGTGTTTTCTGGTTCGTAGACTGGATAAAATGGAATCTTTCAAGACACAGGTTGACATCTGCTATAATAATTTTAAGGACCACTGAGTCATGGTCCATGTCGTAGGTGCTGTGGCACGCGGAAAACAAAAAAAGTTGTCAGCGAAACTACTGTGGCCCATTTAGAATAAATGTTGCTGTTGCCCTCCTCCCTCTTCAAATAATTTGCTCTCTGTGCCTCATTTTAGAATATCCTTAAACCAGCTAAATTAAAAGTAAGTCCTATTATGTAATAGTGATTTCATCTGTCCTCTTAGAGCCATACAGTAGACCCTTGGAATTCTTGAAGATATGCTCTAAGACCATAAAAAATCCTCACATTTGTGAATTATTTACACATGCCATTGAATCTCTTTATAGCTTTCAAGGCTGCTCATTATCTCTTTTCACGGCCACTTCCAGCCTCTTCTTAAGAATTTCTCTTTCTTGGCTGCAGGAACATGCACCCTTGTCCTCACACCCTGTAACACATTTCCATCTGGAGTTCTAGATTTCTTGTGCACACCCTCACATCACATTAAAAAAAGTCTATGAAAGTTCTCTTTCTCATTTGATGGGTAATTGACACACACCCACACACACGCCCTATCCCACAAACAACTCCCAAGCCTGACTGTGTGGGCCACAAGCAGAGGGCACGAAGCAGCACAGAGATAAATCCTGTAGCTGGGAAGCTCAGAATTTCACGATCACATGACTCTAACTTGTAATTCAGCAAAACACCTGTAGTACACACCAGACTTCTGGGGGACACTTGAGAAACACAGAAATCTTAGATGTTACACCTGTGAATGCCAGTGTCTACTGTGTTAAAATCATGGAAGGTAAGTTTTCTTTATGAGGGCAAAAGTAGGTGCTGACTCTTCTCTTTCCAACGTGTTGCTTTGCGTTATCCTATCCTGGGGTAAATAAGTAATCAAAAATGACCTGTATATATATCTTTGGGCCAAAAAGCAAGTATTGCTACATTTTTTTCTCTGTTTCAATCCAGGTGGAAGGATGTGCCAGTTCATGTCCTAATTTTATGCAAACTCCAAAGAGAGAAATTTGCTTTGTAAAATTGGCTTAAAAGTGTTTTCCATACCAAATCTATTTTTGGTATGCTTTTGTAAGAAATGATAATTCTATTCGTTTCCCTCAATCCCTGAGAAGCATGCGTTCTGTTTCCTGGCTTGTTTTTAGAGACGTTATTTTGCCACTTTGCTAACCACCTCCCTCCCCTTGAGAGGATAAATTACCTAGTCTCTGAGAATACTGATGAGATCCCTACACCTGGCACTGGCATCATACTTCCTTTGGCTTCAGGTACATCTGTCACATTAGGACTCCTTTGCTCAGACCCTTTCCTGAGCTCAGAGATGCAAGCCCCAGACATAGGTTGGGAAGGAGCGCTTACAGGCAGGTGGTACAGTCTCCAGAAATGACTCTGGAAGAAGACGGCCAAAGCTGTAATTCTGCCTAGAGACAGGCCAGGTGGCATGAGTATTTTGAGAACACCATATAATATATGCTGTATTGAGAGAGGGCAGAGGAAGCACACGCTAGTCTTTTTTGCTTTCTTAACTTTGAACTGGGTTTACAACTAACTTCTCTATGAAAGCCCATCTAGGTTCTGTGAGAAGAGCCAGTTTCTGAAGATAAGGGCTATCATGGAGAGTGAGGTCTTGGGTTTTCCTAAGGCAAATGTCTGGTGGATTGGATGATGCTTGAGGTCAGTCTATTTAGGTGTTAAACACAAAGTTTGATACTGTTTTCTTTGAACACGGTAATAAAGAAAAATAGATTTTTTTTACATTGGTAAAAACCAGTAACATTTACGTTTGGAATACTTCTAAAATTTATAATGCTTTAATAATATGCATTCTGAACATCATTTATGCTGATTTCCTTAACCAAAGCTGCCAAGTCACCTCCTCAGCACCAAGCATGAGCTGTCCCTGAGGCCGAGCGGGGATCCGAGAGGCCAGGGTGGTTCATTATAATCCATGCGAGTTCACATGCTAATGAGAAAGATCTTCCTTGGTGTCTACCACATTTATATTATCAATTAAATAAGATGTCAGGGGCCAAATTAATGCTTCAGCATTTATAGTCCCTTTTCTCTTTCAACCACCCCAAATCCTGAAAATGTTTTCTTTCCATTGCCTCTCCCACCCAACAAGGATTGATGTGAAAGATAAAATTTGAAGAGCCATTCAACACACGATCTGGTATTTTCTTTCTCAGAAACTTGCTTATAAATTGAAATAAATTATTTATAGCTTTTCTTTCATGTCACCTTTATTTGAAAAAAATTCCCCCACATATATGGAATTTCATACCTATTTATTCTCCCAAAAGATTAAAAAAAAAATTTGCAGTATTTCTTTCAGGTCATTAAAAAAAGTAAAATATTATAGAAAAAGCTGGTTTTTTGTTTTATTTTACTATTTTGTTTCCTTCTTCCATAGTATCCGGGTGTATGTAAGTTTTTATGCTTTCACTACATATGTATCAATGCACAATGAATACAGTTTTGCTCTTTTAAAAACCATATATAAGAAGATCATATCCTACAATTTATTTTCATTTAACATTAGAGATTTCTTTACATTCTTTCATTTAAAATTTTTCTAAAGTCTAAAGTCATTCTGTGTATCTATTCTCTTCTCAAACACAAGTAGACTTAGCATGTGATAACCACCCAAGGAATATTCCCACCTTCCCCATGTTTTTTCATTATAGTTCAGAATTTTGATTCATGTTTCACCACCAAGAGTTAATTAAAGTTTACTTCCTTTTGCAGATATTTACCTATGCTTTTTTAAAAGATTTATTTATTTGAGAGAGAGAGAGATCGTATGCACATGTGCACAAGCAAGCACAAGTGGGGGGAGGGGCAGATGGAGAGGGAGAGAGAATCCTCAAGCAGACTCCCCACTGAGCGTGGAGCCTGATGCAGGGCAGGATCCCAGGATCCTGAGGTCACGACCTGAGCCGAAATCAAGATCAGCTGTTCAACCACCTGAGCCACCCAGGTGCCCCTACTTTTAAAACCAGTTCTAAGCTCACCTTTCCATTTGTTTTGTTTGTTTGGCTGGTTGGTTATTTTCAAAAGCATATTCTTTGGCTCTTTCAGATTTGTATGGGTGGTAAGCTCTTAGCCAATATACACCTGAAATAAATTTTATTTTCCTGTTGATTGAATTTAGCTGAGAACAGAATTCTAGTATCCCTCACTCAGTCCTCTAAAAAGACTACTGCATTGCTTTCTGGCTTTTCTTATTGTTGACTGTCTTTGTTTCTCTTTAATTCTTTTGCAGACAGCTGTTGAGATTTTCTTTATGACTCATGCCTGAAAATTACACTGCCATGTGTCTCGATGTGGATTTATTTTTACTGATTCATCTATATTCTAAGATTCACAGCTTCCTGAATTTTCCAAAGTTCCCAGACATTTCTCTGCATATTGCTTCTCTGAACAACACATTCTATCTACTCCTAGTTTATAGATGTCCTTTCAGATAAAATTTGGAACACGTCAATTCACGTCTTGCATCTTTTCTTCCATGTTTTTGTCAATGTTTCCTCTTT
Source organism: Ursus americanus (assembly GCF_024610735.1). NCBI lineage: Eukaryota > Metazoa > Chordata > Mammalia > Carnivora > Ursidae > Ursus > Ursus americanus. The sequence continues at coordinate 32,215,863 of NC_142136.1, read as the reverse complement.
ATGTTGTTTTCTGGGTAAATTCTCAGTACTGTCTTTCAATTCATACATTCTTCTACTAGACTTTCTCAACATGTGGCAGTTGCCAAAACAAGAACTTGGGAGTTATCTGGTATTAATTGTTCCTTTGTCCTCGACATCCATTGGTCAACAAGTTCTGTCCATCAGATTTCCATTCCTACTGCCTCTGCAAGGCCTTTAGGAATTCTTGCCTGCCTGCCTATGATAACCCACCACCTTACAAGCTGTCTCTGTCTCCCTGTAGCATTCACTTAATATAGACTTGGCACATAAGAACTCCACCAGAATGCACTGTGTTCTTTCATATTTCTAGGATTTTGCACCTTTTCAAAATAATTGCCTTTCCTTCCTCATATCTATGTGGATAATGCAAGTAAACACTTTCCTGTGATAAATATCCTTTTCCTGAATCATCACCACCCCCTCCCAACTACCAGGCTTTGTGGTCTTTCCTTTGTGACCTACCTCTGTGGGTCTACACTTGTCTGTGTGATAGAACGCTTCTCATAAAAGTTGCTTTGCCTCCTTCATTCACTCAACTATGAGCTTCTGCATAGCATCTGAGCACTGTACAGATGACAGCCAAATCATAAATGTGCACTGAATCAAATGGATAAGTAAATAAAAAGGAAAACACTGGATGATTCCTGGATAAGGCTAAAAAAAATGAGGCTTAAAGTTTTTTTTTTTTTTTTAATTTCAAATGTTTTTATTACTGTTCAGTAACAGTACTGACAGATCAAAGTTTTTTTTGGCTTTGATAAAAGAAAAAGAAAGCAAGAAAGAGAACAAATGGGTGCTATAATCATCCCATTTGTTTAAATATTAAATATGAAAACTTTTTCTCCATTTAAATGGTATAACATAGGGAATAAGTTTATAGTAAGTCAACTAATTTCGTTTAGTTTATAAAGTATGACAGTTCTAGGTGGTATCATTTTTAAAATGTGAATATATATGTGAATAGTATTTATATATCCATGCATAAATAAGGTACGACACCAAGCTCTTCTTTGAGTATCCTCTAACATGCCCAGACATGAGGCGGCCACTGCACCTTGCACCTTACAAAAATGCAAGATCTCTCTAAACGAGCCACCGCTGGCTAAACAGTTCTAATATGGCTGATGTTCCTTACATCTCCTCTGGACTCAGATATGGTCTGAGCAATCCTATCAAGTAGAATATGAGTCTGTGATGGTGTTTGCTGTCAGTAGGATAATTCTACTCTCGATGTTTATCATAATTAGAAATACAGAGCTCAACACTGAAAAATAGCTATAAATCATTCAGTGGCTTATTTAGACTTGTAAACTGAAAGAGCTGTAATCTTCCATTTATATCAGATATGCAAAACTATACAGTTAAAACTGGTTTAAGTTATAGTTGCAAGGGGGTTTATTTTTCAGTATAAGGGGCTTGTGATGATGATTACTATAAAAAATGATCACAAGTGGCCAAGGAAGGAAAGAAACGGGCCTGTTAGTAGTTATTTTACTTGCAAGGTGGATAATGAGATAATAAAGCATGTAATTGGAGGTTATACTACCTTGATCACTGTAGATTATACCAATGGGTACAACAATGCCATTAAGCAAGCAGTGCCTCACCAGCTAGTGCTCATTTGTACGATGATAAATAGATTCTATTCCATTATAACCATGACTTTGAGAACATGTTGGAAAATATCTGCTATCCCATATCATGATGCCAATCAATTCTGGACAACATATAAGGTATTTTACTCTTTGATAAACCTAAGAAAATGAGAACTACAAAAACACAGAGAAGATACTATTTGGGACTCTGAAGAGAAACGAAAACTGGAAAATGTCAGATCTTACTAGGAAGCTATTCTCTGTAACCAAACACACATTTTATGGAATTTATTTTCCAATTTTAAAGAAGGCATTTTGGAACATCTGCTATATAAGCTAGGATAATTCTAAAACTGTAATGTTATAATGATTATTAGCTATTGGCTAGTGCTCGGAATTTTATTGAACTCATTAATCTAAGAAAAATAAATATAATTATAACAGTGATAATAAATGCAGGCTGTATTTTTATTTTGTGGTTTCCACTTGTGTTTTTCAGAAAATAACCACTATCCAACCGAGGCAAGATAGAACAGGCATGTCTGTGTTGTACATGTCTGTCGAACTAATTCTCGGCTCAAGAGAGCTCCAGGCAGAGACCAGATATGTCTAAAAATGACATAGATGTCGATCCCTGAAACTCAGTGAACCACACTGTGACAAAATTTCCCTACACCTAGAAATGTTAACCTACAGCTCGAGGCTGTTTTTCATGCTGCAAGATGCTGGAGAAATGGAAATACATAATACGGTACCATGAAGCCGATATTCAGCAACATGGAACTACTTCATGCAATTTACAGACAGACAGACAGATACAGATATATAAATTTCATATATAACACATTTTAAACCTTGACAAAAAAATAAAATGATTTAAAAATACAATATATCTAATTCGAAGAAATCTGGAATTGGATTAATAATGGCAGATTTTCTACATAACTAAGGCACACCTCTTTAAGCATCAAGTCCAGGTATGGCAAATGGCTTTAGAGTATTAAGAAATTTTGATTTTACTGAAGACTCTATCACTAAGAAGCTGTGCCCTTATAAGGAGTAGAGGAAGGAACGTGAGTCTCAGTTTCCTTCTCTGTAGAAGAAGGCTGTAATACGCACACGTCGGTTATTGTTAAGACTTAAAGATGATGTATGTAAAGCCCAAAGAACATATAGGCATTCGATAAAGGTTAATTATTTAAATGGTTTTTAATAAATATCTGTATAAGATTTACTACATACTTTCTTTGTTGCCTACTTCAAATAGACTGACCATAATTTAACCTTTCCTTCATTGCTAATGGTCATTATTTCAAAAGCAATTATTGTGCTGTAATAAAATATTATCTCCAAGGACTAAAGAGCTGTGTAAGCCTATTTACTCTAATCCCAAAAGACCTTGCTGTGATTTTTCGAGTTCTTATTTTAGTAATAATTTTGACACCTGCTTCGTTAGCTGCCCCCTTTTGCTCTTAGCCTACCTACGAAAGGGAGTTTCCTAATTTGGGCAGCGGGATGGCGTATAGAGGGTATCGAGCATTTGTAGACTGGCAATGCAAAGTCAGGAGACCTGTTTTCTTATATTAAGGAAAACTACAGAAAGTGAAATGCTACACAATTTTTGTGGCTACTCGGAAAACATAAAAAACATCTAATGAGACAACACTTCAGGGGACCCAAGTGATAAAAATAAAAATAGAGAAATATTCCTCTTGGCTATTTTTCCTTTGCAGATCTTATTCACTAGTTTCTCTCTATGCACGCCTGGAAAATCATATTCACAAAGAATGTAAGAAGTATATCTAAACTAAGAGTTAAAAGGCTTTCTTTTTCAGAGAAAGGATCTCAGATCCTCTCCGGTAAGTAATTCACAGTATATATCATGCAAGAGTATGTGTTTTATACTCCATGCAGGTCTGTGTGTGTGAGTGCATTACAGCCTACAATTCAGTGAAACCACACTATTCTTCATTCTTTATGGACCCTCCATCCTCGGCCCTCATTGTTCACTCTTTTCCTGGTCTGGAATACTTCTTTCTACCCTGAGTAGCAAAATCTTATGCTTCTTTAACTTTCGACCTCAAATGCCACCTACACTACCTTCATTATAACGTATGACTTCCTCTAGGGTCTAATTCATGTTCTCTGGGGATTTACAACCTAGGTCTCTAGAAGGGTTCCTCTGTTTTAAAGGGCTCTGTGTTTATAGAGGACTGATTTAAAACATCCACTCCTGACAAAGGCCACACCAGAGATGATTGGGGAGCCCTTGGATTTAGCGTGGAGAGACAAAAATGCAATCACAAAATTGACAATTCCTTCTAAACACAGAAGATTTGAAACAATTCAGACAGAGCTGTTTCAGATTTGTGCTTGGGTTTGCTTAATATACCTTTAATATTAGAGATCTGTGGAAGGAAGCCAAATCTTTGTTTTATGGTTGCAACAAATAGGCCCACCACAGGAAAGATGTCATTTATTCTTTCTCACAAAGAAATATTCACTGCATAGTGCAAATAAAAGTAGCATTTTCCTTCTACTTAAGGTTTGTTAGATGAAATTTATGTTTTTAAAATGCACTGCAAACACCAAAATCTGATTGTACCATTATCAGCTTTTAAATCAAAACAGCTTGCTATCTGGTAAGGACAGGAGAACTGGTCGATTTATTTCATAAAACTTTATGTACAAAGAGACAGTGTCTATGAACTTAATGGAGAGAATATAGAGTCTGGAGGGGTAATTTTTATTACAATTTATAGTGGGATTATCCATACTCCACAGTTTTCAGATTTTATTGAGATTTTATGGTACTATGATGCTGACGCAGTTAACTGCAGTGGGTAGGAAGTATAATTGTTTCATCCTGACTAGGAAATGAAATTGGTGTTACTGTTATATAAGAAACCTATAGCAGACTCTATTAATTGCCTGAATCCAATCAAAGCCATTATTTATTCTAGTTTCACAGGTAAAATATTTTACCTGAGTGTAAAAGAATAAATAAGGACTATAATTTTCACACGGCAATATCTTTTCATTAAGATCGTTTCGAAGTCATAAGAACACTTTTCACCCACAGGGGTTCAACGCCAGAAACGATTAAAATCTAAATCATAGCAAGCATCTATAATGTACCACCAAGTATCATTCTTTAATATTAAGTACCATGAAATAAGACAACCTCAGAAACAACGTACGCAAGAACACCAGGGGATTACAGATGGCCCAATGACATAAAATAGGAACATCTTTAGGAATGGTTTTCATTTATTCTGCAAACACTTAGTGTTTCTTGTGTATCAGACGCTGGATAAGGCAATAAAGCAATGAATTATATAGATATCATAATATAATTATATATTATATTATATATTACATGTTGAACCAAATATATTGAGCCTATATATATATATATATAAACACACATACATAAAATTTCATATATATGGAATAAATTGCCTTATAATTTAATATGTCCCTTTCTAGGGGAAAAAAAATACTTTTTTTTTTTTTTTTTGCCAGGTGTTTTGCCAGAGAAAGAAAAGGTCTTCCATGAAAAGGAAAGTGTACGGGGAAAGGTAGAATAGTCATCACGAAAAGCCGTGGAAACTGTAGATGGGACTTGAGACGTATCTGGTAGAACGGCAACAGAGTGGCGTGAAAGGGTGGCAGGAGCCAGACTGAGGATAGGAGGAGCCTTGCCGGTTATTGTTTTATGTTGTTTCATCTCCTTTACCATGTAAGAGAAAGATCACCTTTTATGGTTAGGGTTTAGGTCTATAGACCAACACTGCCACAGCACTCCTAAGCATCGCACATGAAACCTTGTACCTATACCAGACTACATTAATTTATTAATTTGTTCATATCTTCAACCAATAAATATTTATTGAGCATTAACTAGTATCAGGCACGATGCAGTGTGTTGGAAAAAGAGTAGCTACTGAAGCTTACATGGATTTTGGGAGACCCCAATTTATTTTAATCTAGAAGTGAAGATTTATAACACTGTATACCACATATAAACATACGTTTATATAAACATATATAACAATATAAACAACTGCAGTTTTTGTCAACAGAACAGCTTACTCTCCCACTAAGTCTTTCTTTCCCCCAGGAAACTGAGAAACCCATAGATCATGAGATTATCTTTCTACTTCTACCCTGTTTCTACTGAACCTCTTTTTCCTAAGCCCCTAGCTAACTAAGGAGGTAGTTCCTCTGATGAATTCTCCAAGTTATTCCAGTTTCACCAAATTCTCCTATTTTCTGTCTTCCTGAGTTCTTGCTGTGTGGAAAATGACTCTCCATCTATCTTTTATTTTTTTTTCTCTATGACATTCAGCAAAACTTGTTAGCACACAAGTTGGCATATGTGTTTCCATTTATCCAACAAACATAAACCATAGTTAAAAAAAAAAAAACTAAGCACAGATACATAGAAAGTCGTGTTTAATTTCTACTAAACAGAAGTCACATACAAATACACAAGAGGGAAAGTGGGACAAGTGAGTAGGAGCTCCTTTTTTTTTTTTCTGGTCCAAGTTAAATATAGTCTTTTCTAAAAAAAAAAAATATTCCACACACTAGGGCTCTAAAAATGAAGCAGGTAAGTTATAATTGAAAATTAGGTTCAAGTTTTACTTAAAAAGGGCATATTCACTGTACTCCCTCACAACCCTAAACTAGCTGGGAAAATCTGGGAGCCATCAGAGTAACTAGACTACGGACTCTTGCATTGCTTTAAAATTCTACCACTAGATGGCAGTACAAAGACCGTCATTTACAACGCAAGTGGCTTAAGTTCCATAATACTACATTAGTCCTAGGATAAGTGATTCGGTGAGCTATGAAAGAGAAAAGGGAGTTGAGTGTCAAAAGTAGGTAGAATGGTGAGGGGTGGAGGGAGATAGAGAAGGACAACCAGAAGAAGGGAGAAAATAAGCAAATGGAAGGAAGGCGAAGAGTGAGAAAGCAGAGAAAAGAGGTGGCACCAAGGTGGATAGTTTGAGAGGGAGGTGCAGGAAGGAGAAGGGGAAGAGGGTTGGGGCTGAGGCAAAGGTGAGAACTCCAATGTAGTCTTTTTCAAGTTTCCTGGACAGGAACCACAGCAAGAAATGCATATTTCAACATGACTCGGTACACACACACACACACACACACTCTCTCTCTCTCTCATAGTACCACATTTGCATGTACGTAAATAAATAGGTTACTGAACAAAAGTTTCATGATATAATACTTATTTGGGTGACATACTCCAAAAAAGTCTCCATTTTATTTAATTTCTTTGAAATTGCCCATTATGAGCTACCAAAATAATTTCAAGATTCGATAGGAAAAAATCCCACAATATGAGCAATATTGCTTCATTGTGTTGTACACTAAAGCTAGCTTTTAAGAGGATTTTTATTTTAAAAATCCTCCATAGCTGGGAGCAGGGAATATTCTTGGCCATATGATCAGTTCAATAACATTTGTTGAATAAATGAATTAATAGAAGAAAAAAGATGGTGGAGCCACCGGTCCTGAAAACCACATACAACTGGCCAATGATCAGGGTAGCATTTCCTCCATAAAAAGTGGCTGGGAAAAAAATCCAGTGTGTGATTGTTACTCTGTAAATTGGTAGCTTTTCTTTTATTTATTAGACAATGATCAACTTGTTCTTTTCTAAAGAACACAAAGTAGAATACCAGTTAATCAAATTCTCCATTAACAATGGAAAACAGGCAAAGAGAAAGAGCTGAGAAAATAGTTCTATAGTCTGGAAAAGAAAAAGAATTTAGGGAATAAGAACAAATAGGGAACAAAAAGCACAGCCAGACGGTTGTGAGTAATTAAGAGGCTAATTTAAAATGGTGCTAGCAATGATTCTAGGACCGAGTTTCCCTCTGGGATCTTGTAGTCTTCCTTCTTTCATTTGTTCCTATAGGTCTTTCCAGTCATTGGATAAAATGGTCATTTGATATACAGATATATTTAGCTACACAGATGGACAGATTTCCAAAGGTCTCTTGCAGTAAGTATATACATCCAAATATTATCAAAATAATTCTATAAATACCCACAATCTAATAGATAAAGTAAGAATTTCCTTGTAGCATAATAGCACCTGCACTATGTAAAATTAGCAGCTTTATACGTAAGCAAGAACTATATTTTTATATTTATTATATATGATAACTTTATATTTTCTGGGAAAGAAAAAAATTTGTCTTTAAAAAATGAAACCACAAAAGAAATGAAAGATATTATATTTCAAAAATCCAATATGTAATGTTCAACGTATTAAATATCACCTGAGAAACTTCTCAGGTGTGGTGAAAAATGAATGTAGCAACTACATCAGAGTATTTATTAGGAAAATATCACATTTAAGCATATATTGATTTAAACATAAATTCAATCTTTTTATTATAGGGGGAACTTATCCAACAGGTTAAAATGGTGTGGTGGCTGACAATTTACAACAGAATGAATACAGAGACCATTTTGTTCAACTCCTGCTTTAACTACTGTTTCTAATAGATTTTTCTCACCTAGATCTTCACCTCCTTAAGTAATATCTACCTCTGAGTGAAGTATCATCTCTCTCTAAATGTGGATTCCATCTTCTGTCCTTATGTTCTCCTTTTTCTCTTCTTTTGTGCTTTGTACTTTAATATTTAACTGTGTGAGCGGGGAAAAGCCAATTAAACTCACTCTTTGATGTTTTACAGATTACAAGGAGCATACCTAGAATTTTCTCTTTTCTGCTAATTCTCTTAGCATGATACAGACAACTTCTGTCTCCTCTCTGAGACAGTTATTATCATCAAATCTTAGACCTAAACCAGTCTATGCCAGATGAAGCAGAGAAATTAACAGATTGAAGGTATTTCAGAGGAACAAGAACCCAAGAAGCCAGTTTTCTGGAGGAAGCTATTCAACCTCTTGTGCATGAGCGGAAGTGAAAAAACCCCGATAAATTTCTACTCACGTTGCAAATCAGGTAAACACGAACAACAAATGACCCATGCATCTCCATAAAATATTCTGAACTCCTATTTAAAACTCAATTTTTCATTAATATTAGCTGACTGGCTTTCTCACTCTTGAATGAGTTCCTGCCTTTGCTTTAGGATGATAGCACTGAAACACTCACGTCCTATCAAGTCAAGATTTAAGAAGAGCAAACCAAAAGTCAGCAACACTCCAGTCCCACTTCCCAAAAGGCAGCATTAAAAAAAAAAAAAAAATTAATGAGAGAACGTAAGTAACTAAACGGTTTGTCAACAAAAACCAAATGGAGGCCTAAAACATCAACTAAATCTGGACGTTCTCATAACAAAGCATGTCGAAGAATAAATGGACCAAAGGAAGCTGCCGTAGTTCAGTCACTCAAGAAGCAGAGACAACCCTACACACAAGCATAGGTCAGCTGCCTGGGACGATTCTGGTCACATGGACAGATGACATCAGGAGTCCACTGAACGGTGAGCTAAAAGAGGACAGGCACGTGGAAGGTAGGCGGAGGAAGTGAGTTCGCGAAAGAAGGACCATCACCTGGAATAGGGCATCCGTAACACCAACAAGTGAGAGAGTTAACAGCAGAAGACAATGGATGAAGCAGAGATCCGGGATGGGGAGTTTCATGCGAGAAAACTACAGCCACAGTCAACGGTCAGGAGGAGCCAAAGCTAGAGTCCTCCTCTCCACCCAGCTCGGCAGCAATCACGGCAGTGACCATATTTCCTTTCACAAATAGAAATGGCACAGGACTAAAAATACACTTGTGGCTTCTTCCTGTTGGCTGCTGAGAAAAGCAACAGACTGGAGGGAAGAAAATGGGGTGTGAGTATTTCAAATTTGCCTACGACCACATCCCTTTGAAACTCCTGAATGAGTGCTATGAAAATAAGGTATATTTTTGGAGGATTCTTCACTTCATCTAAATATAATAAAAAAAACCACAACACTCTTAAAAAAGATGACCAAAGGAATTACAGGCCCAAATGGGGCTGGTTTCTTAACAGTGGTATCAACATGCTCTAGTCAGAAATCTTGGGGGAAAAAGCACTTTCTACTCAAGGATCTGAGAGCATCATTGTTTTAAGTCTGGAATATTGCACTCATAACCCATAAGAAGTTGTTTTTCAAGTATCGACACCTTTACAATAAAGAGTCATAATGCAATAGATATGTTTTATACAATTCTGGTAGACCAGGCTGCTGGGATTGCATTTTCATGGAAGAAAATATGGCTGTATAGGAAACTGGAGCTGAACTCTGGCTTCTAGGCAACCTATTTTATGATGGTCACATGGACAGAAGAATGGGACAGTGGTCAAGGAAATCTGCCCCCCTTGCTGCCGCAGGCTTTTTCAGTTCTCATTATTCCAAAGCCACTGATCAATCACTTCCTTGCTTGAGCCTCATTCCTGGGCATCAGGGTGCTATTATCTGTTCCTTCAGCTACCTGGAGAAAGGACCAGCTCAGGTATGAGAGGGAGGAGATAAGTTCATTTTTTTTTCCCTAGCTCATCAGCTGGATTTTCACAGACTGGTTATGGCGCTGCTCTTTAAGTATTTTGAATTTCTAAAATGTAACATTCATTAATATTCAGATACAAAAAATAGTTTTAAATGACAAATGCAAAGTATCTTGGGGTTATTTTGAATTATTCTATACCTTCCACTAGGTGATGAACGAGAAATGTTTGATCGTACATTAATTCTGGTATCATTTTTATAACTCTTGATGGACCCGAATTTTATTGAACTTTCATTTGTTTGCTTTTCATTACCAACCCGAGATGATTATCTGCTGTTTTTGTATTTTAGTTCACTTTACATCATGTATCTTTTTTTTTCCTAAAAACTCTTGTCAATCTAGTAAGTTGACTTCTGAATTCAGATAAATTACAGCAAGATGTATATATATATATATATATATATATATATATATATATATATATATATACACACACACACACACCACAGTATAATATAAGCAACTAACATGCAATTAAAGACATTGCTTCTACAGTTCTTCCCTCTCTAGAATTACCCATTTTCAACTCTCAATTGGATTATTCTTGATATCATACAAATGGCTATAATATCTCCCTCTTTTTAAATCCTTCCCTTGAGAGCCTAAAAGTCTCTCCAGCTATCAATCCATTTCTCTACCACAATTCTTTCCTGCAGAGTTATTCCAAAGAGCTGTCCAGACTTTCAGTCTTCCCTTCCTCACCTCCCATCTGAAGGAGAACTCACTTCAGTCAGTCCTTTGTCCCCACCACTCCACTGACACACTGTCAGTGTCACCAGTGAACTACACCCTTGCCAGATACCCAATTCTCAGTCCTCATTAAGCAGTGATTCAGTGATTCTTGCAAAAGGAAGAATGTAAAAGGTAGTTATGTCACTCTCCTGCTCAAAGGTCCAGATCCAGTGGCTTCCCACCATATTTAGGAAAAAAAAAAACAAGGCAATTAACCATGTTCTTTGAGGCCATACATTATCTGGACCTACTCACCCCTCTGGTCTCATATCCACTGCTCTCCCATTGCTCATTCCCCTCCTGTTCCACCAGCTGCCTTGTAATTCTTCGTCACACCAGCCATGCACCCTTCATGCCTCGGGGTCTTTGAACTTTCAGTTCTCTCTTTCTGTAAAGGTCTTCCCCAGATATTATTATCATAGCTTACATTTCGGGTAGGCCAGATTATACCTAAAACTGCACTCCTCTCTTTTGACTTCCCATCCCCTTATCATGGCTTATTTTTGGTCATAGCTCTTACACCATCTGACATAAATTGTTTGCCTCTTTCACAAGAAAGTCAGGCCCATTACAGTAGGCACTTGCTCATCTTGGAACCTCAAGCCTCAGAATTTTACTTGGCATATAGTATGTCGGAAGGAAGGAAGGAAGGAAGGAAGGAAGGAAGGAAGGAAGGAAGGAAGGAAAGAAGGGAGGGAGGGAGGGAAGGGAAGGGAAGGGAGGGGATATTCCAAAACTTGCCTTCATCCACGCAGTAACAAACCAAGAACAACTTTGCTTGTGATTTGTTATGACCCTTATGCTTTTCTGCTACTAAGTATCTGTAAAAACTAACGAAAATCTCCTGGGAAATGTACCAAGAACTTCCCCCGGGCTGGACTGAAACTCCTTTATGAGGTCAAATAATCCCTTTAGGGTCTTGTTTATAAATAATGTGTCTCAGGTTACATAGTAACAAAACTCGGGCAAGATCAGTCCATTGGCTGTTCCCTCTACACAGAGAGCTCCCATTTCTCAGCACAACCACTTTGGGGGCTAACTGTTACTTCGTCCTTTTGGTATCAAGAGGGAAAATGTCTTCCCCGGGAGACCCTCTCTGATATCCTCCCTCTCGTAGCTCTAGCCTAAACTGTGTTTGTTTGCTATACATTCCAGAATATCATGCTGTTTTTCTTCAGATCACATAGTACATTCAAGGCCAAACTGAGATATGTCAGTGCACAGAGCTAGCTAACAACTTACCATTCCTTTAGACCAATATTCTTTAAATACTTGGATGGGCTGAGTTTCTATTTCATTGGAAAGTTTTCTCACATCCTTCTGTTGTTAGTCAAGCATACTCATATGGACATTTCACCCTACCACATCCCCCAACCCCTAACCACCCCCTCTGAGCATCACAGCGAAAACATTTCTAACTATATCTAATACCGACTGTGAAAATACTTTTATCAAATACAACTTTCTCCATATGCAGTTATAATTAAACTCTCTCCCCTGGGCAAAGCCATGAGTAGTCTATGTTTTAATCCAACTTAAGCACAGAATGTCCACAATTATCAGTTAATCATATATATATATTTTTTTTTTTGGTCTAATGTTGATACTTCCCAGTAGACTATAAGCACCTGCGATAGAACAGCTTCTGTTTTGCTCAACACTGTGTCCTTGGACCAATAAAATACTTAGTACGTGACAGATGCTCAATAAATACTTGAATGGACAAATGATTCAATTCACGTGATACGTCATCTTAAAACATGGATGGGTACACAGGTCTTTGTGTAACATTATAGATAAGGTAAACAGTTTCTCTACCAGAGACCAGATGTGTTATAACAACTTTAAAAATAATTAGCCAGTACAATCATGTGCATTTATATGAGTTAGTCTTGCAATTTTATTATTAGCATTTTGAAAATCCAACTCCCCTATCATATTTTCTTTTGCTTACCATAGCAGATATACAAGTCCTACATGGAACGGAACTGGGGCTCCCTTTATCACTTAGCCATTTCATTGTTGGCCCAGTGCCCAGCTGCTTATGTGCAAAATAAAGGCTTGAAGAATTACTAAAATGCCCTTTCTTTTATTCATTCTGTGAGGTAGGCAAGACTCCTCCACTAGACACTTTTATCATCATCTAATTAATCAGTTAAACAATAAAAAAACCTTATAAAATGCTATAGCAATATTTGTATAATATGGTGATTATAAAAACATAATACAAACTAATAAAAATAGAAAACATGGGATGTTTCCAGATAATTTCTCATAGTAAACTCTCATCCCCTATAACTTGCAGTAACAACGCTGAGAAGCATTTCTATACTAACTTCTCGGAAGCAGTTTTTCATTTGTAAATTCAGTATGTTTTTTTCCTTCCAACTTTGTTTTTATATGACAGAGAAAAAATTTCTGAACATTACCACTTTGAGTATTTCGGGGAGGAGGTAAATAATAATAAATAATTGCAAACATTTTATTGATAGTTGATTAACCTAGACATTAAGCTTTTACTTAATCTCCTCAATAATCTTCAAGGATAGATGTTATCATCCCCATTTACTCTTTGAAGAACACTTCCCAGTCCAAAGCTGTAAGTGAGAGGACTAAGTCTAACTCAGATTCCTCATCCTGAATCTCATGCTCCTAATATCCATCTCACAGTCCAGGGGCTTTGTGATTATATCGAGTTTTATTCTCGGCATGAGAAAACTGCTGAGTAAAAAACACGGCATGAAACTAACAAATACACCTGAGAGCAAATTATAGCATGAGTCGTAACAAAGTTCTTCTACAGAGACACAATTTCCAGAAAATTAAATTTTGGCAATATACTTTCTATACTGAATCATCGAACTTTACATCAAAAATCAGGGATGTACTATATGGTGACTAACATAATATAATAAAAAAATATTATTATAAAAAATATATATATACTTTCTATAGCAATCACCTTAAATAAAAATAACCTCTCCCCAAAAGGATAATGTCAAATAAAAGATAACTCTTGTTTCCTTCATTAGATCAAAATTGTAAAAAAAAAAAAAAAAAAAAAAAGTGTCATGAACAATATTAAAATCTTCATCAATCATCTTCACAATTAAAGCAGTATTTCCCATAAGGGGTATGGTACAAGCACTGGATTCTACGGTATACACATACGCACATATATAAAGTAATGCAATATGCAAGGCTCCACTTTCGCTTTGTTAATTCCTAATTCTTAATAGATTTGTGAACACATCTTTAAATTATGAAAGAAAATAAATACCTAATGTGGTCTTCAGTTTCGTTATTATTCAAATTGGTTAGCTCCTTTGATCAGAAGTGTTAGTAACATCAGAGGGGGTTCAACTAAAGTAAAATCCAAAAAAAAAAAACCAAACTGCTTTATAACTCTTTTTCTTCTACCCACTCACTAAGATGGTGGTGGGACTAGTTCATGGCCTTTGCCCAAAATAGCACAAAAGACAGAGGTCGCCGCATTAAGCACAGAATGTCTACATCTCAAGTCTGCAATCTAAAGTCTCTTGGTGCTGTGAATCATGTGATATTTTCACTTGGTAACACTGAGAAGGTAAAATTCATTTTCTGTGCTATGAAGAAACTTGATGCAGATAAAACAATAACTTGCCAAAGATGGATGCAGTTTTGCAGAGTCTGTTTGCAAAAATTTCTCTAACTTCACAATCAACTGTTATTTCTATGCATTGAATCCTACCTTATAGAAGAACTATAAAAATCCACGTGTACTAGCATTTTATGAGAAGGCAGTGTTTATGTATTCATCAATCATATTTTAATGACGGGCCTCAGTAGTAATATGGTATCAAAGCAAAAAGTAATACAATATAAATCATCATTTCTTGGCCCTGAAGACAAAATACATGCATATGTGTTTAGTTTTAGAGGGAATGAGTCAATGATTATGGGTATTTTACATGTATATAGAAGTGTTGCTTCTTTTGTAGATTCATGATAAAGGAAGAACAAATCGACAGCATGATGTTATTTAATTCCTTCTAGTAAGAATTGAAAGAAAAAAAATAAGAGCTTAGAAGTAGGAAAGCAAGTTCACGATCAACTGCATAACGGCCATAAAGTTAGGTAACTAGGTATTATTAAATAGAGTTATGTAGCAAAGTATTTCCCTGCCTTCTAAATCCTAGAAGGGAATTTGAATATTGCATTTTGAAATATTCCATCATACTGAGTCATACTGTTATTTAAAATGCCAACAACTTAAACTAAGATAAGACCTCAAGCTACATGAGGCTTTCATAGTCAAACACCTAACTTTAGAATTATTTTGATGGCGACACAACTTACAAGCAGTTATGCTAAATACAGATTATCCTTTCCATCTGAGCATTTGAAGGTAAACCTTATTTTGCAAAATAAGACATTTGAATTCTAACATTAAATGACCCGATACGTAAAAATACAGACTAAAGAACACTGAAGCAAATACCAATGCCAACACACGGTTGCTTCGTACTGAACCGTGTTGATCAGCTGACGTCTGTGTTGTGCACAGAACCTCTTTGGATGCGGGGTACTTGCACCCGATTTAGGGGCGGCTCACTGAATAAAGGCACAGTTACCTCTAGTGCTGAAATAAATCAAGGCTTTGCTTGTGTCCCTTACCTTTGCCATGGCTTCTCCCATCCTCCAAAAGCGGCACTACGATAGTGTTGTTCACATTTCCAGGTGACCGCACAGCTGTGTAGACAACAGGCACCGACTGTACCACCACAGGGATGCGGTGAACATGACTCAGTTTGTTAGACTGTAAATTCATGGGACTTGAAGGCGGTACAGGATGGATAATGTGCAAAAACTGCTGGCCTCCCACACCAGATGCGGAGGCTACAAGGGGCCCTGGAGTTAATACTGTTGACGAAGATGATGCTGAAGATACCGATGTTATAACAGTTGGGGAGGAGGCTGGACGACTAGAAGACGATGAAGAGGTTGAAGTTGAAGAAGGTGAGGAGGCAGACGCTGTCATGGAAACCGGGGAGGATGAAACGGCTGTGGGGGATGTCCTGGCTTTGTTGATTGACAAGTCCACTGGCTCAGTTTGTGTTTGGAAGTGATCTACAGATAATGAGTCCTCCGGGGGCTCCCCTTTCACATTATTTAGCAACAGGGGAACAGCTTCCATATCGGGGTAGTTGTGGACGTTTGGAGACTGTGGGGAGAAAAAGGGGACACATATCGATCTTTGTTAATCACATATTTAATAGATGGCAAGATTTATGACTGGAGTGCTTATTAATTTTTCTCTTATTGCTACGAGACACTACTCATTCCCCAAATAGTTGAAGAACTGCTCTGTGACAGTCATCGTGATTAGAGTTGAGAGTACAAAGTACAAAACAGTGTAAGACAAGGCCTCTGCTATAAAGACATTTTCATCCTATTGGGAGAGACTCCACAGTTGTTAAAATCCAGTGAAACAGGTGCTCCGTGGAGGAGAAAAGAGGCCAAAGAACCCCAAAATGAACAGCAGTGTTACATAAAATCTCTAAAAGACAAGGGCAGTATGCAAAGCATGACCTACTTCAAACTGTATAAATACAACAGCTTATTTATTTAAAATAATAATTATTTTAATTAATGAAAAGCACTCCTGTTATTGGCTCGACCCATCCTGCATTTTTGAGTCTCATTTTCCTCAGTTATAGAGCGATGGGAATTTTGGTTAGATAAACATAAACACCCTTTCCGGCTCTACAGTTCTACAATTTCATGATTGTAACCCTTACTCAATACTATCATAATCTGGAGGCATAAAATTACCTGGCAACAATACTTGGAAAAATCACTACATTTCAACTCTCATATATGGTGCAAGAGCTCCCATACCATTCTCATGACCAGCCCTGAAAAGGCGCACAAATGCTAAGTTATTAAATACAAATGTTTTCTAACAATTGGGTTATGTTTTAACTCTTAGTGATAACATTTTCTCAAAATAACGTACATAACTACTACAACAAACATTTTAGGAAATAATAATTTTAGAAAAAAACTTACTCTGGAACTTTTAAATTGTTTATGAATATTTTATTTAACTTAAGATAAAGATTAATGGACTTAACATTTTATTACTGGACATGAATATAATTTATCCTTATACTTATTCATTCATAAATTCAACAAGTATTCATTGAATGCCCACCTCCAAGGCCTAAAATGGCCTAACAATTCTATTAGCATGTGTCAGGCTAGCCTTATCAGAGAAAAGTAGACTGTGACAGATTATTTTGGTTGTATCTAATTTGGCCAGGCTAACACAGGCACGGATGTTCTATTATACGAAGACCAGAAACTTTTTTTCAGCTTCATTACAGTATCAGAACAACAATGTCTAAAATTATATTAAATTGGTTCATTTCATTCTTTGTTTAATAAAAGATCTTGGTTTGCTATTCCCCCTAAAATTTGAGCATACACTTAAAGGAACAAAACATGTTTCTTAAAACCTTTCTTTATAGAATATAAATTATAGCTCCATTCAAAACATACAATAGGCAGTAGTACAAGGGAATTCTATTCAACAAGATAATAAGTCAACAATGGTACCAGATCAACTAAAAAGGGAAATGGGTTGATATTTTATTGTGGTGTTTTGTTTTTTTTTTTTTTTTTTTTTGGTTTCTAAGCTAAGATGGTTACTTATCCACAAAAAAAGGAAGAGAATTAGAAAATATAAAAATAAACCAATCCAAAATATCTACTGCATGAAATTCTTAGTGCCAAGATTTCATTCTATGTGTTGAAACTGAGAAATAACTCTTTTAAATCTTTTCAGACATTAAGAAACAAAAAACCCTGCAAAACCATAAACTGAGCTACTCTAAAAAAAAAAAACTATTAGCATTATCTACTCTTCTAACTAGAACAGTATTTCGAATGATGCCCAGCATTAACATTTAATTTCTTTTTAGAACAATCTAAAATATTTCTTATTAGTATGTTATACCCACACAGAAATTCCTTGTTAAGGCAGGTTTAATAAAATATCCCAAATGGTTTGTCATTAAAATTATAAAATATGTCATTAGGCACATGTTATGAAACACTGTTTGACTTCAAATATCATCTTGATTAGTTTCTCTCTTCTTACTGTATTAGATACATCCAGAATTCTAATTTTGGAAGCAGCGATTATTCTATCTAGACGCAAGGTTTCTACATAGGTTTACAAAGCTAGGGCTGAGGTGTGAGTCATCACTGTAGGAACATTTCATAACGTAAGCAAAAAAAACTAATGGATTATGACAATACAAGAGGTGGTTAAGTATGGAGATTATTTGTAGAGATGGCTTCTGAGACATTAAGTGTCACTGAGCTTTGCGAATGACTTCGACTTTTCTGGATTATGAACCGAAGCCCACCTTTTGTAGGTATCTACTTAATTCCTAAGAAAAAATATTTATTCCTTAAGCTGTTTCGTAACAAGAGTGTTCCTCTTTTAATTCTGTTGCATATACTAGGAAAGCTATGAAGGACCAAATATTAAGAGTCCCTAGGTATTTTCAAATATGCGAGAACTACTTAGCTTTTACATGAGCTTAAACCAAAATACAGAAAATGATCATAAACATTAGCAAGGATAAACCAAACCCTTGGACTACACACATCGTCCTTGGGATGTTGCACACATGATGCATGGATTTCTGAGGATCACCACTGCAAAGGTACATGTTGGTTCCTTCTTCGTACATAGCCGGTGAAATGCAGCCAGTATGTCCCCAAACCATGCCTCGTCAGTATAAAGAGAACAAAATCTTTATTGTACCATTCACCTGTTTACAACATTAACAAAATATTACATCCTCGCAGCCCATATGTATCTCTCCGACTGGGATGTGGCAGGTAAAGCCACTCCGTAGCTTCAGGCTGTACGTACGCACGTGGAACGCTAGCAATACTACTTAAATATGGTTTCAAACCATCTGTGGCATACTTTTGCTCCTACTTTTAGGAAAGAGAGAAGACCTGAAAGACTTGATTCTGAGGTCATTTGGAATTCATCTCCTTACTTTCAGAATGGTAAAAATTGAAATGCACTGGTTCTGAGGTAAGAATCCATAAATTCGTAGCAGCAGTGAGGTGATGGGAACATAGCGGGTAGCCAAGAGCGACAACGAGGGCTCGGAGACTGAGGAAAACATCAAATGTGAAGTACTTGGAGGAGCTAGAAATTAAATAAAAGGACTACAGACATACATGAGACATATTGTGGGTTCAGCTCCAGCCTGTGGCAATAAAATGAATGTTGCAACAGAGCATGTCAAGTGAACTTCTTGGCTTTCCAGTGCTTAGAAAAGTTATGTTTACACTATAACTGTAGTCTATCAAGTGGACAATACCATTTTGTCTAAAAAAATGTTCATACCTTAATTTAAAAACACTCTATTGCTAAAAAAAAAAATGCTAACCTTCATTTCTAATTCTAGTTCTCTTGCTATTTCCACCACATCTGCAGTTACTTCCTCCACTGAAGTCTTGAGCCCCTGAGAGTCATCCATGAGGGTCAGAATCGACTTCCTCCAAACTCCTATGAATGTTGATATTTTGGCTTCTTCCCATGAATCACAAATGCTGTTAATGGCAACTAGAATGGTGAATCCTTTCCAGAAGGTTTTCGATTTATTTAGCCTGGATCCGTCAGAGGAATCGCAGGTGCAGCCTTGCAAAATGTACTTCTTAAATCATAAGACTTGAAAGTTGAAATGACTCCTTGATCTATGGGCTGCAGAATGGACGTTGTGTTAGCAGGGATAAAAACAACATTAACCTCTTCACACATCTCCATCAGAGCTCTGGGGTGACCCGGTGCACTGTCAATGAGCAGTCATATTGTGAAAGGAATCTTTTTTCTGACCAGTAGGTCTCAACAGTGGGCTTAAAAGATTCAGGAAATCATGCTGTGCACAGAGGTGCTGTCATCCCAGGCTTTGTTGTTGCATTTATGGAGCAAAGACAGAGTAGGTTTAGCAGCATTCTTAAGGGCTGTAGGATTTTTGGAATAGTCAATGAGCACAGTCTTCAAAGGAGAGTCACCAGCTACATTAGCTCCTAACTAGAAAGTCAGCCTGTCCTTTGAAGCCAGACACTGCCTTCTCCCCAGCTATGAACATCCCAGATGGCATCTTCTTCCAACAGAAAGCTGTTTTGTCTATGTTGAAAGTCTGTTGTTTAGTGTAGTCGCCTTCACGAATGTTCTTAACTAGATCTTCTGGAGAACCTGCTGCAGCTTCTCCGTCAGCGCTTGCTGCTTCCCCTTGCACTTCTATGTTCTGGAGATGGCTTCTTTCCTTACAGCTCAGGAACCAACCTAATTTCAAATTTTCTTCTGTAGCCTCCTTACCTCTTTCAGTTTTCACAGAATTCAAGACTTAGGGCCTTTGTCTGGATTAAGCTTTGGCTTAAGGTAATGTTGTGGGTGGTCTGATCTTCTGTCAGGACCACTAAAAAATTTCTCCCTATCAGCAATAAGGCTGTTTCGCTTTCCTACCATTCGTGTGTTCACTGGCTAACACTTTTGGTTTCCTTCAAGAACTTTTCCTTTGCGTTCACAACTTGGCTAACTGTTTGGTGCAAGAAGCCTAGCTTTCAGCCTGTCTCGGCTTTTGACAAGCCTCCTTCACTAAGCTTACGCATTTCTATCTTTGGATTGATGGTGAGAGACATATGCCTCTTCCTCTCACCTGAACACGCAGAGGTCACTATAGGGTTACTAACTGGCCTAACTTTGCGTTGTGTCTCAGGGAATAGAGAGGTCCAAGCAGAGGGAGAGAGACGGGGAACAGCTGATGGGTAGAGGAGTCAGAAAACACACATTTATTAAGTATACTGCCCTACATGGGTGCGATCCGTGGTGCCCCCAAACAATCACAATAGTAACACCAAAGATCACTGATTTCAGATCAGCACAACAAATTTCATAATAATGAAAAGTTTTAAATGTGAAAATCACCAAAACGTGATACAGAGACACAAAGTGAGCAAAAGCTATTGCAGAAGTGGCACCAATAGGCTTGCTTAGAGGGGGTTTGCTACAAACCCCAGCTGGTCAAAAAAAAAAAAAAAAAAAAGGCAGTATCCGTGAAGTGCAGTAAAGCAAAGCTGATACAATGAGGAATGCCTGTATAAGCATCTGAGAAAGTGAGAGAAGATATGGTATGTTACCAGGAAACATATGGGGTAGGAACACTGAAAAGATTAGAAATAAAGAAAAGTCGGAAGTTTTAAGCACCACAGAGAAACTTCCGTTAAAAAAAAAAAAACAAAAACAAAAAAAGAAAGGATTCCATGCTAAAATTTTACCCTTGATTATTAACCACTCAGTTCTTGATACAACACTGATGGACTACTCAATCGCAGGGTCAACTAAGTGCCCCTGTTGTTTGTTTAAATAAAAGCCAACCAAGACTTTCGTCGGGGAGTGGTAACGTTAGCTGAATTTTGCTGTTGATGTCCTGGTGTGGAAACAATGATCAAACACTTAATATATTCAACATCATTAAAAAAAACAACACTCCTAAACACATGAAGATTTTAAATGAATACTGGATTTCTGTCAAAGAGCATGAGAATAATTAATTTCATAAAGTATCTCAACTGATTTATCACTAAAATAATAAAATATATCATTAAGCACACGCTATCAGCAAAAACAGTCTTGATTTCTCTCTCTCTTTTTTTTTCCTGTATTAGATATATCTGGAATTCTAATTTTGGAAATATTGACTATTTACACCACAAATTTTTCTCCTTCTACCCAACTAGACACAAGATTCCCACATAGGTTTACAAACCAAGGGCTGAGGTGTAATTCATCACTGTAGAAACATTTCATAATGTAAATGATTATATACATATAAACTTTCCAAAGGATTACATATTATTCCTTGAAAGGGTAATAATAAAATAATTTTTTAAAATAAAATGTCTTAACAAATTACTGCATAAATACCAACTACAATAAGATAAAGGTAACAATACACTTAGTAAAATATATATGTGAAAATCTAAAGATAAATGCACACAGGATTATCCTGTCACATATTATTTTCTTCAACTCTGAAAGCCAATTTTAATCATAATAGTCCACTCAATAAAATATTATACCTAATATTCTAGTGAACACATTCCTTTCAGTGATCTAGGGATTACACGTGAGCTTTCCTAATAAGATAATCTTTTTCCTGAATAAACGTTTTAAGATGTAACTTTAGCTTTAGGCATTGTGTTGAGTGAATATAAAAACAAATCCAAAGCCCCCTCCATGCCGGTACCCACAATACTAGATGTGTTTCCTGTAGTTGGCCATTATCATCAGCTGAATCTTATTATGGTCTGGCAATGACTAAAAAGTGCTTTTAATATTGGTCATGTCTTTTAAATACTTGGTAATCTTAACAAAAGAGGGGAAAAAAATGTCTGGACACAATCTCATCTTTGGAAAGTCCGCCAGAGAGTCTTATGTGTAGTCATGGTTGAGGACTGCGTAGACAGTACTCTGCTAAGTGTTAGCCAAGATTTACATGCCGTCTGTTTCACCTTTAACGGCACCAGAAATTTTTAGAGAAGCAGAGCATTTATACACATGGGTGCACGCGTGCACACACACACAAACACACACACACGCAAACACGATGTTCCACCTATCCATTTATCTATCCACTCCTCCAGCCAGCCAGCATTTAAATAAATTATATTTAATTTTATCTTCATAAATTTGTTGAGAAAATATCTCATGGTAGTTTTCAGAAAAGATTATAAATTGACCTAACACTACATGTCTCATGGTTTAACTGTTAGGATAACCTTTGCTTTGTAAGTGTGCAGTGTGGTTATTATAGAAAGAAAATTTGATGTGGACACAAAAGAATTCATGACTTACCCTGTCACTTACTAGCTGTGCCATCTTGGTATCATCATTAAAATTCTCTAGGTGTGAATTTATCTACCTACAAAAGAGTAATATAATTCCAAACTCATACAATTGTATTATAGATTGTATTCAGGGTATTAAGTGCTTTTCAGTAAAACTGGTTAGTGTGAGATAGAAGCAAATGAGCTCCCCCTCTTAGAACTAAAAATTCCAGGGGTGTGGTTCAGTCAGTTGAGTGTTCAACTCTTGATTTCAGCCCAGTGTAGCTCACTGGGGAGCCTGCTTCTCTCTCTCCCTCTCCCCCTCCCCTTGCTCTATCTCTAAAATAAATAAATAAATCTTAAAAAAACAAAAACAACAAAAAAAAACGAAACCCAGAACTAGAAATTCCAACACAACCTCATCTATGACTCTAACTCTCAGAAGTGACATGACTCAATGCACTGCACGTGAGCTCTTCCGATGCGGTTCTGCATAAATACAGGCGCTATATTGTATAGGCGCAGTGTTCATCAATCAGCCAAACAGACATATATACTACAAAAGTAGCTAAATAAGTCAAAGTATTACGAGATTTTTAGAGTCCATATGATTTTAAACAAACACATCTCTTAAAATATCAAAGACAGTCATTTGACACTGTTTAAATTTTTTCCGTATGTTTTTTCTTTTGCTTAACTAGATTGACCCATAGAATGATCTGCAAAATGGAATACATTCTCATCAATTGGTTTGATTTCTTAATTCCACAATATAAATAACCTACATCAATCCACAGTTCAGCCTGTACCCAATATGACGATATATAGTGATATTAATTATTTTGGGATGTTGACCATTCTTTGCCAGTCTTACCATGGGATGAAACAGCAGAGCATTATTCATTTCTTGTGTCTCAAAGGAAAATTAGTTTATATAAGTTTCACTGTCTGAGTTGGTGATTAATTGAACACGTCTTTTTTTATGGGAAGTGATTGAGGAAATGTACTGTGTGCTTCGTGTAAAAAAAGGAAATAAACTATATATCTATGATTCCATATCCTTGATCATTGAAGCTTTTAAGTTACACAGCATTATTTTAGAAGCAAGTACGTTTAATTAATGAGCTAAGTTCCTTTTTTTTACACAAAGCACACAGGACATACACCCTTAGTTTTTGTGCCTTGGTTTCCCTCGTAAGTAAATGAAATTTTAGAGTTATGAGCACCATGCTGAAAGCAAGCAAGCTATACCTCCAGCCATTTTTACTCTGAGTGTCCAAGTCACCAAACAACTGCTTATGAACAGAGCGTGCACTGAACTTTCTTCTCTATTGTTTTATTTTACTAAAAAGGAAAGCCTATTTTTTAAAGATATTATTTATTTGACAGAGAGAGAGAGAGTGTGTGCACAAGCAGGGGGAGCGCATCAGGCAGAGGGAGAGGGAGAAGCAAGCTCCCCCCTGAGCAGAGAGCCTGACGTGGGGGCTGGATCCCAGGCTCGATCCCAGGACTCTGGGCTCATGACCTGAACCAAAGGCAGATGCTTAACCAACTGAGCCACCGAGGCGCCCTAAAAAGGAAAGCCTATTTTTCAAGATTCATCTTACATGTGCCCTTTTGGTCATCATTTGTCTTGCTTTCAGCCCCGTGATCTTCCTATTTTATTCCACATGTTCAAGGGCAAACTCTTAAATGCAAACACTGTAAAAGTATGTTTTTTTTAAGACTTATTTTAGAGAGAGAGAGAAAGAGTACACACGTGCTTACATACACACATGCATGTGAGCGGAGGAGAGGTGCGAGGAGGGGGTACAGAGGCAGAAGAGAGAGAAACTCCAGCTGACTCCCCACTGAGGGCAGAACCTAAGGCAGGGCTTGATCCCAAGACCCTGAGATCATGACCTGAGCTGAAATCAAGAGTCTGACGCTTAACCCACTAAGCCACCCAGACACCCCAAAGTGTGTATTTGTAAAACTCACCAAAAAAATTTAAAGCAACATATACTAAAGAAAAGGAGAGACAAACTGTAACTCCTCTAAAAGTACAGATGAGAGAATAAAAGGAAACAAGTAGAAATATTCTACTGACAATCTGGACATTGGCTCAGAAATTAAATGAGCTATCCACTGTATGCAAGGGGAAGATATATGAATGAATATTGAGTTCAACTGCGTTATCTCAATATCTCAAGTGTTTAAGAAATGACTGATTCCTTAAGAAAATTCAGAATATATGCATAACACAATGGACTATGTGCTTTTACATTTACATTTTTGTGCTTTCACATTTGAATTGAAAAGGAGAGCCTTTTTTATTTATTTTTTTTCTTTTTAAATTTTTTTTTCAGAATTTTACTTAAGTTCTAGTTAGTTAACATATAGTGTAATACTGGGTTCAGGAGCAGAATTCAGTGATTCGTCACTTACAGATAACACCCAGTGTGCTCATCATAACAAGTGCCCCCCCTTAATTACCCATCACCCAGAAAGTGGCAGCCTTTAAAAAAGGGTTCAATACACATTTAAATTTATCCCAACTTTTCCTTATTTTCTAATTGTCATGCTTTTCTATGACCTATTTATTTCCCAGGGCTTTCATAATATGTACCAAAGCAATCAGAATCTATGTTAACAGCGGACCGCAAATCTGAAACTCTATCTTGGCACATGTGTGTATTGTGAAAATGGGCTATTAGGAGACGGGGAGGCTTCTCCTCCTACAGGTGAAGGATAGAGGGGATCCAGTTAATGCCTTTTTTAAAATACCAGACAGTGAAATGAAGCAATGGAAAGACTAACAGAAATGTCTGGACATGAACATGTGTTATATGTCACATGTAAACATACAGATATTTAGCAAATAAATAATATTTTGTTTTACCACATAATATAATCAGTGAATACTTATCACATTTGCTAGATGTGATTATTGTGAAGATATTAAGCCACTTACATCCTATTTACCTGGCCAAATGATATAAAGAAGCAGTGTCCCAAAAACAAATGTCAAAAGGAAGTCTAGGAAGTCAGTTTTGTTCCTTTTTTTTTTTTTACAACTGCTGTCACACTGAACCTTACAAAGCATGCAAAGATGTCTTAAAAATAAACTGTATGATTCCAACTATACGTCATTTTGGACAAGACAAAACTATAGAGACAGTAAAAAGATCAGTGGTTGCCAGGGGCTTGGGGGAAGGGAGAGGAGGGGAGGGACGAATAAGTGAAGCACAGGGGATGTTTAGGGTAGTGAAACTCTTCTCTCTGTTACTGCAGGGGTGGATGGATACGGGTCACTACACACTTGTCAAAACCCACACAACTGTACAGAGTGAGCAACCTCAACGCAATGATAATACTAACGTATCGATACAGGTTAATTAAATCATTAAGTGTAACCAACGTGCTGCACTAATGCAAGACCTCAATACTAGGGGAAACTGCAGGGCTGGGACTGAGGTGGGAAAATGGAATATTTGGGTACGATCTGCCAAATTATTCTGTAACGCTAAACTTGCACTAAAAAAATAAATCCCGCTCATTAGCTGTAGGAAACTGAATTCAATATTAATGCTGTTACAAGACCCAATTTTGTCTATTATTTTGTTTATCATTCTTCCCAAAAATTAATAAGCCAAAACTATTATCACAGCATTAGTGAATTAAAAAAAAAAGAGATAACTGTTTCAGGCTTATGTTTTCTACCTCATGATCAGAATTTGTTTTTGTTCTTTTGGTTTTGAATTATTATTATTCAGTGACTGATTTAAATATTAAAATTTCACATTCATAATACGTTAAGCCTATAACATGTGTTATAGACTCTTGGGGGAAAAAAACGTTCATTTGAATCTTCACCCTAGACCATAGACTCACGCCAGGTACTGAGGCAAATGTCCCTGTGCTCATTACAGATTTTAAAACATGCACTCATGTTTCCCATTCTCAAACAGATTAATCTTCTCTGCTACCAGCTGGACCTTGCTTTTGATTTCACAAAATGTTCACCACAGTTATTTTTATAATGATACCTCGCAGTGGTGGAAATACATCGAATTTTGGAGACAAAAAAACTTGACCCAAAGAGGATGAGATAGCCAAATGACACATCTGGAAACCCTAACACATTGCAAACTATAAAGCAATAATGCCGTCTTTTTATGGAAAAGGAGGTATATTTACAAATGTGGGTCTTACTTTCTGGATCTTTGCAGCAAGCAAGTAGTCAAGAACAGCCTCTGTATGTTTCCCTTCTTAAAGAAAGTGCCTTTAAAGAGAAATCACCAACCAGGCCAAAACAAGACTAATGGCAAAAACGATGGAAATCGATCTTTTCCCACCTATCCCTGCAATCAGAGGCAGCTGCGATGGAAAAATGGCGCAAGCAGACAGGTAATAGAGTTTAAATGCCCCCGAACTTATTTATGATTTAATTCCATCTCAGCTCACTACGAAGTCACTAAAAGGCTCCTGTGCAAACCAACACTTTTAGCCTCATCTTTTGGCATCCTAGTAAATGAGGTCGATGCACGCAAGTCTAAGGATCTGAAAGGATGAAAGTATGGACGGGTTTTGTAAGTGGTCCCCATTTAACTGAAGTCGCCACAGGGCACACATGGGTGTAATTAACACGTGTCTGTGGAGTACGGGGTGCCCATCAAGCCCATGTTGATCATACCTACCAGGAAATGCAAATAAGGAAAAGGGGAGAAGGGGCAGGCTGGAGCCCCAGAGACGACAAAGGCAGGAACAGGAAAGCAGAAAGGACAGACAAGTCCTGTGACTGAAACAGAGGACCTGGCGGCCACCCAAGACCCCTGCTAATCAGGAGAGACTAATAATGACAGGGGGCATCTCGGCTCAGTATTGGCTGGGACACTTACTTATAAAATATAAGAATTTAAAAAAACGTTACTAGTACTGCTGTCAAGGATGCAGTAAATGGACACTTTGTTATGCTGCAGGCTAGCAGGGTAATTGGGTACACATTTTCAGGAATGCTGTTGAACTATGTCTCAAGAGTCTTAAAATACCTTAAAACAAATAACATTTTTAAGAATCTAGGGCATTGCCATCTCCCTCTCCTCTTCCCTCCCCCATATATATGCATGTGTACACACACAGACACACACAGACACACACACACACACACACACACGCACACCCCTCCCAAGCTGAGAGGGAGGGGATCTATTCAAAGCTTACCCCTAATTACCGTATTTTGAAAACCAGAATAATGTTTGGAATAGAAATCTTCAGTTAATATCAATGTTGGCTTTCAGAAATCACCAGAGAGAATACGCTTTGGGGGGGGGGGGGGGAGTCAAGGAAATTTAGCACGCTTAGTCACAATTCCTGTGGATGCGGAGTGACCTCATGATTTCAAGCGCTGGCACTGTAAAGGCTTCCAAAGATGGTTGTTCTATTAGGAAGATTATATATTTATCAACCATCTCAAGTTCAGGCAAATAAGTACTTCAGATGGCTTTGGAGAAAAACCCCAGAGGCAGCATAACCACTGTTGTAAACAACGCTGCAATGAAAGCGATGGAGATGAGGTGTTGGAGGACGTGAGGACTTCAAAACTGGCTCTAGTGAGGACATGGGCATTGATGTTGAACTTGCACGTGAAGATACTCTATGAAATAATATAAAATTGGGGAATCTGGAAAAGTTCAATATTTTAAAATGTATACACTAGTTCATATAAAGTGTGGTTTGTTTTAGAACTAATTTAGTACATTAAAATATGATAACCGCTAAAGTTAAACTATTTATGAGTTTACGTATTCAAGCTGGTTACAAAAGTTTCGTCCGGGGGAAACGGCATAATTTTATGCAGGGACTTGTATTTAGACAAAGACCTCAATTGGGGATTTTGGCGAAGAGGTATACACAAATGCTTTTGTCTTATTTATAGGAGTAAACATTTGAAACAACAAAGTGAGAATAAAAACGGAATAAAGTTTGGAAGGATGGCTTTAGCTCCGGATATAAACGGAATCATCCATGCAACATTTCAAAGGGAAGACATGCATAAGTCCAGGACACAGTGGTGGTGCCAGTAGTTTAAAAAGCATCACATGTGACTCCAGTGATGAGCCAGGTTTGGGAAACAATATTCGCTGACATGGAGAATACTATCTCTATAACGTTAACTAAAAAATGTTAGGATACAAAACCGCATATAAAGAGTAAGCTTAATTTTGTCTCCACCACCATCATTTTTATTGACATGTGAAAATAAGAAAAAGCCTAGAAGACAACTACAGAAACATTAATAACAGTTTCACCATTTGGTAAATTTCTGGTTGATCTAGATTTCCTTTTTATCTAAGTTTTCCTTATTTTCTACAGTGAACCTGTGCTAATTTTGAAAATAAAAAGAACTGTGTTATATTTCAGGAAGATACACACAAGGAGTGTACGGAATATATTTTCAGGAATAAAATTTTGAAAAAAGGAACAGAGGCATTTCTAATTTTTAATCTGGCTTTCCCTAGAATCTAGTGAGCCATGATGTCATTAGAAGAAAATAACAAATTCTATTGAAATCCCCATCTGCCAACGGCGTTACTCCCATCAGTTTTAAAAAGACGGGCGGCACAGATATTTTACAGAAATTAACGTCTCTACCTATGTAACTGTTTCTACCTATGTAACTGGAATGAAACTAAAAACAAGAGCTAAATACAATCGGTAACTAAAGGTATGTAACTGCAGTAACCCCAGTGGTTTGAAACTATGGATTCCTCTGGAAATCCCAAGCTGCTGCATTACAGTTTACCGGGAAAACATTTTCATACTTGAGAAAGTATTGAAAACAATTACATACCAATGTGTGGGAACTACAAAGCTCTTCGGGTTTTTAATGAAAAGCTTTCACTCAATCAATACATATTTAGTGAACATTAGTATATAACCAGCACCACGCTCTGAGAAATGGGAGAATGCCACGAAAGGATGTCAATGCCTGTCCTGAAAGAAGCCACTCCTCCCGACCCCAACCCCAGAGGTTTAATGAAAGTTTCATCACATTTTAGTGAACTGCATTCAGAAAACATGAAATGTATATGCAGAGGGAATACTTCAACATTGTGCTTTAAACAACAGAGGTTATTAAAAGTGAATCTGAAGGAAAAAACTGTGCTCTTTAAATCAACTTCTTCAGAGTATATACACGAAACAAGTATACATTTAAATAAGTATGATAGAGACCTTATAACCATAAATTAAACTTAATTAATTATTAAAAATGCAGGAAAAAAATTAACATTTATATAATATTTAGTACAACATTATCTGGCAGAATTTTCTCCTTCAGTTCTATAAATGAAGAAATACAGTCTCACAGAAGTTGAAAGAATCGTCTGAGGCCATGATATTATATGTATCTATGATCTAAACCGAAAAGTAATTCCTAAGGCTAAATGTCCTCCCCAGTGCCACCCTTATCAGCCCTGGAACAGGGAAGGAGAAAGAGAGCTCATGTCTTTATTTGAGAAATTTTTTAATGCAGTTCCCATGAAATCAGTCTATGGCAATACCCAACTGAAGAAAGTATAAAAATGAGCACTGCGTGGATACTTGTGCAGTAAGCATTTGCTCACTTTCCCTATATCCTTGGCACATAAGAAACTTAATGGCACAAGGCGGGTATCAGTGACCCACATCACCATGTTTATTTCTTATTTAGTTCCTGTTTGTTTTCACAGTGAGCCTTAGAATAGCATCCCGTATTTTGTGCCCTGGCCACGCTGAATATTATGTAAGTTTGAAAGAAATGAGAAAACATGATGGAATGAAATGGAAAAACCAAAATCCTAAACAGATTTGTACATAGCACAATTAGAAACATAAGGGGATCAATCAGCTCACCATCTACTGAATTTCTTCTGTTCCTTTTCTTTAAAGCCAAATACTCAGAAATTAAAACAAAAACAAAACAAAAAAACCCGAACACTATTTTTGACTAGTGATGCATGGCTCCTGATAAAAGCAGTGTAATACAGTAACTTTGGAAATAGAACAATAATAAGTGAGACGCAGGGGTTTTATAAAAAGCACACTTGCCTGAGTTCTAGCTTTGGTTCTATTCTAGGTGACCAGTCCATTTATCGTCTCTCTTCCTTTGATTTCTAATGAAAATGACCCTGATTATGCTTTGGCCCACTTCCTGAGCCTCTTCTCTCCTCCAGCCCTACCGGATTCCACCTGTCTAGAACAAGATCCTGCCCTGTCTTCCAAGCACTCTGAGCTTCACATGTCCTTCTCCAGCGAGCCTGTGTGCCCATGAAGACATCATTCCTTCTAGTTCTTTTGCAGCCCTGAATCTATCACAGTCGCTGGTCCACAGTAAGCTCTTAATTAAAGCTCATTAGTAAAGCTCCAGTTGCTCTCAAAAGCCCTTATTAACTCTAAAATTAAATAAATCTATGAAATTACCCCATGTCTAAAACGTAACAAACAGTAAATATATTAACTTAATTACACCATATATACAAATATTAGAGTTGAACGTTTCTGTTGGCTCATTCATTTTTAAAGAATTTAATTTATTAATTGCCATTTTATTAATTCCTCTCACTACAGAACTTTAAGGGACTAGTTTTGAGATATCGTGAAACAATGTTTAAAAGAAGGGATTAAAGATGCACTCTTCCAGTGGGCCTAAAATCTAATAAGGCCTGAGTCTCACTTTCTGTTTTTGTTAATTTGAAGTACATTACTTTTGAGGCTTTTGTCTCTGACAAGTAGAAAATCTTAGATAGAATTGCTAAGTCTATTACTGTAACAGTTAAAAGATAACGTTCTCTCCGGTTCTAAAATTTAGTTTTAATGTCTATCAAATTCCACAAAGTTAGTTATGATTTTGTATGTATTTTTTCTGTCAATCAGGAAATAATACATGAAAGGGAAATTATACATTTTTAATTAGATATGATGATAAATGTACATGTCTGATCCGGTTAATTTTCCAACCTGCAGTAATTAATAAAAAAATGCTACTCTAAGCCCTTCTGTGGTGATGTCCTACACCAACAATCCTGACTCGCTCCTTCTTCCCTCCAAACTCTATGGCACGTTTTCCATACATTTTATTCATCTTCCCTTTCTCCTCTTCCCCTATTTGCTTACTGGGCTCAGTTTCTTTATGTTAATCATAGAAGACTAGAACTTTTGCCTACCTCCATTCCATGTTCTCCAATTTCATCTACGTATCTGACATTCGTTCTTACACTAAAGGAGTTCTCAGACAGAATAATTGTGGCCCCGGGGGGACACTGAGCAATGAATGTCTGAAGACATTTCTGATGACCACAATCGAGGGCAAGGGTGACAGGACAGATTACAACAAAGACAAAAGATCAGGAGTGCCGAGGTTGAGAAACCCTACACTAAACTATCACGTCCTTCCAACCTTTTTTCCCCTTCTATCATCCTGTTTTTTCCGTTGTTTTCTTTAAATTCTTTTGTTTTTTCATTTTTTCCTCCTCAAAGTCCGCCATATGTGTTAACCGTGTAAATACATCTGTACAGTCCAAACGTCGGTATGTGCATCTCTGTGGGCGTGGCTTAGGTATTGGTATGAATGGTCGTGGGCATGGACACACTCCTGTGACTTCCCAGCGTGAAGTACGCTTAAACATTATGCGAGTGTGTGTGTGTAGTGTGCATTTACACAAAAATTAATTTGAGGAGTTTATGATCTAAAGATTAGACGTGTATATATGTGTGAGTTCACATGCCTTCTTTTTGTAAGTATTTAATACTGTTTAGCTTTCATACTTGTGCTTTATTGAAAAGAAGAATACAGCTATATTTGTATTTGTAAAAGTCAAGGAGGGCTGGGGTTGGGTCAGAGAGCTGAAGTCCCAAGTGCAACTGATGGTCTCACCTCCATTAAGCATCTGCCTTTCCAGGAAGGCTTCTGGGTTTCAGCCAAAGCATGGCTCCTGCCAGCTACATCTAAGCCTCAGACCTGAATCACCTTCACCACGAACAAAGGCATAGTCACGTACATCTAACACAGACGTGTATATGTGCATCACGGTATTTCAGTTAGTCCTCACAACATCTCAATATAGGAAATTATTATGAATCAGTTTTACAGAAGGGAAACAGAAGCTGAGAAGAGTTAAGAAATGTGCTCTACAGGTGGTAAGGAGCAATGTCAAGACCATTTTTAGTGACTACTGACAATAAAACCCCTGCCCTCAGCTATAATGCAATATTCATTTCCACAACTGATTTTATGTCTGCCTCCAGCAGATCAGGAAAGACTGAAATCACCCCCCGCCCCAAAAAAACCTTTTCCTTTCATTCTGTGCAACTTGAAGACTATATCATTTCATAAAGAAGAAAGAGTCAAAAAGGTAAAGTAAAAGCTTTCATGGACTTCATGAACATATATTAGCAGAATTATTTTTCCTTTATTAGTTCTCCTTATAATATCTCTAAGAAAACATTAACTGTACATTACTCAATTATTTATTGAATAAATAAGAAAAAGAAAAAAAATCAGGCACACTAATCACTTCTTTGATCCAAATAATAGAACCTTGATTCCCATGAGATAAAGTTACTCTGTGTTT
Source organism: Ursus americanus (assembly GCF_024610735.1). NCBI lineage: Eukaryota > Metazoa > Chordata > Mammalia > Carnivora > Ursidae > Ursus > Ursus americanus. Next base: position 32,182,477 of record NC_142136.1, on the reverse strand, counting down.
TTTGGCTTTAAATGATCCCTATGATGAAATTCCAAATTAATTATTAAATAAATAGGCGAGCTCACATTCACATGGTTCATTTTCTTCTTAGCATCAGTACTTTCAGTTGCAGTAAAATAGCCAACGTTCAATTATCTACAGTCTTACAAGGGATCACAGAATAAGTAATCCCAAATGACAGATAATCCCAAAAGCATTTATATTGGGTTTTAAATTCATTATATGATTTCAGCAGATTTACTGCCATAATTATATTCTTTTTCTCAGGCTCATATTAAAATTCATTTGTATTTCTTGAGCACAAGCCAAGTGACAGCAGAAGGGAGGATCCCAGATAAATGCTGAATGACAATAGGAAGTTGATTTGCTATTAGCATTTTTTCCTGTAATCAACATGAAGATAATCAAGAGTTGATCGTGAAATCGCATTTCACATTTATTAAATGTCTTATAGGATTAATTTAAAAAGATATAGTACAACACTATACCAGAGGGATGAAGGGCGTAAGTTATGGATGTTAATAGACTTAGGCTTGTGCCCTGGCTCTGTCTTAGTTCTGTGACCACAAGAAAGTTGCTTATCTTTCTAAACTTCAGTACTTCACTTACAAATGGTGCTAATATTTGTACCTAATTGTACCATTTGAAGGTAGTTTTGAAGATTAAATTGTTGAATGCACACTGCCTGACACAAAGTTAGTTGTGGTTGTATTTTTTTGTTCTAGCTATTATCTATTTTACTCTAGTGCTAAAACTAGAGATTACTTACATCTGATAGCTTGTATCCATCCACCTTCCATAAAAGGACATGGCCTTTATTATTCGATAAATTATATATAACACATTGTAGGGTCAAATGTTAAAATCTGTTCATCATCTGCTACAGCAGAAAGCATTTGGAGACATATTTGTATTATAACTATCAAAACTAATTGGAAAAAAAAATTAGAGATGGACAATTTCTTGTTTTAAACCCCCTGGGGCCATATATGTTTCAGAATTCAAATGTTTTGGATTTTAGGAAGGTAACAGCACACCTCCAAGAAGGTTTAAGTGGAGCTGCATTCTCAGACATGTGAATATTTCTGCAGTAAAACAAATAAGCATTTACATTGTATTATACATAAAGACTATAAATATCTGCACATCAATTTAGTCCAGGTTTTAATTCTAAATGAGTTTTTTAAATGTTAACTTTTCAGAACTTTTAAGGATTTTAGAATTATGAATAAGAGCTTGTGAGACTGGAATGATACCAATAGGGGTAAGATAATTGAAGAATAAAACAAATCCTTTTTCTTGGTGTACATAAAATGGTCCTGGATAATTTCGTGTCAATGCAACTCTGAAGAGTAAATCAAGCTTAAATAATAGCACCTGATTTGATAAAGGATACAGCCGATATGGTGATTTGTTAACGGGTGACAGATAGACGGCACTGTCCCTTTCCCCTTGTACTTCAATTAGGAATTCATTTCTTTCAAAGCCATACATTACTGATGAGCTGAATTATGAGATTTGAGTTTTAATAAGCTATTAATTTTTTGATGCTTTCACTGGTCAATACTGGGGTAGAATAAGAGCAATGACAGGAAAAAGGGTTGGTTCTTAGGGGGGAAAACCTGACTTACATTGTATTTTCCCACAAATATAAATATACCCTGAGATTACGTAGAAAGATGACATTTTGATGTATATTTGTAAAAGATTAAAGGAAAGGGCTTACACAGTTCACTGATACATGAATATTCTTATTATGAGTAAAGGAAAACATTATTGACTATAAATCCAATATATCCAATCAGAAGGGTTTTAAATTATGAAGAAGTTCGGAAATTAGTCTGACTGCCAAGGCAAGACTTGCTAAAAATTCTGTTCAACAGGAACATCAATCAACACAAAAGTCCATCATTCAGGCTGTGGTAAATTTTCTGGAATACGTGGCATGAGAAGTTCACAAAGGAATGATGGAATATATGTGTAATACAAGTGGTATATATAAAAAGAAAAGATCATAAAAATAAGGATTTCAAAGAAGACAATGCTGGCAACTCTGAATAAGGTTGGTTGAGCACGACATCTTTCAATTCAATCTAACATTAAGGAGTAGTAAGAATTAACAGGTTTAAAGGCTTCATCTGCCCAAGTTCACACATATGGAAACCCTGATAGAAAATAGAGGATGACAGACATATATGCTATTATGTTATAATAATTAAAAATAGAGAATAAAGGCAAAAAAAGAGGAATCTATAAATAAAGCACATGTCAGTGTCAATTCAATAGGTGAACTTTAAATATGACTGTGTGCTTGTTGTCAAAATAAAAAAGTAACATGAGTAGCTCCACAGATCACATTACCTCAAAAGGGGATTGAACACATTTTTCACCGCTGGTTCAAAACATGCATTAAATTGCAAAAATTTTTCATGAAGGGCTTTATGGGTAAGATCTAACGTGATGAGATGAAAAATAATCTAAAGTAATCTAGACAATTTATAGCAGACAAAACATATGACAAGAAAGGGGTAAATTTCATTTCTGCTAAGGCAGAGTACTTTGTTGAAGATCAACCCTCCTGGGGCACCTGGGTGACTCAGTCAGCTAAGCATCCAACCCTTGATTTTGCCTCTGGCATGATCTCAGGGTTGTGAGATCGAGTCCCACATTGGGCTCTGTGCTGGTCGCGGAACCTGCTTAAGATTCTCCCTCTCCCTTTGTCCCCCACACTTCTCCCCTAAAAAAAAAAAAAAAAAAAAAAATTAAAAAGATCAACTGTCCTACTAAAAAAGGAGAAAATATTACTCCAAAATTGGAATCTACACATACATAAAGAAGCCTAATATAAATTGTAGAAGGAAAAACAATACAATACCTGACATTGAAAACTTGATACCTGTGTTTAACAGCAGAACAGACATAGCAGAAGAAAGGATTCACGAACTGAAACATGAGTGAGAAGAAATTTGCCAGAATGAAGTCTGGAATGGAGAAGTAGGTAAGATAGTATGACACCTTAAAAAGGGTAAGACATATGGGATAGATCCTGTGTGCATGTGACTGGAGGCCCAGAAGGAGGAGAGAGAGAATAGGTAATAGGGCAGAAGTAACACTGAAAAACATAATGGCCAAGAATTTTCTAACCTGATGAAAGATATTGAATTGTAAATTTAGCAATCTCTATGGATCACAAACCATATAAGTTCAAGGGAAACTACTCAAGAATAGTCAGTGAAAGGATGACCTGCAAGGAAGTTACTATATGACCAAAGAATTACTTTGTAAAAAAATAGTGAAAGCCAGGAGACAATGGAAGGGCATTGTTAAATTGCCGAAAGAAAAAAAATGAAATAACTGACAACTTTGATACTTGTCATAAAAAATCAAGGCAAAATAAAGACCTTTTAGAATAAAACTGAGAATTCATAGCCAGGAACACCATACCAAAAGATACACTAAAGAGAATTCTTCAGGCCTGAGGAAAAGGATCTCATATAAAAATATGGAAGGAAAAGAATAAAGACCATTAAGAAAAATAAAAAGGTAAATACACAGGTAAATCTAACTGAATAATGACAATATGTCAATAATTGTATCTTGTTCGGTTTAAAATATAGAACAAAGAAGGAGAGGGATATAGAGAGTTAAAATGTCCCAACATCTTTGCATTGTCTAGAAACAAGAAAAATGTCTATGGTGGACATTAACAAGTCAAAGGGATAACGCAATCTCTAGGAAAAGCCATTAAGAGTAATAAAATAATATTTATACTGATAAGCTACAAAGCTTAATAATAAAAGGGAAAATAAAAGAAAGTTTCTTGATTAATACAGAGAACATAGAGAAGGGTAAAAAAATATTACAGAACAAAGGAAATAAAAAACATACAGTAAGATGGTATATTTAAATGTAAAGTATCTCACATTCTGCAGTTATGTAGTCTAGCTTTTTAAGGTATTTACATATTTTTATAGTTTAAATTTTTTAACAACCTAAAAGTGGCAAATCTTGAATGTTAGACTATAAAAGTTGAAACTAAAAGAATGAAAAGAATTAGGCAAATACTAAGCCATAAAAGGCCGGTATAGCTGTACAAACACTAGGAAAAAAGTTGATAATAAACTAGAATAATTAGTACAAACTAAGATGGACATCTTGTAATGACGAAATGACCTGTCCAATAGGAATATATATAACAATTCTCAATTTGTATCCACCTAAAAAATACCCTCCAAAAGCAAAAATATAAAGGACTAAAATGAAAAATAGACAAATCCATATATAAGTGTGAAATTTTAACACATTTCTCTCAACAACAGATAAGAAAAGGAGACAAAAAATGAGTAGGAATATAGAAGATTAAAAAAGAAAATACAATTAATAAACTTCCTTTATTTGACCCTTTTAGAACGAAGTGCCTAATATCTTCCCAATAAAGTGTTTTTCAAGTACTCATGAACTACGTGTCATAATCTGAACATACCATGAGCTATAAAGTAAGTCTTAACAAATCCCAAGAGTTAACATTATTCAGCATATGTTGTCTAACTCCAGTGGAATTAGGCTAAATACCAAATGCAAAAAAATAACTAGCAAATCCCTGAGTACTTAGAAATCAAGTGGTATACCCTAAAGTCAGTCCATGGTTGAAATTACAACAAAAATTAGAAAATATTTTGAATCAAATAAGAATAAAAATTGGATATGTGAACTCTGGGATATAATTAAAGGTGTGATTAGATGAAAATTTCTGCCCTTAAAACATATATCAGAAAATCAGAAAGGCTGACAATCAATGATCTAAGGATCTAAAGAAGTTAGAAAAAGCAAAGCAAATTAATTTTAAATAAAAATGGGAAGAAAGGGGCGCCTGGGTGGCACAGCGGTTAAGCATCTGCCTTCGGCTCAGGGCGTGATCCCGGCATTATGGGATCGAGCCCCACATCAGGCTCCTCCGCTATGAGCCTGCTTCTTCCTCTCCCACTCCCCCTGCTTGTGTTCCCTCTCTCGCTGGCCATCTCTCTCTGCCAAATAAATAAATAAAAATCTTTAAAAAAAAAAAGGAAAGAAAATAATAAGCATTAACAGAACCTCAACAAAATCCCAAACTTGTTATTTAATAGACTAATAAATTCATAAACTTGCAGCAAAACTGATAAAAAGAGAGAGAGAGAGAGAGAGAAGGCAGCCATTAACAATGTCAGGATTTAAGCCCACAGACATTAAAAACATAATAAGAGTGTTATAAACAGATTAATGCTAACAAATTTTAAAATTCTGATAAAATAGAGAAATTGTTTAATAAGGACAATTTACCAAAACTGATACAAGAAAAAAAAGGAAAACCTGAAGGTTCCTGTATCTATTGCAGAAATTGATTCAACCTTCTGACTAAAGAATCTCTAGGCCCAGATTTATTTTATAAATTAATTATTTCAAACCCATTATTATGGACTAATTAAGAAATAACCCAAATCTTACACAAAATCTTTCCAAGAATAGAAAAAGAAAACACATTTCTAAATGATTTTATGAGGCTGGTACGCTTGCTATCAAAACCCAACAAAATTCAAAAACAAGCAAAACTATAGTTTTAGAAGTCTAGATAGTTCTGATTCTTGAAATTGGACAGTGATGGGATATGAATGAGACATATAAATTCCTGTTTATCTGAGTGGCAGTTATATGTCTGTGTTCACTTTGTGAAAATTCCACAAACAGCACACTTAAAATTTATGCACTTTTCTGTGTGAATGCTATATAACAAGTTAAAAAGTTACCTTAAAAAAGTGAATGAGGCAACCCCTTTGTTTAGACCTTTCTGCAGATCAACATTAATCCTTTAAATAAAAGTATGTGTACGTTATCTGAAGAATAAGGTTGTTACCTTGAAGAATAAAGTCATTATGTACTCAATATTCTAAACTCTCAAGTTTTTGCAGACAGTTTATGGCTTACCAAGACTCCTCAATGCCTTACCTGAAGACAGTGTATAATAAAGCAGGGGGGCCATTACTTTTGAGAGAACTGGTAGTGGGAAGATAATGAGATTAGACCCTGGCAGGAACCTAGACCACTGCCCAAGATAGAACACAGAATGTGGGTCAGCCTCTACCAATTAAAAAAGGATATAAATCTGGGAGTACCTAGGAAGCCATAGGCCATTACCAGATATCCCACTTGGCTAATATATCCTTAAGAAGTGAGGATGGGAGAGCTATGTGGAGTGAGGAAAAGAAGGAAGCTAAATATTTTCTGATAGAATGTCTAAAATCAAAAAGACAAGAAATATGAGGTATTGACAAGAATTTGGAGAAAAAGAAACTCTTGTGCACTCCAGGTGGGAATGTAAATTGGTACAGCCACTGCAGACAACAGTATGGAGGTTAGACAAAAAAATTAAAAATAGAAATTCCATATGCTCCAGTAATTTCACTACTGGGTGTTAACGCAAAGAAAACAAAAACACTAAATAGAAAAAATATATGCACCCCTATGTTTACTGCAGCATTATTTACAATAGCCAAGATATGGAAGCAACCCAAGTGTCCATTGGTAGATGAATGGATTAAAAAAAATATGATGTAGGGGCGCCTGGGTGGCACAGCGGTTAAGCGTCTGCCTTCGGCTCAGGGCGTGATCCCGGCGTTATGGGATCGAGCCCCACATCAGGCTCTTCCGCTATGAGCCTGCTTCTTCCTCTCCCACTCCCCCTGCTTGTATTTCCTCTCTCGCTGGCTGTCTCTATCTCTGTCAAATAAATAAATAAAATCTTTAAAAAAAAAATATGTAAACACCACACACACACTGAAATATTACACAGCCATTAAAAAGGATGAAAAGAATGTGATCTTGCCATTTGTGACAACATGGATGGACCCAGAGGGTATTAGGCTAAGTGAAATGAGTCAGAAAGACAAATACCATATGATTTCACTCATATACGGAATCTAAAAAACAAGTGAATAAACAAAGAATAGAATCAGACCTATAAATACAGAGAACAAATAGATGGCTGCTGGAGGAAAAGGTGGGTCGGGAAATAAGCAAAATGGGTGAAGGGGAGAGGGTTACACAAGCTTCCAGTTACAGAATGAGTAAATCATGGGAATAAAAGGTACAACATAGGGAATGTAGTAAATGGTGTTGTAATACGGTTGTACGATGAAGATGGTAGCTGCACTTGTGGTGAGAACAGCATAATGTATTGAGTTGTTGAATCACTTGTTGTACACATGAAACTAATCCAACATTGTGGGATCAACTATCCTCAAAGAAAATTTTTTTAAAGCATTGTCTAATAGGGGCGCCTGGTTGGCTCAGTCGATTAAGCATCTGACTCTTGATTTTGGCTCAGGTCATGATCTCAGGGTTGTGAGATCAAGCCCCATGCTGGGCTCCACACTAAGCGGGAATGTCTTGGATTCTTTCTCCCTCTCCCTCTGCCCCTCCCCCTGTTTGTGTTTTTCTTTTCTTTCTAAATTAAAAAAAAATTTTTTTTTAAATAATGGATAAATTTTTGGAAATTTCTGGGAAACAGTCAAGCTAGTAGGAGTAAAAGTCTCAAAGGTTCAGCTGTGGAAACCGAAACAGAGGCAGAAGAAAAGAATGAAACTTCATGAGAGTAGATGTTGTAATTTCCTTCACTGCTACATCCCCAATATCCACAGTGTTTGTTAAATAAATGAATGAAATGAGCTGGGGCTGTTATATGCTTTCCTTCATCCCATTTGCTTATTCCTCTCTTATCTCCTTCAGTCACTGAATTGACCACTGCACCTATCATATTTTCATGGTTTTAAGCCTAAAGCAAGAATTTTCATTATGTCAATCTGTGTGTTTCTGTGCACACACGTGTAATAACAAATGTAAGTTGAATCACGTTAAAATGAAAGGTGAAAAACTCATCACATAATTTTACCATAGAACATTCTAATGGATTCAGCAACTGATCTAAATGAGTGATTTTATTAGCTGTGGACATTTGATAATAGCCTGCTAAAACAATCTAATCAATGATCAATTTGACCTGTTTAGCTCTCATCTCTGCTTCCCTGTTAAGTGAGAACTTCAATAAGAGAGAAATCACTTTAGTAGATTCAACCTCTAAAAATAAACACAACGGAGAATAAGCCTAAACATGAAATGAGCCAAGAGAATCACCTATCAGATACTGAGAAGCAACTTCCTAATAAAGATTTATTAAATACGGTCTGAGATTTCTATCATTTTATTACTAGCCTAATTTTAAAATAGATAGCAATTCTCAAAATACTTTTTGTCAAATTTTCTTTTGCTTTAGTTTTGATGTGGTTGTTGTGTTCTTACTATTTAGAAATAACCTACATCTTACACAACTTAAAATCAGTGTAAGGCTCTGACCAAAATATTATGTAATCAAAGCACGCAGAAATGAGTTACTAAAAACCTACTTGATAATTTTTTCCCTATTCCACATTTGTAGATTTTTCTAAAAATTACATAAACCTTTGCTCAGCCTGAACTCTTTAGTGTACTATTTTATTATTAACAATAATAAAAATAAAATAATAATCAAAAATACTTGAATGTGTTCTATTTCTGCTCCAAGTAAAACTATGTGAAATGAAAAGATTTAATATACTATTCTCAGAGGAAAGAAAATGTAGGGTTATGGAATATCAATAATGTGTTTCAAAATATTGAGAAATAATGCACACTATGTATTCAAAACCCCTACTATAGTGTTTAAATTAGGAAATATTCAGAATTTATAATGTGAATAGTAAACATATGGCATCACTCAAAAAAGGCACTGAAGCAAATAATTCATTAAAAATGCAAATAAATACAAGTGAACTTGGTTAGAAAAGTCATGTCAGGGAACCAAAGGCTACTATAGCAGAGGAAAAGGCAAGGTTGAAGACTGTTCACAGGGGAGAATTCTGATGAGGTCAAGTGCAGCCTCCAGAGCTGTGGACTACTTATTAAGGAAGTAGCAGCTCTGAATTTTTATTACTGAGCTTTGCTCACACTGTGATGATATCAGATAAGGTATTTATGAATTGTCTGAATATCTGACCTTGGGACTATTTTATGAGTACTAGATATATTGCTTTTTATGGGGGAAATAGACAGTTCTATAAAAGGTAAATCATTCAGATTATCAAAAGAGAAAAGCGGGGGTATCCCCTGTGAAACATTTCATGCCTGTTCAATAAGTTTAAGCAATTATGCACTACGGTAAATTAAAATAGATTATAAATCAATTAATCAATCTCCCTAGAAGCAGTATAGTCATGTCAAATAATGACATGATGTCCTTTTTACAATAAAATTTAGTACCAATAAATCAGTTATTTAGGAAAATGTAACTGCAGCAATGCCAGTCTATTCTGAATTATAATCTGCTCGATAATGGACTTTTGTTTTCTTTAGCACAGAGCACTGTCTTTAGACAGAAGCAAAGTACTTGTAGAAGCTTGGGAAGCTGACAGGCACACCCTATCACACCACCCACCAACGTGGCAAATGGCCTACTCTGAGTGAAACCATTTATTGCTACTAGTTCAAGTCACTGGAACTAAGAAATGTGGGACAACTGACCATCACAATTTAACAATTATATTATTTTCTTTAGTATCAAGCATTACTTCTCAAGTTTTCAGTGATAACCTTCTTTTAAGTAAGACCTTACAAAAATGTCTTGGATTAAATATTAAATAAAAAAATTTTTTAAGAACCATAGCTCTTTGTCCTTATCAAGCTCCAAATATCTAGAGCTATTGCTAAATATCAGATTTGAGTTAGGGATTTCAAGGATGAGATATAAAATAAAAAATGGGGGGGGGGGAGGTTAGCCCGGTGATGAGTATTAAGGAGGGCATATATTGCATGGAGCACTGGGTGTTATATGCAAACAATGAATCATGGAACACTACATGAAAAACTAATGATGTGCTGTATGGTGACTAACATAACATAAAAAAAAAAAAGAAAAGAAAAGAAACTACTTTTCAGATGAAAAAAAATGATTAGTAACAATTTGAGTATTATTTACTACTGTTTCAAAACTACCTCTGTTTCAACAGTTGTCCATCTTAATTTCTCACATATCATATGTAAAAGAATACTTATTTAAAGAGAACCTAGTAATTATTCACAAATTAGACCAATTGCTCAATATTAAAAAAACTTTTTTGATCAAATTTAATTTTGTAATATTTAACCGATATTAACCAATATTTAACCAATTAACCAATATTAACCAATATTTAACCAAATTTGTAATATTTAACCAAAACCAATACTTAACCAATATTTAACCAAATATTTAACCAATGCAAAAATACCATTAATATAGGTGAGCATATGTAAATAATAATTCATTTAATTAAACATTTCAGTAAATAAATTTCTATAAAGCATAATAAAATAGATATCCATAATCAGTTTCTCTTCTTTTCTAATACATGTATTTATTCCCTTAGGGGTTACAAACAATAGTTTTAAAGCACCTTTGATATCTTGATAAACAGTATTTCCATTATCATACAATTTAAGTATTTTTTTTAGTTTCCATTATGATTTCTTATCTAATTCAGGAGTTATTTATAAAGATGTTAAATTTCCAAATGTATATTTTTACCTTATGACTTCTAATTAAATGCAGTAGTCAGAAAATGCAATCAGTGTGACAGGAATTTTTAGAAATCTGAAGAGGCTTGGTTTTATTGCCTATTTTTAGGTACATTTTTGCAGTTTTGAGACTTTTGAATAAATGCTTATTTTCTAAATTGTTCATGGAGGGGTCTCTCTATGTTTATTGCATTTACCTTATTAGTTATGTTACATAAATGATCATTATCTTTACTAGCTTTTTTGACATCAAAACAACTGACAAAGGTATAACGCAATGTCCCTCCATATCACAGAGAGTTTTTCAATTTCTTACAATCAATTTTGCTTTATATATTTTCATGTTACTATTTTAGTTGCTTACAAGTTTAGAACTGTTATATCATTCTGATAAAATATGTAGTGAAACTATCTCTACATCATTATATTTTCTGTACTGAAGTCTAAATGGTCTTAAATAAAATGGATAGATCTCTAAGCAAACCTGTCATGATTCCTTTACTTTCAATCTCTGTTTTTAGATTTAGGTGTGTTTAATTGTGCTTTTAAATCCAAACCAACAATCTCCCTCTTTTGGCTTTTGTGTTTAGTCCACTGCATTGTTTTCTATTGCTGCTTAACAATTCATCACAAACTTAGTGGCTTAAAACAACACAAATATATTATCCTGCAAATTCACCCAGCAAATTTTAACTGGGTGCTCTGCACGGGGTCTCACAGGTTCAGTTGATTAAGCCTTCATTTACAGGTTCAACTAGCATGTACATTAGGGTGGGGCAGACAGAAAATCTCAGGAGGCCAGCCAGGATTCAGCCTACCACATTCATTTACATTTATTATGATTAGTGATATTTGGCTTTTTAAAAAATCATCTTACTTCTTGCTTTTTATTTGTCCTTTCTCTTTATTAGTTCTCATTACCAATGTTAAAAAACAAACAGTAAAAGAAAGAGAGATGCTTACACACTTTTTCATTTGCTCTTGTCTTACGCATTTTCCCCCATTCTACTAGTTTGGGAAATTATGTACTGTACCTCTATTCTTTCAGTAGTTAGTTACTCCTGAATTCTTACCAAGCATAATTAGCAATGTCATAGACAAAAAACATCAGAAACCAACTCCTAATTTTCTCTCCAAACTTAACTGTTACTGTAATTCAATATTTCAGTTCTATCACTTAATAACAACCCTACAAAGCAAATACTAACAGTATTACTTTAAGAAAAAAAAGTTTGTGTACTTTTATGAAACGTTTACAAATCTCTTTGGTCACCATTCTTTTTTACATTTCAGGTAATCCTTTTGGTATCCTATTTCTTCCTCAAGTATTAATATGTCAGAATCTTTCAGCTGAATATTTTAGAATTTCCTTTATTTAGGTACTCAGTTTTTGCTCACTGAAAAATATCCTTGTTTTTGCTCATCTATTTGATAGATAGTAATTTCACAGAATTATACTGAGTGACTGTACAACTTTATGTTGATATATTCTCTCAGCATTTTGAAAACATTACCCCACTTCCTTCTAGCTGCCATTGTTAATATTGGGAAGTTGCATGTCAGTCTATTGGTGTTTTCTTTGTAAAATGATGTCTTTATGCTGCTATTTTTGTGAATTTCCTTGTCATTTCTCAGTTTTGGGTTTTTTTTTTCATTTTTCAAGTTTTAACAAAAGTGTAGCCTATCCACTCAATCACTTACATATTTTTTTTTATTTTTTTATTATGATATGTTAGTCACCATACAGGACATCATTAGTTTTTGATGCAGTGTTCCATGATTCATTGTTTGCTTATAACACCCAGTGTTCCATGCAATACGTGCCCTCCTTAATACCCTTCACCGGGCTAGACCATCCCCCCACCCCTCTCCCCTCTAAAAGCCTCAGTTTGTTTCCCAGAGTCCACAGTCACTCGTGGTTCATTTCCCCTTCTGTTTACCCCCCCTTCATTATTCCCTTCCTTCTCCTACAGATCTCCCTGCTATTCCTTATGCTCCACAAATGAGTGAAACCATATGATAATTGTCTTTCTCTGCTTGACTTATTTCACTTAGCATAATCTCCTCCAGTCCCATCCATGTTGATGCAAATGTTGGGTAATCATCCTTTCTGATGGCTGACTAATATTCCATTGTATATATGGACCACATCTTCTTTATCCATTTATCTGTTGAAGGGCATCTCGGCTCCTTCCACAGTTTGACTATTGTGGACAATCCTGCTGTGAACATTGGGGTGCATATGGCCCTTCTCTTCACTACGTCTGTATCTTTGGGGTAAATACCCAGTAGTGCAATTGCTGGGTCACAGGTAGCTCTATTTTTAAATTTTGGAGGGACCTCCACACTGTTTTCCAAAGTGGCTGTACCAACTTGCATTCCCACCAACAGTGTAAGAGGGTTCCCCTTTCTCCACATCCTCTCCAACATTTGTTGTTTCTTGCCTTGTCAATTTTTGCCATTCTAACTGGCGTAAGGTGGTATCTCAACGTGGTTTTGATTTGAATTTCCCTGATGGCTAATGATGTTGAACACTTTTTCATGTGTCTGTTAGCCATTTGTATGTCTTCATTGGAAAAGTGTCTGCTCATATCTTCTGCCCATTTTTTTATTTGATTATTTGTTTCTTGGGTATTGAGTTTGAGAAGCTCTTTATAGATCTTGAATACCAGCCTTTTATCTGTAGTGTCATTTGCAAATATCTTCTCCCATTCCGTGGGTTGCCTCTTTGTTTTGTTGACAGTTTCCTTTGCTGTGCAGAAGCTTTTTATCTTGATGCACGTATTTTTTTATTTTTATAAAATTCTATTTGGTTCATGATCTTGGTCAGCCCTAGCTCTAATACAGACACTGTTCTCAGGTTAATTCTAGTTTATGGCTTCATGATGTTTTAACATGTGTGTGTATGTGCACACATGCACATATGCGTTTGTCATTATGCTGACTCGGAAGGGAAAAACTGGGAATGGCAGAAGGAACTGGAGATCTCCCTTATTTGTTCTCTTCTCTAATTGCTTTGTAGCAGGATGACTTCAGAATACCCAGTCCTCCGTACTACTGGAAGTAGCACTGTCCACAAAGAACAATTCATCAAATCATTTTCATTAACCATGGGTTTTTCTAAAACTTATTTCCTACATTGCTCTTGGAGATTTTTTCATTACCACGACTTGCACCATACGCAATACAATTTCCCATAATGCTAAGTTATTTTCCAATTTTGAATAAACAGCATGCCAATTATAAAACTGAATTGACCCAGCATACTGAGTCTCACTAGCCTGATAGAGCTAGATAGGTCCTCAAAGTAACCCTTGCACACACTATTAAAATGATCATAAGCAAAATTTCCTTTAGGCAAAATTATGTAATTCAGGCAACAAAAGTGGGGGGAAAATCACTACTTCGTATTCAGTAATGTGCTGAAGTATTCCCCCCAAATGTTTCCCTACCATGGTTCATTGTTTGTATATATGGATAGACATAAAGATTAAGAAAAAAAAAGTTTGCTCAACCAGAAATGACTGTAAATATTCCTATATTTATTCACTTCCTCCTCAAGTTCATCTAGGTATTCTCACACCTCATCCTGTGCTAGAGAAGGAGTCGGGGAGTGTCAGAGGGTACACATAACTGCGTACTTGATATAAAATAGTTGTTTGATATATCCTTTCTCGAATCTGGAGTACTTCCCCTCAAACAGATGTTTAGCTAATAAATCCTCATTATGTAATTTAGTTTTTGCATTTCTTAGTATTTTAGCTATCATAAAGGACGTCATAATGAAATAGTAATAACTCTACTGGCATTTTCTCTTGACCTTCAATCTGAAAAGGTGTTAATGGATATCTCTCATGAATCTTAGACTCTTCATGGATCATAAGAGTTATACTGACCTTATACCTGGTTCTGGAAAAACATAAACTGAAAGTAAATTTAATTAAATTTCCTACCCCACAATCTCTATTCACAATGGAAAACTAAGTTCTATATGGATAATCACATAAAGTTATACAGATGCTAATAAAAAGGGAAAAAATTTTTCATTTTCCTATAGGGGTTACATAGACATAAAATTTAACCTTAGAAATTTGATGTTTCTTACATAAAAGTACTTTCTCATTTGGACATGCTGTGGAAGCTATTCTAAGTAGGCAAAATTAAAAGAGGAATGAAGAACAATAAAAACAAAGAGGGTGCAAAAGTTCTATTAATCATTTCAAAATATTCCCGGACTGAAATACCCTGCACCGTACGCTTCTCACAATTCCTCAGCCGAGGCTCTCCTTCTCTTGTTTGACCCAGAGCCCTCTCCTAGTTTGCAGTGCAACTTCTCCAGTGACATCAGATTTAACTTTTGAAAAGAGACATTTTCTAGCCAGAAAAAGTAAGCAGGAGAAGAGGCCAGAGAGTGTCAATGAAGAAGCTTCTATTTAGATGGGGTGGGTCATAGAAGGCTTGCCTGATAAAGTGAAATTGGATTGGAAACCTGGATAAAATAAGGAGATACTCAATGAAGAGTGCTCCGGAGGATCTGTGAGTGCCATGGGCAGGCAGTGGGCTAAGTATACTTGAGAAGTTCTAAGGAGGCCAGCGGAGGGAGAGCAGGAAACATGAGAGAAAATGATTCAGACGGGGAGCAAGGAAAGGGGTCACGTAGTATCTTTTAGGAAATGGCAATGATTTTTTTTTTTCTTTTGAGAAGTCTTTGAATAGAGGTGTGATATGGTCTAAGTTATGTTTAAAAAGACCATCTTGGCTGTGATGAGGATAACAGACTGCAGAGGAGCAAGAACTTGCCACAGACTGTAGGAAAAATCCAAACGACTGAGAACGTCAATCAAGGGACTAAAACAGAGGGGAGACCTAAATCCTGCAGGTTTTCTGATATTCTGGACTACCTGTCGTTCAGTGAGTAGCGCATTGCCATTCACATCTTTTTATCTTTGCTGATGCTATTTCTTATACCCAAAATACCATTTCTTTTTTTCAGTGCTTCACAAAATTCTACTTATCCCTCAAGAGTGAGCTCAAATGTTACTGGTTCATAAAGCCTACCTCCATGATCCTGGGATATTCAATGTTTTTCCTCCTACTCTTTTATCATGACACTTTGAATGTGACACAGACTTGGGAACAAAAAGAAAACAGAATAAGGGATATGAAGATAATGAGACATTGTAGGCAATTACTACAATTCTACGCAAATAAATGTTGGAATCTCCATAGAAGCAAATATTAGATACAAAGACACATAATAAAACTACAATACATAACACACAGAAATAAAATACTTTGAAGAGGAAGTGTATAAAAGTTTTCCATAATTCCACTGACACTATGCCATTCCAGATCAATCCTACAAAGTTATTAACGAAAACAAGAAAATTATTTAAAGAGGGAGAGGGTCATGGGCTTACACAAGCTTTACACCAGGGGTCTGGCAAGCTGGAGCCTTTGGGCCAAATCCAAGAAGATGATTTCTGTAATCTATAAGCGTGGAACACAGCCATGCCTACTCATTTACATACCGTCTGTGGTTACCTCTGCAAGACAACAGCAGAGTGAAGCCATGGCTTCAGACCCTATGACCCATAAGGCTTGCAAAACCTTTACTAAAATCTTTACTATGTGGCCCTTTCCAGCAAAGGTCTGCTGACCCCTGCTCTACCCCACTTTACCAAAAGCTCCTTAACTACTTGAGATTCTCAAATAAATCCTGTTCCTCCGGTTCGCAGTGACTGTGGGGGCTACTCCGGCCTGGAGCCGCGCTCTCTATCTCTTCTGCCCCGCGAAAGTCTCCTCCTTTAAACTCAGCTCGGGCCGTCTGTCTGACACGCTCCTCTCTGACCAGGGTGCACAAAGAGACCTTTCTTGGGTCCACAGCAACTCATGCATACCTGGGAGCTTCACAGGAAGCTCTCTTGATTGTAATTCTTTCTTTTCTGGCCACTCCTATTCAGTATTAGACTGCTGAGGAAAGGAAATGTGTTATGGACTTGGCATGTCTTCTCCAAATGAACAAATATTAAACTTTTCAACTTACATAGTTGGTTTTAGACCCAGACTAAGTCTAAGAGAGACTTAAATGAGTCAGAAGGAAATTCAAATGTAGTTCATTGTCTCATACTATAGTCAGCATCGTAAACTGCATGCTGTAAGTCTGAGAAAAAAACACATAAAGAATTACTCCAATAAAACATAAGTGTAGGGTCTCTGGTCGTGATGAGGGATTACCCTCAACCTGCGACGGAGGTCGCTCTGTCACTTCCAGCTGCTTCCATATGCCTGTGGCCATGACTCACCCGTTCCCTTCCTAATTCACTGCTTCAAACTACTTTTAGAGCTGGAAAACAAAACAAACATGTGGTAAAACTAGTGTCTAAAATTAGAATAAATAGGCTTTTAAGGACCTGTGGGATTTTCTTTCACAGGTGCATGAACAGCGCTGCTCTTCCAAAGACAATTTTTCTAAATTCCAGATTCTTGGCTGTGTTCTAAATGGTGTTTTTCTTGAATCAGAAACCTAGTACAATTAACTGACCTATTATGGAATGGAAAACTGCACCTTGACCTGTCTAAAGAAAAAAAAATCTAGAAAGACCTTCCACCTTTAAAAAGAGTAGACTTGATGTTATGAGCAAACAGATGTTTTATTATGCTAAAAAATAAAATATGAACCCAATTTTTAGCAAGGTAGATACTTAAAAAAAAAGTCAACGTCTAAAATAGATTAGAACTCTTTTTATGTACCTATTTATAATCATTAATTCCTGAACATGCTCTCTAGTGATAACAAAAGTCAAATTTCAGGAGTCATTGCCAAGTGAAAAGTACACAGAAATTAAGAAAACACAGCTTTGAAAATGAAAGGTATATTAGGGGAAATTATTCAATTTTTACAACACAAGATTTACAAGTTATTATTTACAAAGCCATAGATTTCATTTTCATGTCTGTATTTTGGCATCCACATAGAATCATTAAATGCTATTTTTTATAGAAAAGGAAAAAATATTTAAAATGACATTTTTTTCTTTAAAATTTCTTAAATGTTTAAAGCAATAAAATAACTGCTTTCATCTAATTATCAAGATACATTTCTTGCTTATATTTAATATGAGAGAGGCCCAAAACTTTGAACTAACGTAGTCAAACACAAAAAGAAATCTAGTCAAAGCGCTCCTGACTTATAAATCTAAGGAAATAAATTATTTAATGCAAAAAATGGATAACACAGGTGCAATTATAGTTTGGCAAGGTCAAGAGAATTTTCATTTTCTAGGTTTTTGTGTAGAATTATTGTCCCATGTGAAAAGATTTTCAAACACAGTTTCACTGCCATATAAACTTTGCCTCCTCTGTATACATTACGTAGCAGCATTTTTCTTTTCTTCCTTCCTTCCTTCCTTCCTTCCTTCCTTCCTTCCTTCCTTCCTTCCTTCCTTCCCTTCCCTTCCCTTCCCTTCCCTTCCCTTCCCTTCCCTTTCCTTCCTTTATTTGCATACTATGGTGTTTTGCCTTATGATTTTTTAAAAAAAGCAAACTGTGTTGTTCATCTAAGTTGTTTATAGGCAGAGGTAAAAGTACTCACTGTATATAAGACCTTATTTATACTCAAAGTTAAAACAATTCGGTTTGCCTTTCCCATTCTAATTCACTAATGGCTTTGGAAATCTGATCCTAATCCTAGCACAAGGTTATGAATTTTTTTCTCCAGGTTTTTACTTATAGTGCTAATATTGGGGTGGAACTAAATCTTAACTCGAGTAATGTGGAGTTATGTTACCTGTAAGACATTAATAAGATGTATTGTAAGATAAAGTCAGGTGGCCAAGTCTTCTGCATCAGTACGACTCAAAATAAATAGACTGATTTATGGCTTTGTCTAAAAAATGAACAGAAATTAAAAGCTATGGGCTCGTGTAATGTTTTGTTGGCTCATTGAATCTTGCCTTCACTATATTTTAAAAGTTATGTGTTCTGCCTGATTACGACAGCAGTAGCTTAGCTCTCCCTGTCTTTTTTGGTCAGCTCTTCTGATTTTACCTACACATCCGTCACAGGCATCAGAAATACTGACCACTGCAGATGAACCCTGAAGTTTAAAAATTCCTGTTCTTTAACCCACCCTTTTTGGGATTTTATTGAGATAAAACACCACATTAGTTTTCGGAGTACAACATTATTATTTGATAGATGTATACATTGCAAGATAATCACCATAATAATGTTAGCATCCATCACCCACATAGTTAACTATTTTTCTCTTTGAGAACTTTTAAGTTATCTACTCTCTTAGCAACTTTCTTTTTATTTTTTTTTTAAGATTTTATTTATTTATTCATTCAACAGAGATAGAGACAGCCAGCAAGAGAGGGAACACAAGCAGGGGGAGTGGGAGAGGAAGAAGCAGGTTCATAGCGGAGGAGCCTGATGTGGGGCTCGATCCCATAACGCCGGGATCACGCCCTGAGCCGAAGGCAGACGCTTAACCACTGTGCCACCCAGGCACCCCGTCTTAGCAACTTTCAAATACACAATACAGTATTATTAATGATAGTCGCCATGGTATACATTATGCCCCTAGAATTTACTTACAACTGGAAGTTTGTACCTTTTGGTCACCTTCATCCATTCCCCCCACTTCCCATGCTCCATCTCTGGCAACCATCAAACTGTTCTATGGGTTCTTTTTTTTTTTTTTTTAGTTCCACATATAATGTGAGATCATACAGTATTTATCTTTCTCTGATGTATTTCACTTAGTATAAAATGCCCTCAAGGTCCACACATGTTGTTGGAAACTGTAGGATTTCCTTCTTTTTTTAATGAATGAATAATATTCTCCTCCGTGTGTGTATGAGAGAGATACCACATTCTTTCAGAAGTTTATCTTCCTAAATCATTTTTATTTGGGCTACTTCTGACTTTCATACAAATTATGGTCACATAGGATATACTGACAGAGAGACTGAAAAGTAAAATACTGAAATAAACAAATTTGTACTTGGATATTATTATGTCGAATGAATGTGGACTTGAACTAATTCTGAATTTCAAAAACAAGCAAATGAATATAATGAATAAACATGGAAATATTTTTTAAATCATTAAGAAACAAGACTTGTGTTTTGAAAACAGTCCGTATGAGAAATGTCAATGTAGAACCCAATTTTATAGACTTTGAGTTTCTGTTTTAATGACAAAAAAAATTTAAGTAATCATACTGCATCGGCCCATATTTTATTGCTCAGAGGTGATTTAAGTTAAAATGACAGTATTTGAGCAATGAGAACCAACGATAAAACCCCAAATCAATGCTTCTACTGTTTTGGTATGTCACCTTATAAACATTTTAAAACAACTGCAAATATTTTGAACCAGAAGCAGTGCAAATTAACATACATTAACAGAGTTCATTTGTATATTATAAGGCAAAACATGAACAGAGACCATTATGGAAGGACTGTGTGTAGAACCGCCTAAGGAACTATCTCACACTCAGGCAAACGGTCTTTACGGCAGGAGGTCATACTCATCTACGGCAGGAGGTCATACTCATCTTTCATGGCTCTTTTCATTCTATTGTTACATTAGTGCCTTTGTAAACTGTCTTCTGTGAAATGAAAAACATCAACCTTGAATACAAAATTTATTATTAATACAGTAACTGTGAGGATGACCACTAAATTAAGAATACCTTCTCCAAATAATTACCATGGCTGACATCAACATACATTGCTCCTCTTTTTAATACATTGTGAAGTTTGTTGTTTGCTAGTAAATAAAAGATTATGGCTTATTACACATCTTTTTAGTAATAAGCAACTTTAATGAGAACAGCAGTAAATTCATTAAAAATTAAAAGTTATTTGCATGAGAAAAAATGAGTGATTCTATCGAAGTCTCAAAAGTTCCTCTTTGTTGAAAAAGACAAAGCACCAATTCTTATCATATCAGCCTTAGGAATGTGTGGCGTAGCGCTCCAGAAGACAGATAAATTTAAATGTCCTTGCCAAATTGGTAACTGCCTTACATAAACAGGATGACATTCAAAGACTACAAGGTGGTATAGTTAAGGATTTTTCTTTTTTTGTAAACTGGAGAGAGATGACAGGGAAGGACACGGTAAGGTTAAGCATGAAAGGAAGCAGATGGGGGTACCACTGGCCCAAAGGGATTCAGCAGCCATAACACAGTAGTCACCTCAGTCTACCCCATATCTAATCAACATCCAATTATTTGCCAAGCTTTGGGCAGGGCACTCCACGGTAAAACAAACGCATACCCATCTTTACCTCAAGGAACTTATAACCCAGTGTGAAAGAAAGGCATATACATAGCAAATTCACTTGTAAGGCACAATTTGACAAAAGGTAGGATACTTGCCACTAAGAGACAACTGACTTTTTAACAAAGTTAAGTTTTGTTAGAAAAGTTAAAATTTGAGGTTGTGTTAGTTGATAATGTGCGAGATAAACCACATTCTTATTCCCCATTGAATGGCTATTCTACTATAAAGGACAAACTGAGAAAATGGAGTGAGAGCCAACTTAATTATAGATACAAGTTACTGGAGAAAGCATTGGCTTTTCTAGGGCACCTTCTCCAAAATTAATACAGTTGAAAAAAACAGTCTTCTTTGAAAACTACACTCAAAGTTTAAGTCCCCTACTTGGTTTTCAAAGGTCTACAAAACAAAATTTCAGTTTACCTATCAGTCTCATTTCTCAGAATAAGATGCAACTCTTTTTTCATCCGGAGAATGAGGATATTAACAATACTACCTCCTACACTTGTTCTGAGGATGAAACGTGTTGATATGTCCAGAACACAACTGTCCCTGTATTTTCCTCTTCCCTCAGCTAAAGAGCACATGCACACCCTCTTCTGGATCTGAATACTGTTCATCTTCAGAGTAGACTAAGTACTGCCTATTCAATCACATCTTTGCAGACAACGTAAGCCACCACAACCACTTGCTCCAGTGTCCATGACCTCCTCCCACAGGTGCACAAAACAATTGAAAATTTATAGTCAATAAAAGAAAAGACCTGTGTAATCACTCTCATTGTCCTCTAAACCAATCATGCTTTCATCTTCACTGCTCTACTAGGCAGTATCCCTTTTAGATCAGGTATCCTGGATCCAAGGCTTCAAGGGCTCCTGCTCTGGTCTTCCTGTGGCCACACCCCCTCCACAAAGGAGAGGAGTCTGTCAGGCCAAGAGAGGATGAGTACACTCAGAGCTGTGTTTGCCTTCTGGTGCAGCGTAGTTACCCAACAGAACTTTCTGCAAAGATGAAAATGCTAGTCATCTTCACTGTCCAATATGGTAGCCATTAGCCCCATGTGGCTTTTACACATATGAAATATGACTAGTGTGGCTGAGGAAATATTTTATTTGAATTGATGTACTTTTAAACTTAAATAGCCACATGGAACCAGTGACCGCAATATTGGCCACCGAGAATTCTGTTATCAAGACTGCCAGTAGATTTAAAAAAAAAAAAAAAAAAAAAAGACCACCAATGAATGATCTCCTTGTTGCCAATCCATTATTTACTTGCTTATTTTCATCTTCTTTGATGTTTCATAACATTCAACATTGCTGAACGATCACTTATTTGTTTCTTGAGCACCATACTTCCCTGGCTTTTTGCCCAGGCCCCGGGTATCTTCTTTGTTGACTCCACTTACTGCCCTCAAGCTTTCAGTTCAATTCCTCAGGGCTTAGTCCTGCACCCTCTACTCTGTTTACACTCTTTCATGAAATTTCATATGTCAGTATGGCAATCACTCTGAAACCTCCATTTCCAAACACAGGTGCCCATGGCCAGTAGCATATTTGAAATCTTCACTTAGCATCTAAGTCTAACAAATCTAGAACAACACTCTTAATTTCTCTTCCTAGTAAAAAGCCATCTCCTTTTATAGTCTTCCCTATGTCATTACAACATCTACTTAGGAGCTCAAGACCAAACAACCCTCTCTCTTTCATCAACCCCAAAACCCAACCCATCAGTGAGAACTTTTCACTAACCTTCCAGAATACCTCACCACTGGTTTACATGATTTTCTCTCTCACATCACAAACCTACTCCAAGTCACCCCCAACTCTAGTCTCAATTTCCAAGAAGTCTTCAGACTTCTCTTCCTTCTTCTACATTTGCCCTCATCACCAGCCAGCCCAATGAAGCAGCCACAATTTTAAATAGGAGGTAATAGAAGGATCAGTGACAGTGGTCATTTGAATCAAGACTTGCAGTAAGAGGGGCGCCTGGGTGGCACAGCGGTTAAGCGTCTGCCTTCGGCTCAGGGCGTGATCCTGGCGTTATGGGATCAAGCCCCACATCAGGCTTCTCCGCTAGGAGCCTGCTTCTTCCTCTCCCACTCCCCCTGCTTGTGTTCCCTCTCTCGCTGGCTGTCTCTATCTCTGTCGAATAAATAAATAAAATCTTTAAAAAAAAAAAAAAAAGACTTGCAGTAAGAGACAGAAGAAGAAGTTGTCAGATATCCCGGAATAGAGATGTCCAGGGAGGGAGACAAGCAAGAGACTTAAAACTATGAATGAAAAATAGCTTTTATTCTAAGAGAAATGGAAAGATACCAAAAAGTTCTAAGAAGAAAAATCTGCTACGTGAAGAACGGGTTGGAGGGGGAAAGAATGGAAGTTATATAGCCCTGAGGTGGCTCTCAGTGTAGTTTGGGTGAGCAAACTGTGGCGGTGGAGATGAATTTGGAGAGAAGGCATATTTAGCAGTCATGGATTCGCTGTGGAGGATGAAGGAACAAAGGGTATCCAGGATAACTTGTATGGTTTGGGCTTACAAAAATCAACAACAACTCGTGCTACTAACCAAGATGGGGAAGGCACACTAAGGAACCAATCATTCGATGGATTGTAGTGCTGGAGGTTTTACAGAAGCACCACATGGGCAGGTTCCAAAGAGGGACAAAGGTCCCTAGGCGCCAATCTATGGGAGTGCTCCAAAGCTGAGAGTCTTTGAAATTCTAGCTTCTGGGTGCCATTTACCTACAATATGCCACTGATGTTCTGGACATGGGAGGACTGACATCCTTGTTAGTTCACTAGAGAGGCCAACAGTTTTATACACAAGGACAGAGCACACAGAATCTCTCTGATGCTCTCCAGTTACCTTCCAGGACATCCTTTAATTCTGTGTTAAATCCGTGCTTAGTGCTGGAAAATCTGTGCTTAATCATAGTCAAATGACAAAATTAACCAGTAGCAATAGGGCACACAGCAAGGGCTGTTTTTGTAGAAGGACATTAGCCATATTACAAGACAGAGAAATAATTCTGCTGGAACCTTCAAAATGCCAAAATGTTAAAGAAAATCAAAGCATAATTTTTGTTAGTGACAAGATCAAAACCACTCACACACTAGCTCTGATCACACACGCACACAGTTAATAGAGCATCAGAAACACTGAGTTTCTTCAAAAACAGAAACCGGTGACGTCTGTGCCACCGAGGAAGTACGACTGCCCAATTTTAATCTAGATAGATAGTCTAAAGCCATCCATCCACACTCTAAATCATGTAAAAAAAAAAATTAAAGGGAGCAAAACTAATAAAAAGGTTATCTTTATTTTTTAAAAAGGTTCGTTTTATTCAAACTGATTAAAAAAAATACTATTCCTATCCATCTATTCACCTAGTTGACCTTTAAAATCTTTGTAAACTCCAAGAAAACATTTATCTAAAGTTGGCTAAATTTTATTTCCATGAATAAAAAAATGAATTCCGAAACAGCTTTCTCGGGCAAACCAAAATAAAGGATTGTATGAAAAGTAAGTGAATGCATAATAATATGATGGCCTTTTGTAAATTTGTTTTATTTGTAATAAAACAAACACTGATATTGATCATTAAATTTAAATATCTGATGAAAACTTTGTAATTTTTAGATAAAAATAATTTAGACTAAAATGACTTTAGGTTATCTCTTTTAATATTTTTATTATAATAGTTTTGTTAAATCATTAAGACTGCCTTTAATTATGAAGGCTTTTGGTGGGGAAATTAGATTTTGCTGCTATTCAAAGCACTGAAGACAACTTTCAGCATGCATAATTCTATCATTGATTGTTTCATGAAAACTTTATCAGTAGAAGAATAGATTTTCTTTGTCTTTCATCTGTATTAGTCAAAAAGAAGGTTATTGTGCTTCAGTTTCTTAAAAACAATATGGTAAGTAATTATCCAAAAAAAGAAAAATGGAAAAATGCACATATCTTATTGGAATTGTCAAGGAAGAAACAACTAATCCACACAAAAATAAATGTTTTTATGCTTTATGAACCTGTCTTACAAGAATAAAATACCTTTTGAAAAGTAAGAAATCTCATAAGATTCTAGGGGACTTGAGAGGACTCAACTTTGATTTTTTGCTGCTGTTTGTCATGCTTTGTACTCTTCCTTTATTTTCAAAAAGCTTAACTATGAAGGCTCCCCTGTACTTGGAGAAGTCACTTAGAAAATATGGTCAACAAGTGAAAACCACTCAACACTGAACACTTGAGAATCGTGTTTCTATAAATCTGCAGCACAGGAACCACATTGATCATGTAAGCTAACGGTCCTTTACAGATGATTTTAGATCCAGACTGATTTATTTAGACTTGTCAGAATCTTTTTATACCGCAAGTCTTTCGTTACGGTTTCTAACGGAATCCAAATCAAAGCACGCACCTCTGCCCTACTTTTAAAAGGGAGTTGGAAGATTGGGTAGAGGCACAGAATGCCACCAGGTAGGAAGCAGCTACATTTATAGATATATTTGCACATCAATGTACAGATACATGTAAGTATATATGTATGTATGTATGTGCACACATAAATCTATAGAGGCAAATTCCCATTTTATCTATGTATTTCCTTTACGATGACTTTTGGCATTAGCAGTCCAAAGTTCAAATTACTCTAAGCATCAGTGGTAATAACATCCTTGAACAGCTGGGGTACACAGGCGGTACAATATGTCTTAACACGTAACAATGCCGGAGCTATGTCTACTACGTACATCAAGAAACTAGAAATCTGAGAGGCTGACTTTCTTTTAATTTCCCAACGTACACATTTAGAACCTAAGCAATTACTCTTTTTCTCAATGACCAAGGGCTATGATTTTAATGCCTGATGGCTAAAACATCTACAGAAAACCCAAAGATAGATAGATATGTGTTTTAAATTTAAAAATCAAGGCATTAACCCATTGCTTCTATGTATCTCCCACATACATAGAAGGAAAACATGTTAATGAACTTGTTTGTTTTCTCTTGTTAAAAAAGAAGTCAACATATACACACATTTAAAAATCAAGTTTTGAAAGATTATCATTCATCCCAAAGACCCATTAAGTTTCTGAGACGTTTTATATTTAAAAAGTATCAGCAAGGATAATGTAAAATAAAGGGTTAATACAGTTAAAAAATTAGGAAAGTTGGGTCAAGAACAAAATAATTTAAAAAATATTTAAGCAAAATGTCACTGTGCTGCTACTTTTCTTTAGAAAACTGCAAGAAAAAAGGAACTAAATGTAATCACAACTTTTCAAAGTGTAGGTTGTGAAGGAAGCTTTCTAATACAAAATAGGTTTTACATTTTTTCAAATATAAAAAGCAAAGAATTAATTAAAACAGTGAATTTCTAGGCCTACTTTTTACAAGACTTCCTCTAAGTAATGGTTTATGGAATTCAATTGAGAGTAACATTAAAATATGATCATTTGACTTATAAGACAAATATTGACCATGAATGCATTTGAGGCAGCGAACACACACAATGTCTTTAAACATGCCATAGGAGGATAGTATCTAGTCTTACTTGTAGTTTATTATCAGATAAATAATGATAATTTTCCTTTGACTCATCCCCGCTCACTAAACTGGATTCTTTATCTTCTGCCTCATATAACTGTCAAGGGTCAATGATTTTAGCCTCACTTTGGGCCGTAATTCAAGAAATTATCACCAAAAATGTCTTTATCTACCAAGCACTAAGCAGTTAACCTTATAAAGTTTCTATGTGTTTGCTTAAACTTTTTGACTAGTAACCCCAAATACTCTTTTTCATAAAAGAGGGGAAAAACTCATTCCATACCAGGATTTTCTCATGAAGAAAAATAATTCATTTAATCCCATTAAGTTTTATTTTTAAAAGATCACGTTCCATAATTTTAAGTGGAGTTGCTATTGTATAATTGTAAGCAATGCTGACTGAAGGGAGACAGATTTTAATTGTTTAATGGAAGTTTTAAAAAATTAACAGACACTTACTGTAATAGACTTTAACCATGTGCAATCCAATGGACTGTCCTAAGAGAAGTCAAAAGAAACTAATAATTTTATACTTTCAAAGACAAAGTAAATGTTGAAAATGGAACAATACATATTTTTTTGAAAGTGCTCAAAACCCTTGTAAACATGTTAAAGAATCTGAATTCCAACTTTTTAGCTGAAACATCAAAATATGGAATGCATTTTCCTAGACTATTCCAACACTTCTTTTCATATGAATGAAAACAAAAAATAAAAGGACAAAAACAGAAATATTTCCAATAGAAAACTAAAAGGAAAAAATATTGTGCTGCGGCATTCTGCTTGTTTAGAAGACATGCACGTATATATAAATACATTTTTATGAGTAGGGGTAAGTCAGGAAAGATTATAAGAATAAACTCTGGTCAAAAGATTTACATTTTTATATTAAAAATCAAATGTTCTTTAAAATAAATTTTCACATATTTCAGAAAATGCAGACCGCCTCCCACACTGTTGCTATATAAGGATAAAAATCCCACTTGTCTAGAATGACCTCAAGTAAGAACTACCTCCTGTCCTCTAACAGCTGAATACATTAAAGTTGGGACAAATAAAGGTCACTTCTTCAATAATTTCTTATATTAATACATGCAGTAACTGAATTACTTCTGCCTTAAAGAATGAATTTTCAAAATGAAATGAAGGCCCAGAAATACAGCTTTCAAGAACCATGGGGGATGATGGGTTTTGGACAAGTATATGTTCAAAATAATCATACTCAGAGCTGGTTTTAGAAGAAAACATTTCTAAGACAATTGTGCATTTCCTTGCTTTCTTAACCAAAATGGGGATATTATCGTCTTTTCCTGGGGAGGATCCATTTATATACATCAATTTTTATCCTCTTCTGAAGATACAGCTGCTGTTGTACATGTAGATGACAAGAAAGTCAAGAATTGGTAGACTCTACAGTTTTCCTAGAAGTTTCATTTCTCGAGAAGTTTCTGTTGATAGCTTGCTTTTTTGGATCATTTATCTCTTTCTTAATAGTAAGGCAGAGTAATCATGTACAAAAACTCCTGAGCAATGTAACATAATTATCTTCCAACAAAAAAGTTAAGATATTTAATTACAGAGTTAAAATATTAAATTCAAAAGCCAAAGTAATAATTTCCCAAGTAGTCACTAACCTTCTAGAACACAGCTTCCTCTATTGCCAGGTATGGCTGATTCATCAATAGCATTCATTCACAATATCTTGTTTCCATGTTAGTACAAGAAGCGACTCGGTGGCAAGAACTTACTTTACGGCCCAGTTTGTTGTATTAGCTTAAGAATTCAAAGGCTTTGGATTTGGATATCTTATGAAGGCCTTGTTTTAAAAATCTACAAACTCTTCTCCATCATCAAAAGTCTATTCTGAACTGTTTCATAATCTAAGCATTACTCTGGAATAACCCAAGAAAATAATGGAACAACAATGGAAGGCAAAGAGAGTACAATTATTTAAAAAACAGTGATCTCACTGCTTCAGGATCAACTGCAACTCCTTACAGCAAAACAACAGTATTACTGGTCTCAAGAATTAAAACTAATTTTGGAAAGAACTTTACTCAAAGATTTTTTAAAATGTCAGAATCGAATGTCTACACATATATTTAGGTGTATTTGAAAACTCTAAGAATCCATAGCCACTAAGGTTTTTATCCACTTTAGCAGATAAGATGCTTATATAAAATAGGAGTGTTAGGAACTATGGTGGTGTGTGTGCGCGTGCGCGCACACCCACAGACACTAAACTCCTCTTATTTTGTCAAGTTGTTATATGCTACGGCAGAAGCCACTGACAAAAATCCAATGCCCATCAATTAGGAATCTGACAAACTAGGCTGTATCCATACAATAGAGCACCGTGCAGCTATGGAAATAAATGGCTTAGAGTTGCGAATTGCGAGAGAGATTTCTAAGTAATCTTCTTCAATTAAAAAAAAAAGAAGTTGCAAATGAGTATATTCTGCAAGATGCAATTTGCATATTCTTAATACACCACAGACCGTCAGGCAGTTACAATGCACCATCTACCCTGGTTACATTTATGGGGATAGAGGTGAGTGGGGTGAAGTTACTACTTTTTTAGCCACAACCTTCTTTGAATATTCCTTATCCCAAGAATATATTGCCCTTGTTAAAATAAAAAAAAATAGAAGGATAATTGAAATCAACCACTTTTGCTGCCAATGTGAATGTCTTCAGACAAAACAGGATTCAGGAGACAGAACTTTGAAAAGAAAAAACAGAAAACAGACACACACACACACCCCTCTAGTTGTTTCCTATTTTGCTGATGGCTTTTCAGCCCCAAAGATGACTTCCTAACATCTTATTTTGAAAGGGCATGCTTCAAAAAATCCACGACCCACACCTCTGCATTACTCTTCCAAGTAGCACTGGGTCAGAGAGAGGGGCACCTTCCAATCTCTTTTCTAATGACTAAATAAACACAATCCATGTGATCTAATTTAATTATGTGTGTGGTGCGGATCTTTTCATTAGCTTTAGCTGACTGAATATCTGAAAATAATTTGATCAGTTCATTTTTCCTCAGCCTCATTGTTTTAGAATGCATTCGATCAACAATATTGAGTGTTTACTATGTGCCAGATATTGCTCCATATAGATTTTTTTTTTTTTTTTTTTTTTTGTAAGAGAAACGCAATAGTAGGCTTCTCTAAATCAGGGTCCAGTTAAGAGACAGGTGCCATGCTGGGTATTTAAAGAAGAGGAAATTTAATACAGGTGACAAGAGAGCTCAGAAACCAAAAGGAAAATAGTGAAGTAACCCAGATTAGCAACAGCAAAAGCCCCCAAAGCCACTTTCATCCCAGGAACCGGAAAGACAAAGGAGGAGAGGATGTTGAAGTATCCAAGGCTGGCTGCATCTGAATGGAACTGGAAGGACAGCAGAGACTGCCCTAGGAGCTGGAAGACAGACACAGCCACTGCTAAAAAATGCTGCCCAAGTAAGGGAGAGAGAACCCTAGCTTCCCATTCGTTTAGCTTTCCTACTTGTGTGCCAATGCCTCCCACTGGCCAGACTTCTTGAAAAGCCAGGGGGCAAGAGGAACTTGGAAAACATAATTTGCAACAGAATGGATAATGCTAAGAGACAGTCAGACTTCAGTAATAACTAATTAGCACTTTGAGTCTCAAAATCTGTAAAACTGCCCTCACTTTCCAGATGTCTGTAAACCACAGACAAGAGCACACACCAGTGCGCATAGTGCACATGGGTATATACGCACCCAGCCACACCAGCAATGAACTAATGCCCTATAAGGAATGTGGACTAAGCCTTCAGAGCTTAGGGGGATCAAAGAGACACTCTTGACCCCCCCAAACTCATCACCATTTTTTCCTTTTAAAATTATTTCTAAGTAGTTCATAATAGGTCGCCACCATAAATGCCATTATATTTTTATTTTAGCTATTAATGGAGCACAGATATGGTATTTACTTTAAGCACCCTTACTTTACTAAATTCAAGTCATTTAACTCTAACCACTGTTTTCTTTAATTTGAGGTACTCGATCACATTCTCTTGAATTACTGAAATATTTACCTGAGCGTATCTACTGCTTACTCTTTTGGTGTTCCATGTAGACACTGAGTAGGTGTTCTAAAACAAAATATAATAATAGTAATAATAATGATGATGATGATTGTGCTAACGGGTTGTTTATTTTCTGATTTTGATGGAAACTCTGTTATTTTTTTTCCATTAAATATAATGTTGACTATTGGTGAGAAGAAATTTCTACTCCAATATTAAGTAAGTTCCATTTTTTTAGTACTTTTATAAGGAATGGCTGTTGAAGTCTATCAAATGTCAGAATTTATTGAAAGGATTATGGAGTAATAGTTCTTATTATTTAACAATGGATTTCCTTTTTATTCATTCTTCTGTCTCCTTTTCCTCTTAATCCACCCATATTTCTTGGCTTATAGCCAAGATGTCTTGGCATTATGAGAAAGCCAGCCAACAAAAGTCTTTCTTTCTTTGTGGTTATCCCCCGTTCATGAACCATGCAGCCACAGTCAGAGTTGTATCTGTGGTTCTTCAACATTTCCTCACTAGTTCCATCCCTGCTGGATAATGAGAAGCTGCTTCTTTGCTACCAGATCCTGGCTTTTACTCAGTTTCCAGATTCAGAGCTATTCTAAATGGCTGAGGTTACTTAACACTTAACTTTGATGTCATAAAGGAATTTATTTTTATGTATCCTAGAACTGCTAAAGAACTTAGAACTTTTTTGCTCTCATTAATACAGTGAAAACAAAAAAACAAATTACCCAAAACCCCGAGAGTTAAGTCATTTTTTCCAATGGTATGCAGAAATGTCGAGTAGACTTCAGCCAACATCTCTGCCTGCCAACCAGGTAGTATTTTTCACATACCATAATTATTCCCTTGTCTCTTTGGTTTGGGCAGTGGAACTTTTCCCATATGAAAGTATATTCAAGACCTGAGACATGAGAAAAAGGAAATTACGTGCCTTGATCCATACCAGCCAACATACTGTCTTCACGGTGGGCGATGACAAGTGCTAACACTGAACAGAAAGGTCACCGAGTGAATGAAGAGCACTGTTTTGAAGAATGGCTGGCAGTACCCAGGGCATGGGAGGAAAGTCAGGGATACCCCAGACAAGAATGAAGGGACACAGCAAAGGACTGACCTGACCGGAATGGAAAATAAGATAGTACTGATGTTAGGTTAGCAAGTTCTGCAGCCCTAGATCCGAAGCTTGCTCATTAGGAAATAGGTCAGTGAGAAATCACCATAGAATTCTAGAAAAGGGAAACATACCAAGTGGCTATAACCGAAGATGGGTTTTTGAGGGTTTATCATGTTCCAAGCATACTTCACATTCAAAAGAAGAAGTAGCATCAAAATTATTTGCTGTAAGGCCAGACATGCTACCTCTTTTATGTTCTTTATAACTCAGATAGTAGGTTATATTGAACAAATAGTCCCCAATTAACTGATTTTAAATCTTTGGATGAGAAACAACTTCTGATGAAATCAAACTGTCACACTGAGAACAAAAGTAAAGGAAATGTGACAGAAGGGAAGACTTTCTGAATGTCCTATATGTGCTGGGCAATACACTGAGGATGTCCGCTGAACCCCGCCACAGAACCAGAGAGCTTCCAAGGCTGTAAGACATTATAAAAATCTGATAGCAAAAGTGTGGCGTATTCAGCTTAATCTATGAAGATAGTTAATATAAAAATCATTAGAACACCATAAACTAGATCTGATACTGAGTTTTCACCCCCATCTACTTCACTTCTTCCTTAAAGCATTTCAAGGTCTAATAAGAATGTCTCTAAATCTAGGCTCTCTCCTTCAGAAACAGCAATTCTTGTCACATTTTGTGCTTTACCCTAGAACCTAAAAACTCTTCTTGTTCATGGAGATTCATTAAGTCCATAAACATGGTCCCTGAATGATGGACTAAGTTTTCTCCTGCTGTAATACAAAGACTAACAGATGGTTCCCCACAAAGGGAATGATAGACAGATGGTTCCCCACAAAGGGAATGACAGATTTCCACTTAATTCTATCTATGTTTTATCAGGTTAAAAATTCTAAACTGATAATACAAACAGTGCTTCTCTTGAGCAAAGGCTTGTGTCATATTCCACATCTAATCTCAAAATGCACCAGCCCCGTGAAACCAACACTTACTTTTAGATCTGGCATGTCTATCTTTGACATGGTAGTAAAGTTCGTGTACACTCACTTGTGCTCTCGATCTGCTTCCCACGGCAAAATCACCTTAAAATTTCTAAATCGTGGTGAAAGGAGAGAATATAACATTTGCAGAATACTTATATCATTTAATAAAGCTTTTTTATGGGGGGGGAAACTGCCTCAAATGAAAGGTGACTTTGTTTACCTGAACACATCAGCAAGGGCAGTGGTCCCCTCTTTTTTTTTTTTTTAAAGATTTATTTATTTATTTGACAGAGAAAGAAACAGCCCGTGAGAGAGGGAACACAAGCAGGGGGAGTGGGAGAGGAAGAAGCAGGCTCATAGCAGAGGAGCCTGATGTGGGGCTCGATTCCAGAACGCCAGGATCACGCCCTGAGCTGAAGGCAGACGCTTAGCGACTGAGCCACCCAGGTGCCCCGAGTGGTCCCTTATTCTTATTTTGAAGGCACGAACACCTTTGGGAATGGGCTCAGTTTTCCAAGCACAATCTATCTTTGAAGGCCAGATGTCTCCTGATATCTCAAATGCCTATTTGACATCGCCACATTTAGGGCCCTTGGGAACTTCAGTCCCCACTCATCTATCAAACTAAATCCATCATCTTCTTCATCCTAATCAGGTCTTCCTCACTCCAGAGTTCTCAACCCCAGAACAGACCAATATCAATATCCACATCTCAGGGCAGAAATTTGTGTCTCATTCTTGACCTCCCTCTCCTTCAACAACTCCCCCATGCTACCGGTCTTCACATGCTGACTACTTCACACTGCAAACTGCTCTCCACTTCGTCTATTTCCGTTCAGCCCAGTTACCCTAGCCTAACCCAAACCACCACCATATCCCACCTGGATCACTGTCAGAGCTGTTTACCTAACCTTCCTGCTTTCCTCTTGTCCTCCTCAGTCTCATATCTCCCAATATACCAGCAATCATTCTACAATACAAGTCTCATGATGTCAGGCCCCTACTTCAAGTTTTTCATTTGTTCTCCAATTTTCTTAGGATAATTTTCAAACTCTTCTCATGATCTGGTTTCTGTTTATTTCTCTACAATCACATTAGTCCACTCCTATCAGCCCCTACCTGCCCTATAAATGGAATATTCTAGAGCTTCAAGGTTCCATGTTCCCTCTTCATTATGGGCCCTTGGAAAGATGGTGATCCCTACCAGTGAACACTCCTCTCCCTTGTTCCTGCCACCTAACTCCTGTTTCTCCTCTAGCCATCTACTAAAATTTCACTTCCCCTAAGAGAGAGAACTTGACCTCCAAAATTTGGGTTAAGCAGCACTCCCTAATGTATATTTCCTATTAAAGTGCTTTTCTTCATCTTACTAAAAATCTTATTCCCCTTTTGTATGATCTGTGCCTGGCAGACAATAAACTCCAAAAAGATGTTCAAAGGGCAAATTAACCTATGTTGAAAAGTGATCATCAGGTTAATAATTTCAGATATGAATGGGGCAGCAATACATATTTTTTTCTCTCCCTCCCTCTACTACTTTTTTAAAGAAAACCCTTTTATAGGATATTTGTAGAATGTTTTCTATTGTACTCGATTTGTGCACTAACCCAAAGCTGAAGACAGAAAGATAAACCACCTCCTATTTAAACAGAATCATAAATATCTACCGCCAGACAACTCCCTCAGGGCTTTTTAAACTGTGACTGGAAAAACTCTGCTACTCATAACCATACTCTGAGTCTGGCCCACTTCTTAAGTTCATAAGAAAAAAAAAAATAGGAGAAAAAGGAGAGAATCATGGGAGTCATTTGTCCTCTGCCTAGGCTGTCAGGGCAGGTAAAGGAGGATTAATTTAACCAAAGGTAATGGGATGGACAGCAACAGAATCTACCATAAATGTGACAATACCTTCAAGAAGGGGAAATCTGCTATCTCAAGCCTTGGCCGGACATATACTTAGGTGATACACTTATTGATTATCCTTCTACCTATCCAAAAATGGGAAAAAAGAAACTAGAGACCAATAGGTAATGAAGGGTGGAGGAATGAGCACATAGCCTACACTCCCACTTTCTGGTTTTACAGTACGTGAGAGGCCTATGAATTAAGGGATGTTTCAGAAGAAGTTAGGCTGACACCTCAAGAGTCATCCAGCCATCCAAGGCAGCAGCAGCAGGAAGAAGCCATGAGGTATGTTTCTGATGGCAGCTGTCGAAGGAGGTGGGGCGAAGAAGGTCATGCTAGCACCAGAGGTCCTATTTTCAGGAGCCGCTCAGGAGGCCACCCACCAGAGGCACACTACCCAAAGAGGGTGCTGGACGGATGGACCACTGGCAGGCTAAAAGGAAACATGGCTGCCCAGCTTTGGAAGGTTCTCTGAGAAAGTACAATAAAAGTGACCATCATCTATATGGAAAACTCTGCATCAATGAGGCCACCAGCAGTTAAGGAGACCAAGCCAGATCAAACTGTGGAGTGTATCTCATTACTGCCTCTCTCCCCTCCTACTCCCTCTCTCCCCTCCTACTTCCTATTCCCACCTATTAGAAGAAGGAAATGAAAGTGACCCAGAGGCCAACACCGCCTCCTTCTCCCTCCTTGATATTCTGAGGTGAGAAATAAGAAGGAAGTAAGAACACAGAATTTACTTCCCTCCTCTGAGCCATTTGCAAAAGAAAAGAGCTTAAAGTTGGGTATGAGGTTGCAGCATAAACTGAACTGAAAGATTTGCTCGTAAAAGGACTAAAATTCACTAAGAAGTTACAGAAGACATTAAAAATGAAATGTCATTTAAGGGATAGGAATGGGAGCCCAGGAGACTCAGGAAAAATATAAAGTAATTTCATGTTAATACTTTGCCAAATTCAGATTGTTCAATAAACTGATCAGAGATCTGTCATTATAAGGGGTTTAGCACACACATGAAAGTAAGCTACTCAGGGGAGACAGTGATTTGCTAGACCTCCACATATTAAAGACAAAATTTATTTAAGCTATTCCTTAATACTCAACAGATGAATCCTTCTGTTGCTAAGCACCTCTCTTTCCAATAAGTTTTATTAATTGCTAGTCACAATAACTATCAAAACAGGTGTCTACCAAACATGAGAACACATCCTAACCGCTTTAATACTTGTTTTTCAATATATTTACATTTTAGAATAATTTTAAACTTCAGTGAAATTCATTCAGGGTTCTATAACTTAATGAGATGATTACATGGCATGCAAATAAAGTCTTTGCAACCATATTATTAGTCCTGAAAAATCTCACTAGGTACACAGATTAATGACTCTGAAACTACCATAGTTTCTGACTTCTAAGAAAAACTAATCATACATAGGTATGAAATTGGGTTTTGCAACAATACAACTGAAATTTCATTCTTGAAAAAAAGAAAAAGTAAAGACAATTCAATCGTGCTGCAAAAATTAGTCAAATTTCTACACGTTTTTCCTTTAGCAAGGACACTATATTGGCTTACTCGATGTACTGCTCATGACTATAAATGCAGGCATACAAAACACTCCACACACGTCTTAATCAGAGTGAGATTTTTGTTGGCCCATCTGCTTTAAATTTTATGCCAAGAACCAAGAAAAATCTTGGAAGTTCTAAGTCCTAGTTGTAAAAACAGAAGATAAATTTTGAATCATAGACTGTTAGCCCTGGAAAAACACTCCAATGACAACTTGATTAATTCAAAGCCTGTTCTGATTGAAGTGTCTTTTCCCCTAAAAGAAATAATAGATTACTCTAAACAGTATAACTGCATACACACTAAAATCGTTTAACACAGACCGATCACTCTTGATTGTGTTTTTGCGTTGCTGTTTACGTTGTCTGTCCAAAAACCTCATCCACATTCAGCAAACATCCTATAATTAGCTATGGCTTCACCTACAGGGACAAGTAGCACAATAATCTCAAGTTCTTAATATTCCTTTGAAATTTATTTCAGAGCTGTGCTAAACAAATCAGTCAGAAAGCTTCAGCCAAGCGGTCCACCCACGTTCAACAACCTTTTCTCTACCTAATGATAATTACAGTCTGTAGAACAGGCAGCCTCTAATAAAGGACAGCAACTTTAGAAGACAGATATCTGTAGGGGCCTCTCTGTTGCCATAGAAATATCTTCAGGCCACCTTGTCCTCAGCATGAAACATTACCTTCACATTAACCTGCTATTAAGGGCGTGTGTGTGTGTGTGTGTGTGTGTGTGTGTGTGTGGCTGGGTTGGGGTATATATTAGCCCAAATTATAGGATAACTCACCCTGTCCTGATGGTTATAAATGATATGTAGTTCTCAGTTCTAAAACATTCCCCAAAATGGAGAACACAAATCTTCTCAGTGACAGCGGCCCCTGACTAATGGGTTCTTGTTCCCTTGGCTCAATTGAAAACTTCCATAATGCAGCAAAGCAATAAAGATCAGCAAAGAATTCTCCATATCCCTTTTCTCCATTCTAAGCTCAAGGGTCAGTGGCTTCCTAAAGTAAAGGTATCAGCCACAGTGGTGAAACAGGGAAATAAATCTCACCATGTTAACCCAAACACGAAAAACCTTTTAAGAAGCATTCACCAGCAGTGGGGAGACTGGAATACTGTTTTATAATTAAAGGCTGTTTTTAAAAGAATCAAATCAACTTCCCCAAGGTATACTAATGGTTAAAAGATACAGTTTTATTGTACATATCTGTAAATACTTTCAGTGGAAATTTGCGGTTTACCTTTTGGGACCACAGGTACGAAATAGAACTGAGTAATCTATAGTGCTTATTTTAATGTATTTTTAAGACCATTTAAACACAACATTCTAACTAAATATAAAGGATAATTTAAAAAGCAAAATAACAAAAACATAATTACTTGGGACTTTCATGATCCCCAAATGCAGATGGTATGTCGGGAAGGAGGGAAGGAATGGGGAAGAGCATTAGTAGGGTTAGAGGTTCAAACACAGTAGAGGGGGGTGTAAAATTTTAATGCTGAACTACTCTGGGGGAGGCACTGTGTTTCTTAGTCACTTTCCACACCTAAGTGGTTTAATTCAAGATTCCCAGGCATTACAACAGGCCCTTTGACATGCGTTCTCTCAATTACTTCTAAGCTACGACCACAGGAGGAGGTGGAAATGGAGCATCCTTCCATTTTTACAGAAGCCGATACCAAAGCTCAGGAAGATTAAGTGACTTGCCCGAGTTCACAGACACGATCGCAGGGCTGCCAGGGAGTAAAAATAATTCTAACTCTATGGCCTGTACTCTCTCCAGACTTCCTGATGGTAATACTTTAGGTGTTACTTTATTTAGCATAATAGCCACCCATTTCATTCTAAAATGTTCTTCACACAAACAATGAAGAAACTCTGTCAGCACATGGTAATGATTCCCTGTTAAATCAAAAACATTAAAGATTCTGGGGCGCCTAGGTGGCACAGCGGTTAAGCGTCTGCCTTTGGCTCAGGGCGTGATCCCGGCGTTATGGGATCGAGCCCCACATCAGGCTCCTCCGCTGGGAGCCTGCTTCTTCCTCTCCCACTCCCCCTGCTTGTGTTCCCTCTCTCTCTGGCTGTCTCTATCTCTGTTGAATAAATAAAATCTTTAAAATAAAAAAAAAAAAACATTAAAGATTCTTTCTATCCTTTTAATGTTATTCTCACAGATAACTCCTTACTGTGGAAGTACCAAAGATGCAATCCATCAATCACCCTCTGTTACTTTCCGTGAGACGATGATATCACTAGGATTGGTGCAAGTCTTACACAAGGAGAAACCTAAAAATAAGTGCGGTCCAGAAATAGGACCCTGAGTTTGGTTTGTTTTTTCAATGTCATTTCTTTTGGAGAATCGCTAAGGCATCCATCTGGACAGTCTTCATTAGTTCATCCTAATAGGATACAGCTGCTTTATTCAGATCAGCTCCTCCACGTGCGCCACTGAAAAATTATCTTTAAAATTTTTTTAACAAAAAAAGTTGGCCCACAAATCAAGACCTTAAACTTTTTGCTCTGTACTAACAAGCGTTTTTATGTAACATGATCTAAAAGAAGATAGCCTCTCACTTGGCCAATGCCTAATTGCTATATTAATTTTTAAAGCAATACCATTTTTTTTTAAAAGCGATACTGTCTGTGTGTGGCATTTGAGTGTGCCAGAACATGCTGAGACGGTGATGAAGTGATCCTCACATCAAGAGATGGGCAATAAACACTAAAATTAACCACAGCGTCTCAAGTCATATTAATTATGGCATTCCACAAATACATGATAAGCCTGTAAGTAGAGCAGTACAAGGAAAATAAAAGGGAATGATAAATTTGACATGATATTTGAAAGTCTACTAAAAGGATCAAAATCTGGCCATCTTTCTAGGATATTCATGTTATTACAAAGAATAATGGGATTTGTGTCTAAAGCCAAATTCAACAATAGGACTATGTAATTATTTTTTAAAGTTTCGCTATTCACATTTCAAGTCATACAATTCTCACATACGTAGATCAACTGAATTTTAACAATTGGGTATGTGGAAAAGTTAATGCCCCAGAAGTTTCAAAATCTTCCACTGCTCTTGGACTCAGCATATAACAAAAGCAAGCTAAAGATATACTAGTGAATATAACAAAGTGGTCTACATCAAGGAGGACCATAACCAGGTATTTCCTAATGACAATTACAACACAGACAATCAGTAACCTTCAAACAAACCTCTGGACAGCAGTTAAGGGCAAAGACAAGGCTTGAAAGGCAGACTCTATAGATGAGAAATAAGTATTCTCAACCATGGACTTCGGGAAAAAATGTCAGTCGTGGTTAAAGGTTCAACATGTTAATTATAGCTATTAAGGGTCATTAATAATACCCACTGTCTTACAGTTGCTCCTAGCACAAATGCAACAAATTTGTTTTCTGGGACGTACAAGTTAATTTAT
This sequence comes from Ursus americanus, assembly GCF_024610735.1. NCBI lineage: Eukaryota > Metazoa > Chordata > Mammalia > Carnivora > Ursidae > Ursus > Ursus americanus. The sequence goes on along the minus strand of NC_142136.1, from coordinate 32,142,891 downwards.
GTAACCATCATTTCCTTCAAATCTCCGAAGCTCTTGGTTTCCTTGGATTTTTTGATATATAATATAGCAAATGCAGTTTTTATTGGAGAGGATAGAATAAGGTACTATTTAATGTTATCAACCTCACTAAGTGATGGAAAGATGTTTCTCATTTGTTTTTTGTTGTCGTTGTACTTTATTTAATTTTCATTCCATTAGCTCACTGTGAATTCTGGGTCCAAAGAAGCCAAAGGACATAATGTCAGAAATCCTAACTATCTCTGAGAAACTTTTATCACTTCATTTCAATGATGATCTTAAAAATTACTATACCTACATTCTGGATTATTTATTACAGGGATGTCATGTGATTTCAGTGTCTGAGTTTGTACCTGTGTTTATTATGGTACTAGCAACTCACTGAGATACAATTTTAACATCCTATCAGTGGGAAAGGAAGGGAGGTAAGCTTAACAGTGATGTCTATAAGCCAAGCACAGGCCAAAGGACTGCCCTGGGAGCCAAAATGATGGTTTCCTAGTAGTTCAAATTGAGAAGTGTAACAGGAATACATAGAATTCAGTGGCCCAGGATTGTCAGAATCAAAAAAACCTGTGCTTGGGATGCGTGGGTGGTTCAGTCAGCTGGGCGTCCGACTCTTGCTTTTGGCTCAGGTCATGATCTTGGGGCTGAGATCGAGGCCCATGGCAGGCTCTGCTCAGCAGGGAATCTGCTTGAGATTCTCTCTCTCTTCCTCTGCTCCTCCTCACCCCCTGCGCATGTGTTCTCGCTCCGTCCCTCTCAAATAAATAAACAAATCTGCCTTAGCAGTCAGGAGCCATTCTTGCTGACAGCAATTTACATTCAGCAAAAAATCATCATCCATCACAGAAGTGACATTAATTTGAATTTCATAGATTTCTGAAATGTTGATCAAATTTAATTTGCCTGTTTTGTTTGTATGGCTACATGAAGACCTATTACACAAAGGTTGTAAGCCTGTTTTTAATGTATACTTAATGAAATATTGTCAACAAAAATCACATACGATTTTAGAGATATTGAAGGGTTTTTTCCCTCCATTTAGAAGGAACCCAATCATTACTCACATTTAACCTATTTACGGTTATTCCATTATCCAGTCACCTCTGACTTCCAAGTAATTGTTTTATATTGTCCAAGTAAAAGGCTTCTGGGTGTTTTTGGTTTGTTTTTGTTTTATTTTTGGCATAGCTGAAACCTGAGGCAGCACTAAACTTTTTTTTTTTAATTTTCATGACGCTCTGCTGAAATATCTTCCCATCACAGTGAATTGTTCCATTGCTCAATTAGTAACCTAGGTAGGTAACAGCACAACTTCAGAAATACACAGTGCGGAGTAAAACCAAAGTATTTGTGCCCAAGTCCAAGAATTTCTACAAGTATTAGTTCTTGTAATCTTATCATTGTTAATTTACGTTAAAAAGGAAATTCTAATTTGAGATTTAATTCCCAATTTAGTAGCTGAACTTACATTGCATTGTCCCCTTTTCATTATATCATTGCAATACATACAGAAAAGCAGAGAACACTTGGGAACACTCCACTGAAAGTAGTTATCTTAAACTCTGGTTATATAATAAAACAAACTTTGTAGGTTTAATACATTTTTCTTCAGATTAAACATCAAAAATTTTGTAAATGTTTATAAAGATGCATTCTCCTCAGATTTTCATTTCAATATGGTGCCACCACCCCCCCAAACCTGATTTATCTAAAATGAAACATCTCTTTTCACCACAATTATTTCATCTCACCTTCCTAGCTTTTTTAAAATTCAATTGTTCTAGTCATAAAATCCAGAATGAAGGTCACTATTTGAATTGGTCTTTTACCTTCATATCAGATCATTCCTTCATAGAATTAGAATTTGATTCAAAATGGGTACTGACTGAATCTTCATCATTACGTTATGCCATTAATTCAAGTCACTTTATAACATTATAATTAGGCAAACTAAACTCTTAGCTGCTGCCACCAATTCCAGTTTTTTAGTCCCAAAATGCTTTCGTAAGAGAAAAAAATAGATTTTTTTTTTTTTTGGACAAATACTGCCATACTCCTATTTTTGTTTACCCTACTTGGGATACTTTGTACAACCTGAATCTTTAAGCTTTGGTCTTTTACCAGTTCTAAAAATTCTCAGCCAACTTGTTTTCAAGTATTGACTCTCCTTCATTCTCTGTTTTCTTCTTTCTGTAAAGTCTGAAAACAAGTAGATTCAACCACTATTTAACATTTCCATTTCCTTTTCTCTCTGTATTTGTAATGCTTGCAAATATTCTTCCATTCACCAATTCCCTCTTTAGCTCTGACTTTATCTGCTTCTTAACTACCCTCTTCCATATTCTATTTTAACAGTGTTTTCCATTTTTAGAGGCTCTACTTGGTTGTTCTCCAGATCTTCCTGGTCATTCTCAAAAGCTGTTTGTTACTTGTTCACTTTTATGGTTCATCTTTTATTTCTTTAAATATGTATACACAGCCATTCTATTTCATATATCGAATCACTCCATCACCTGAACTCCTTAAGTATCTGAATGTTTAGCGTCGCTTTTTCAGCTAACGCTCGTTCAAAATGGTTTGGCTCTCCACAAAGCTGGTAAGAAATGATTCTGGCCTGCTTGATCTCAGCCTGTTCAAATCCCGAAACCTCTACTGGGGATGCTTGAGAGAAGACTTCTGCCAGCTTCCGCTGAGAGTCAGGGTGCTGCTGACCTGAAAACATTTTAGCCCCCTCAAGTGTGCCAATTTCATGTATCTCAGGTTGAGAACCTTCTTCCATACTGTTTGCCCAAATCTTGATGCCCTCAGAGCAATGACCATTCCAGTTCAGCTGATTCTGGGGCATTTGTTCTATTTAGGCAAAGCGGATGGAGGAGGCACGGACTTCAGAGGTTGTCCACTACTTAATCGCCACCAACGCACCACAAATTGTATTTATCAAGGATGCTGTTGGTTTGAAATGATCCGTCTCTCGCTGGAAACCAAATCCGTATTATTTTCTTAAACAGGCACATCAGCCTGCTAGTTCTTGCTCTGAAATACTTGATGGCTCTTTTCTCATTAGAACACATTCGTCTTCCCTGCTTGTTGTTCAATCATCTGTTCACATCTCACATTTACCTACAATTCCTCTAGGGGCTTTCGTCCATCCTAATCGAAGCAGCCTTTTCAGGTCCCTCCCGCTCAGCACCTACTCTGCCTCCTTCTGGAGTCCTACAGCCCTCTCCTGGTCTGACCTCTCCTTTCCTCTCCTCTCCTCTCCTTTCCTCTCGGCTCTCTAACATCCGCCCCATTTTAAAGCCCACCTCACACCCACTTTCCTTCATGAAACTTTTCACGTTCCAACATGTATTTCTCCACACTCTGCAGTTTCTACAGGCTTTTTAATCCAAAACCTAACAGAGAATGATAGCGAATCAAGGAATTTTAAAAATATAAAGATCTTTCTAGGTCACCTACTGCAAATTCTAAAACGAAAAACCACCAAGACGCGGAGAACTGTGCCGCAGGACGTCCAGGTGCCAGATGGCAAAGCCCATACTGACACTGTTCTTCCTCACCGTGCCTAGGCTCTTTTTCATTTCTACTTTGCTGGTCGTTCAATGCCTCTTTCTCCCCTCTGAACAAGGGTTCTGCATTCAAGGCATCGCCAAAGAAAGCAAGCCGGAGTGATGACAATGACCCATGGTATCTGGCCCCCTGCCTTTCCCCTAGCAACCAGCAACCTCTCCGGTCACAGCCCTTCCCACCCCTCTCTCACGCTGGCTCTTCTGCCTTAGACACAATGAGCTCTTTACTGTACCTCATTACTGTTTTGTGTTTAGGCCTTTGGGCCAGCCACCCACGTTCCTGGAAGGATGGTAGTCTAGACACCTGTGTGGCGTCCTGCACCACATCCTTCGGGTCTTTGAGCAATACTGCCTCACTAAAAAGGCCCGTGCATCTTACATCATCCCTCCTGATCAATCTTTAATCCCCTTCAATGTTTTCATTGTTCTTTATAGCACACACCATCTGTTACATATTTAGTTGTTGACCTCTCTATTGTCTGCCTCAGTCCCCAAGAAATTAAGTGCATGACTGACTATTTACTTCAATGTTTCATCCCCACCCCCTGAAACAATGTCTGAGACATAGTAAAAGCATAATAAAAATAGTCGCTGAATGAACAAATGAATGAATAGCAACATAGCGCAGTTGTTTGTGTTGGCATTGTGGCCAGGACCACAGCGTAAGATCACACAGAGCTTACTCCTACAGAGCTCACAGTGCAGGGGAGAGTGGATCAACAGTAAGCCCTTGATCAGGAGACCCGGGATTTACACGTGAGATCTTTCATGGTATTACAAAATCTTTGGGAAATAAACTTAAAAAGTCACCTTCCACCTTCCCAAAGAATCCCAAGTAAAATTTGTGCAAAATGTTCAGCTAACCTCTGTTCCCACCACCAGTGGGAGAGCACAAGTATCTCATTTTTGAAGCAATTCTACTTGTTACTAGGTTTTTGCTTCCTCATACATACCAAACTTGACTTCCTGTAACCTCCAAAGTTTGTACTACTACCTTCTGAACTACATATAATGATATATGCATGAAATAAATGTATAATAATCTTCAAAAAATATGTAAACTGGTTGAATCTCCTCATATATCCGTTTCTCTGTGAGCTAAATACTCTGTTACCTCAGTAATGTTTATATGGGATGATTTTCAAATTCCTCGCCTTCCTGGCCACTTGAATCTGAAGAGATTCCACATTCCTGAAGTAAAGCATGCTGCCCTAATACGACAGATGTAGCATTTCCAGCCCAAAGTCAAAGACATTGTAAGAGTCGTGACAGCCCACCCAGCACTCATCACAAATCTACACACAGTGAACATCCATTATGTCTCAGACATGACTTACTTCTGTGCACGCAAACAAACAAAACTTGATTATTGATGTTTAACTATCTATAAATCTATTTGGGTTACTCTTACTCAGTCTCCATTTTTCTATCTTAAAATGTGTCAAAGGAAGTTTCTTTTATGATTTTCTTAAATAGTTTGCTGAAATCCAAAAGCCTTTTGGTATTGCCTTCATCTACTATTCCAAGAATCTTTTCCACCAGATTATTTTGTGTATCATCACCCTATACTTGTACAGTCTTTATAATTTATCAATTTTCAAGTTGAAAGATTTCAAACTTTTTCTTTGGATGTATCCAATGGCTCGGCAATGCGATGAAAACGGCAGTTATGAGCCCCAGTTACAAAAGCGTAATCAGAAGCTCACAGAGGTCCCCCTAGTTAGGTGTATAGTTAGTATGAAATTCCAAGGCATTCAATTCCTCATTTGAGCTAGGTCTCCTCCACCCTGACCAGCTTCTGAGCATGCCCCATTAACACAATCTATTCATACTGTTCTTCAAAAACAATTGTCAGGGACTGACAACAATTGAAACATTCTATAGTTTTTGGAATCCGTGCATTTGACCTTTTTGGAAAGGTAGAACATTTGATAGTACCCAAAGCAGATTTAATCCTGCCTTTCAGTCTTCACATGTTCTAACAGACAAATGTCTAAATACATTGGGCACAATTCTGTAATCAAAACATGAATGTAACATTATTTAATAAACCAAAGCTCCAGATTGTTCTGCTACTTGTATGAAGGCAGCTTGAATCTTAGCCACAAATTTTTTAGCTAATGGGAATACTGAACTACATCACAATGAATTTAAACTCTTGACTCTTAAAAAAAAAACAATAACTCATAATAGTTAATAAGAGACAAGAGGATAAGGTAATAGTGGTACCTGAATGAGAATTTTTTAAAAAAATCTCTTGGCTTATTAAAATGAAAAAGTTACATTAATAAGTTATTTCAACTTTTGTTCATAAGGTTGATATAAGATGTTAAGAAGGAATGGTCCCAATCTAATAATATAAATTCAGTGAACTTGCAAGACGATCTTTGAAAATGTGATTTAATCCAATTCAGGGCCTCAATGTTGCCCAAGCCTCCAGCAGATTAACAGCCAAACACATTGCTACAGTCAGCAACAGAGAAACACTTACAAAAGAGTGGATTTTGAGTTCACAGAAATGTTCTTGAAAAAGTGCATACGTAATGAATTTCTATAACTTGGAAGGTATTCATTCATTTATTCTAATGGAAAATTAGTTTTAAAAAAGGTTTTTAAAATATACCTAGAATATAATAAATACATCAGGAATTAGAGAAACGAGGAAAATATTCAGATAATGAGAAGCAGTACAAACACTCTACCAAATCTTGCCCTCCCTATGTTTTGAACCACAGAAATGGACACTGCGTGTTCATGCTTTCATTCTAGGGCTCTTATTTCAAAGCAAACAAAACCTTTTAAATAAAACTCTCTCTTGTAGGTCAGAGGCCCTATGGGTTGCTCCAATGCCTCTATTTCTTTCCTAGTTCTAGGAGGTGCAATGATTTAGGGTAGGATGTGTCCAGGGTGTTGTGTTTTTTGCCTCAGGTGGGGTTCTGCTGAAGTCCTAACTACTTCCTGTTCCTTCACAAAAGCTCCCTAAAACATAGTTTCTAAAAGAGCTTCTCAGAAAAATGCTAGTAATTGTTTAATTAACAAGGGCTACTAAAGCTATTACTGTTTAGTGTTCTTTTTCTCAGTTCATTATGTTGCAGTCTGCTCATTTTTCTTCCATATGTCATTAAAAATTTACCATGGCTTATCAGCCCACAAGGGTAGTTCCCACTGAGTGGTTTTCCTTTAAGCAATTCCCAAGAGAAAATACAAACTTAAACACTCCTTTATGGATCCTGTTTTGGCTTGAATTGTGTCCCCCAAAAGGATATGTTGAAATCCTGGGTACCTCCAGTACCTCACATTGTGACCTTATTTGGACACAGGGTCTTTCCAGATGTGGTTAAGATGAAGCCCATACTAGAGTAGGGCAGGCCCTTAACCCAATATGATTGGAATCCTTAAAAGAGAGAAAGAGACACAAATACAGAAATACAAAAGGAGAAGACAGAGACAGGGATTGAAGTCATACCTCTAACAACGGCAAAGGAACGCCAAGGACTGCTGGCAAACACCAGAAGCTAAAAGAAGTAAGGAAGGATTTTCCCGTATGGGTTTCAGAGGGAGCATGGCCCTGCCAACAGTTCTAATTTTGGACTTCTAGCCTCCAGCTAGCCAAATATCTGTTGTTTCAAGACACAAAGTGTGTGGTGATCTCTGAAGGCAGCCCTGGAGAAAACTAGTCCATATATTAACTTGTACACCACATTTCCATCTTAACTCAGTCTTTTCTCTCTCCTTCATGGTCTTACCTTCCTCCTATGGTGCCCAGCTACCACCCTGCCCTCCTCACAGCACGAAGCCCTGTGCCGCCTCCTCTGTCATGTTCTCCCTCCATCTCCTGAACGTCCTCCCTCCACTTCTTCACTTCGACTGAGCGTTCAAAACTCACCTCTTATGTTATCTTCTCCATATAACCGTCCTTCATCTCCTCCCAGGCTGGGCTCTGTGCTGCGCTTCTGTTTTCCCCAAGCCCAACACACACTTCGGTGACACATGCCCCTCTTCACCACTAGACAGCAAGCCCTTCAATCTCAGGGACTGTTTCTCATCATCGTAAGCCCAGGACCAAACTTCACGTCGGGCTCACAGAATTCAGCGCACCGCTGAACTACTCCTATCTTTCCTTTCTTCACACTGCCTCCTCCCTATGCATCACTTAATCAACTTAGAATTTAGCAAACAATGTTAGGGTTTCCTTCGAGAACATCCCTAGGTGTAATTCTAGGAAAAGCCCACTGATGCAACACTTGAGAGCCAGAGCCCTGCTCCAGGAACCTGGGCTGTGCCTCAGGTTTGCCATAATTTGAATCATCTCCTGTAAATCATGGTCTGTATTCCATTCAGGTTTAGACTGTCATGTTGTTAATTAGCAGGCAGGCCCGTGGAAGAAGCATTCTGAGTCTAAGAACAAATGTGCGAATCACTTCCTTCCATCATTACCAAGACAGAACTGTCACCCCTCTGGCATGTGGAAACCCCTCCAACAGGAACCTGCAGGTCTTCTCCTAATTCAAGAAAGTGTTTCTGGATTCGCTTTTTTTGTTTTTCTTCTCCAAGGACTCCACAGAGCCATAACCTAGATCTTCTTTGCCTAGCTTTTACTTCAACGCCTTTCTGCAAGACCACTTTTACCCTCATCTTATTTTTTTCTTTCTCTTACTTGCCTACACTTCTTCGATGCCCCTGAATCTGCTCCCTCTTGAACACCTTGGAATCCAGTATTTACTGCTTACAATTTTACATACTTTTTCCATTTCCTTCCTAAGTTCAATTAAATTGTATTTGCCCTCTTCCTGTTTTTAATCCATTTCTATTCTTAAATTTAAAATTGTGCCTTAAGGGTATTCCCCTCCCCCCTTCCCCAGTCCCAAATAATTGTATGTAGTGTTGCTACAGTCTTCTCCTGCTTTATGGTTGGCACTGTGAGGGGAATTCTCATCGGCTGACAGATTTTGAACTCCCATTTTGTTTTCTTCTTAAAATAGTTCTGAAGCCTGCTTACCACTGCATTTCGTGAGCAAGGGTGATGATAATTTGGAGTGGTTCATTTAACTGTGAGGTTAAGAGTGCCCTCTTCTGTTAGTGTAGAAAAATGTAGCCTCATTAATACATGGTTCTTGGGGTATGATGCGCAGCAGGGCTTGGTGTTTTCCATTTACTTTTTAGGCTTTTTATGTCTTATGGGATCATAAATTCCCCTCCTGCATCTTTATGCTTTCACCAGAGAGTTTCCAACAGTAAATTTCCAATTTTATCCTCTGTATTGGTTTCCTTTTGATGTGATAACAAATCACCAGAAATGTAATGGTTTAAAACAACAGAAATTTATATTCTCTAGTAGTTCTGGAAGTCACAAGTCCAAAGTAAGTCATACGTGGTGAAAGTCAAGGTGTCAGCAGAGCTGGCCCGTTTTGGGGAGGCTCCTGGTGAGAATCTATTCTTACTCTCTTCCAGCTTCTGGGGGCTACTGGCATTCCTTGGCTTGTGGCCACATCCCTCCCATCTCTGTTCCAATCTCTGTTCCGTGTCCTCACACTGTCTTCTCTGCAGTGAAATTCTATCCTGCCTCCCTCTCAGAAAAGCACTTGTGATTTCACTTAGGGCTCATCCAGATAATCCAGGATCACCTCCCCTTCTCAAGCTCCTTAGGGTAATCACATCTATAGAGTCCCTTTTGCCGGCAACAAGGTATCATGCACAGGCTTTAAGGTCCTGTACGTGGACGTCTTCAGGGGCCAATATTCAGCCTCCTGTTCTTCCCCTGATATGCTGCCCTTCCAAGCCTGCTTGCATGGGTCACACAGACATTCCAGATCCTTTCCCTACTGTCGGTCTCTGATCTACTCAGGCCTCTTTTTAAGTAGATTTGAATTTAGGACTGATTTTCTCCGTTGACGGGTGAGTTTTAGTTCAATTACATCTTCCCTTTTCTGTATAATTTTTCCAAAACCCCAGTTCTCCACAAAGGATTGAAGGCAACTCAAGAAATATCTTTTCTAGAAATTGGCATCTACCTTTCTGCTTACAGATAAGTTGAAGCTTGTAGTGTTCTCTCTCTTCCTGCCTAGGAAGGCCTAAAGCATAGGGTTTTACAGTTTTATCTGTTCTCATTGATCTACATAGATTTTTAGATGATGTTTGGAATAATTTGACTGCCATAATTAAGAAGGATAAATCCTGTGTGAAACAGGCAAATAAACAGTATTCTAATTTGGGACAGATCTATTACCTACACAGAAAGGGCTTTAAAAAGTTAAGGATTTAACCTAATGGCTAAAATTACCATAGAAATAACACCCAGTTAAACTACAGAGTTATTGGGTTTCAGAACTGGCACAGACCACAAGGACCAAAGCTGTCCAGCATCCAGTCAATATCTCTATATGGCTATAGCAGAAGGGCCAAAGACATTCTCTCCTCTGTGAGAATCTACCCTTCAACATCTCCTAAACCAAAAAAGAAGTTAAAAATAAAATCAAGAATGAAATTAATTTGTCTTTGCCTCCTATCTGTTTATAAAATAGAAATCATAATATTTAAGTAAGAATCATTTAGGAAGTATTATGAAGGTTGAGCTAGAATGTGCCAGTTACTTTGTAATTGAAGTCTTAAGTACTGTCATTTAACTTTGATGTGAGGGCGATGATGCAGAAGCTTTAGTGACAAGCTGTGGTCATATAAAGTAATATATTAGTATTTAGCAAAGAAATGGACGATAAAGTATCAGGATATCTGCATCTTGCTATTAGTATTCTAGGCTGTAGGTACAGAGATGGCTTTGGGATCTCGTGATAATGCAACTGTTTTTATTTGACTGTCAACATCATCGGTCCCCAATTAACAGGTATAAAAACACATTTTCAGAGCAGTAAGATATTGTCAGCAATTCTTCTGAAGGTAGGAACATCTACACTGCTAGTCCCTGGGCTCCTACCGCACCCAACTGAGTCAAACAATGGTCATATCATTAAATAAAGCTCTGCAACTGACTACGGTCCAAATTGGAATAAGCACCACCAAAAATAGACCATCCAAGGTCCAGCACAGGTTGCACACCAAGTACCTGATTGATCCTGCCTTAAAAACAAACAAAACAAACAAACAAAAAACTCCATTTTCTTAGTGTCCACTTTATATGCTAGAAAAATGATTATTTTATACGTGCTATTAAAATAGCCAATATATAGCATTCTTACGCAGACGTGGCCACTTAACACGTTAATAAAGCTCGACACCTTCCCTGGTGCTAATCATTAGCTTAGAATGATTCCTCTTGTGCGTACACTGACCCTTTCATGGTCTGTATCCGTTGTCACCACTCTGAAGCTTTTCCAGATCTTCTGAAACAGATCTAATCAGTCCGTGGAAAGATATGTCTTATTATTTTTAAATACCCATACTTCTGTACTTGCCGGTATTGCTCATCACACACACCTGTGACGGCAACACGAAGGTATATTTAAGAGCCTGGCTTGTGGTTTGTACTGGGCACCTTGGTGGCCTCTGCTGTTCACGTGTAGTTCTCACAATGACTGGCATATCTTTCTTCACATTCAGTTTCTTTAAGGAAGAAAAGGATAACACCTAACCTTCTGGGTTTGCCAGAATTAAATGAAATAACATACGTAAAACACAACATCTAGCAAATACGTAATCAATACACGTTAGCTAATATCACTCTTCCTGCTGCAATCTCCTTCTGTTTTCAAATGTAAACTTTCTTCATGTAAGAGACTACATATTATGTGGTTTGTGTCCCTAAAGCTCCTAGGACAATGTGTGGCAGAGAACGGGTATTCAGAAGGCATTTTTTAAATGAAACTGAATGAAAAATATTAACCAGAAAACATTTGCTGAGCTTCTCCACTGTGAAGGCACAGTAAGAGATGAAAAGGGCAGTTTCTGACCTTCATTTTAAGTCTTTAAGAGCCTAGTCTAGTTAAAAAACTTAAGTCTAGTTAAAGGGCAGTTCATCTTTAAGTGTTTAGGTGCCAGTTAAGAATATATATGTATATATATTTCCCTCACAAATTGAGTGAAAAGGACCAAATGTGAATGCTGACTTGGCAAACACAATTATAAATGAGTTAAACTTAAAACTTATTTTTCCTTCCTTCATTTTTTCCAAATAGACTTCCCTCCTCAATTCTTCGTATTTCTTACTCCTACTCAAAATTTTGTTTCCATGGCAATATGTTTCCACCTTGAAATTCCATCACTGGAATGTCTACATTTGGTCTACAACTATTTCTGCTGCTCTCCCTTTTAAATTGCCCCTAGAAAAATCCCTTCTCCCCCCGTGACATGGATAACCTACAAAACGCCTACCAACCTAAGGTACATTTCTCCCCTCAGCCCCTGTGCCGCACAAGAGTCTGGACAGAGGACTATTTAAGGTGTATTTTCATACTTGATAACAAAAGAAATACAAAACAGACTCTGGGATGTGAACTACATTTGATTCAAGCTTGTTCGGATTCAAGCACTTTCCCCATTACAAAGAGAACATTTAGAGAACTACTTAACAATCAAAACCAGAAAAAAGAAAGACTGCCAGTAGAAGAATTATCCAACAAGGACTCATTTCCTACCACCTGATCCTGAGTTTGGCTAGACACAGGATTTCTCCTGCCAGAACCTCACAATTGTTAAGGGAACCCTAATTGCTACTGAGGCTTTCCACTGATGTGCTCTAAACCCCACTCCTTCCTATTAGACTCTTTAATGCTGCCTGATTTACTCTTAATTCCTCTCTTTTGAGTTGTGCTGCCAAAGTCCCGAAGATCTGAAACACACCATTACCTCTGAAGAGATGAATAGATTTGACAATTCTGAAAAACCGATGAGATTCCGGAGAACAGCTGCAAAATGCCCCAAGTTACATGGGTGCCCTCTAACCAAACTACTGGTAGCGACTCAGAGAGCAGCTCTTCCCCTGAGCTTTGGAGAGCCAATGGAAGTCCCTGTGACTACCCCGGGAGTGCAGCCCAAGTTGAAGGAGGCCCTCAGATGCCAAAAGGTCACTTTTAGAAAAACTCACAGTTGACAAGGAAATCATAGGTTAGGTTCTGATGTTCCTTCAAGAATTCTAAGGCAGAAAGCTCCTCACTAAAGAGCCGCTCAAGAAGTACCATGAAAATTTCTAGGATGGTTATCCACAAATTGGATCAATACCCCAGAAAATGTGTAGATCCCGTGACAGAGTTCTGATCGTTTAGGAAGACCTAACACTGACCAGACCGTAAGGACTCATGCGTATGATCTCTCTAGCCTGCTCAGAGACAAAGGATTTCCTCTGCTGACCCCGCTTATCTTCACACCGGGAAGGAAACTAGCTTTCTCTAAATACTAAATCTATCACAGAGTACTTAGAAACGAAACGAACCTATTTTTCAAAAAGCCTAAATTCCCTCAACATTCAAAATTGTCTAAAATTAAAATTGGCTACACGTCATTTTGCAGCTTGCCCTAATGGGCCAAATGATCGTGTTTATTTGATTGTTGTACTTTACTCATCTTCAATTTCTAGCTACATCATTAACATAACACACCATACTGTCATGAATTAATCTTTCATACTGCATCTGAATGCAAACCAGAATTCTGGATATTGTGACCAATATGCCATGAAAAGCAAAATAACTCCCCAAGGATTTGCGATGTTGACAAGTAAACGTTTTCATCCCTCACCTGAGCCGTGCTCTAGTAGCTCAGGGCTGCACTCCAACAGGCTTTGGCAGAGCCTTAGATTTTAAACCCTTCTCTGAGCAACAACCAAGCTGATTGCTACCATCAATTCTGTATCGCTTACAAATCTTTCCCCCTAAGTTTCCTCACTATATGGCAAGGAAGGGAGTCCAGCCAGCAGCAGAAGTCACTCCAGATTCCACTGAGGGATTTTACTGTCAGGACATACCCCATTCTCCTTTCAGGGACTACTCTGCTGGCATCGTTTCCCTTTCAAATTCAGCAAAATGAAAGTTTAAAAAGTCTGTTCTAGGGGCACCTGGGTGGCTCAGTTGGTTAAGAGTCTGTCTGCCTTCGGCTCAGGTCATGAACCCGGGGTCCTGGGATCGAGTTCCACATTGGGCTCCCTGCTCAGCGGGAGCCTGATTCTCCCTCTGCCTGCCGCTCCCACTGCTTATACTCTCTGTCAAATTAACAAAGAGAACCTTTTAAATAAAATAAGATAAAATAAAATAAAATAAAATAAAATAAAATAAAATGAAATGAAATGAAATACCTGTTTTAAAAAGTATAGCACTGCCAATACTGTGAGAAGTATTTGGTGTTTGTGCATACAAATTTATTTATGTATAAAATAACAATACGTATAATTCTATGAATATACATATATGCAAGTATATGTACATAGATTTATATTTTCTGCTTATATGTATACATTTATATATATATAATCTATATTACATATGATAATTACATACATATATGTACATGTAGTCTGAGTGTGTGTGCACACACATGTACACATTATTTTTAAAAACACACTGACACCTACGTGGAGGTGAGCTGCCTTACGGGCCAGGCATAGCAATGTGCTGTTCAAGGAAAACTCCAGTCCAGTGTTTAAAAATTAATTCAGATATTTAGTCAAGCCTCTCAGCAAAAAATTACAATGTGATTGTAATGCACAATCTACATTCTAAAATGCCCTTTTCCCCATTTTCAAAATTTGAAACACTTGGCAGATCTATCCCTTCCCACCCACCAAACTTCTTAACTCTCTACTCAAACTTGTCAGAGATTTTTTTGGCTCTTGGGCTCAATCTCCCTACCCCCATCCCCACACGCTCTTTCCAAATCAATTATTCTCTTATTTAGCAACCGTTCTCTGCCCTCTCCAAAACAAATCAGAGCCTGGATTTCCTGCTTTTTCACTTCTACCCGCCCCAACATCCTCAAACAGTCATATCTCTCCCGTGATCCGCATTCTGTGTAACAACCTACAACAACAAAGAAGGTGGCCCAAAAAAGAGAGAGAGAGAGAGAGAGAGAGAGAGGCTATGAATACTTACACAATAATATGTTCTCCTATCTCATACGTCTATCAGAAAATATGCTTAAGATAGCATTTTTTCATCATCTAAGAACATTCTGGAGTTTTGACATCAAATGGACACGTACACATTCTGCAACTTAATTCCTCAGCTGAAAATGTTACAAGAATCAATGAAAACATCTATGATAAAAGACTACAAGGATCTGTTAATTAACACTGTTCTCACCTGGCCTCTTATCTCCTAACATGAACTCAAGTTTTTAGCTTGAAAAGTTTTAAAGTAACCTGGGGACTTTAAAAGTACTTTCCCTAGAGACTAAATAACACACATATTGCAAACCCATAAGGTAAGCTTTCTGGATACCATGCCTCTCCAAATTATTTCAGCTGCCCTCTATACTGTACTCTCAGGACAAAGGAAGGATCAAAAAAAAAAAAAAACTATTAAACCTCTACAATCACACCTATAAGTTATGAAGATAAGAGGAGCTTCAGAACCTGTGGGCTTCTGTTATGTGCCTGGAGGACCAATAGATAGCATTATGTTTTCAACTGCACAAAACTTTTTTCCCCATAGGCGAGATATACATTTTAAGCAATGCAGAGAACTGAGGGACGTCTAGTATTGCATGAAGTTATTTTCTGGTACCTAGTTCCCATTTAACTGAATGAATCTTTTGTCCAGTTTCAACTGCATTGTTTTCCATGTAAACTGCTATTACCTTCAAGGAGTAAAAGTTTCATATTCTACATCTGCCAAAAATTACTTGATTCTTCCCAGTCCTTGTCTTAAAGATTTTACGTATGAAGTGAAGGTCAAAGTTGTGTTTGCAATTTTTTTTCCCTCAATGGCCTATGTTGGAAATCCTACAGATATTCTCCTGGTGTCATAAATAGATCACTCATGTATTTCAAATATACTATAGGACTGAGGATGAGCTTAACATCTCTGTATCCAAAGACCAGTAAAATCAAGAAGCTAGATTATTGTGTAAAAGTTTTAAGGTATTTGATTAACAAAGGGCTTGCCAGGATTGTCCTCAATGATCCTAATTTTCTTAAAAATCCAGACAACAGCAGTACTGTTCTCACCTCCAGATCATCTCAGCGTGGCTTAATAATACCAAGGGAAAGAGGTCATCAGTTGTCCCCTATCTCCAAAGAGTATTCATAAGTTAGGGCTGTTCTACTGTGGCTACACAGAAAGTCACTTGCCGGGGATTAAAAGCAAAATAGAGAATTAGGCTATCGTTATTTCTATTATTTAGACAGGCTGATAATTAAGTTGACTTTTAAGTTAATATTCAACTGTCACATAGGCTCATCTCTGATCACTAAGGAGTGACAAAGGCAGATACACTGCCAGAAATGAGAGATTGGGTTTTGGAAAGAAGGAAGGAAAGGGAGAAAGGGGAAGAGTGTGACATGAGTCTTGTCAGATCTTATAAAATATGTTCCTCTGTTTTGTTGGAGGGAAGAGGGGCGGGACGTGATCCATCTTCTCTTACAGTCAGGAGGAAGGCAGGCTCTTCGGACCACCCACGCCAGAGGTGACAGAACTGGGATTCTATGGGGCAATACCATGACACTGTGTCGAAGAACCATAAACACAGAATCTCAGATTTCTAGTCAGGCTGAGTGAATGCCAATGAAACGAGCATTTGTTGAGAGCCTACTTTACGCATTGTCATAGGGGCTGTGCAAGGCGTCAGCTAACCCAAAAAAACCCCAGTTCCAACTTAAAAAAATAAAAAAGAAATAGAAACTGGCAACTCTTCAGATAATCAGAAATAAATTACCCTAGGAAAATCATGCACTAGGGCTCCTGATTGGCCAGGAGAGCACAGAGTGAATATTAACCCCAAGGCCCCCCCGGCAGGGGAGCTTTATGCAGCCCCCAGCAGCCCCCAAAGGCCCTGCCGTCAGCCTTTCAGAGGTGAGCTCGGAAGCCGACACCACAGTCTCACTGCAATAGCGAGTCTCAGTCTGCACAAAAGATGTGGGATCTTTAGAGACATCATTTAAATGCCAATTTTCATGCTTCCTCTTCTAAGTTATGGCACTTATAACATCAATATTTTAAACAGTTCAAGTATTTTTTAACTTCTAAATGAGTCATTCACTCTCTTAGCAAAGAAGAGGTAAAATAAAATGTCAATGACTAAAATGTGAACTACTTCTTCAAAGATAGAGTTAAGTACATTTCTCACGATTCAATGGTAATTGGCTTAGAACTTGAAAATACACCGGCGCACCTGACACTGGGAATTCACTGGGCTCCACAGGATTCCAAAGGCTGCTGGAGAAAGTGGACCCAGTACGATGGGAATTACACTTACTCTACTTCTTAGGCAATTTTCTCACAACTCTCACTGAGTTTTAAACAAATTATTTGTGCTATTCAGAATTCACACGCATCTCCTCATCAATTCTGGGTACTAACAATTGCTGAGATGTCTCCAGACCGCAGTGCCCGTGGACTCCCTGGACCAGCTCAGCACAGCAGCCGGGGGAAGACTGTCCTACAGGGTCGCAGCTGCCACGTGAAGCCTTCCATCGCTCCATGACAGAAGGGAGTTTCTGTGGTTTAGATGGTGGCACCTTCGAAGTCACAGTCACAAGAAGCCTAGTGAGAAGTCAGAACCTCAGTCTGGATGAGGGGTTCTCAAAATGCTGGAAACATGAGAATACCCTGGGTGATGTGCTTTACACCCTGGTTCCTTTTTCCTGTTCCCAGAGATTCTGGGGGCAGGAACCCAGGAAACTGTGCAGCCGTGGGCAGCAGAGCACACTCTGAAAGCGCTACCTTCCATGCCCCAGGTTTCCAAGTCCTGAGGTGAATACCCTCCCCGCCATTCAACTTGGCTCACAATCTGATCATCAATGTCAAGCAAGAACACCTACATCCCTTAGAAACAGTCATCCAACCGTTAAGAAAAACTTAATTTTTCAGTTTTCCAATGTGAAAAATGATTACAATACTTGTTCTATTCCACCTCCTCACTGCATTGTAACAAACATCAAATAATAATGCACAAGGAAGTGCTCCGAGGCACGCAAAGGATAGTCACAAGATGTACAACGGTACTGAGGTCGAGCACGTCCAACTCTGTAAATAATAAAGCACATCAGTACATAACCAAGTGTAAAATCCTAAAACTTGAATTATACACATATAACTTCATTCTTTCAGGGTTCTCCCGTGTAGATCTTTTCCATGTCCCTCCCCCCCCCGTTTTTATTTTAATGAGTGAATAAATAACTAGGAACCAAAGATGTTGTACAAGGATCACTTATTTTGCAAAACTAATCAGACTAAATCACTTTTAACTCATCAAAGACATAGAACAAATGGTTTCGTTTTAAGAACATGTCATTTCTCCGCTTGAATTACCCAAATAGTAGTAGCTCTGCAGAATCGGGCTAAATTCACTGCACATCTACAGTAGTGAATGGTTTCAGTAAAACAAGAGTGTCTCTAGACTCACACGCCATTGGAAGACTCTGAGAACATGACAGAGCAGCACTCAAATAACTCTCTGGGGCCATAAAAATAATGGGCCCAAAGTAATCCCATGGATTATTCCCAGAGTGTTACACAGAATTACAATGAAATCATATTATATAAATGAAATGGTATAAAGAATTTGAAAGGGTGTGAAGCATGAAACTCAAATGTCTAACCACTTAACTATAACACAGCTTTTATGTGAACAAATATCAATAATTCCAAATTTATCTAAATGAATTCTGGAACAGCAGAACAGGCTTGAAAATTCAGTACCATAACAAGAAGTGGGGAACAGCACAAATGAGAAGGTGTGGAAGAGAAGGAGAGAAACCAATATGTCAGCTAAGAGTGAGGAGAGGCCCAGAGACAATGGATCACGCCCCCCACATACACACAAACAAAACAACAGTAGTAGGGCCAACATTCTTCCCTTACATGACAAGTGACAGAGCTCTGTTGTCCAAACAAAAGGATGAATGATACCCTCTTTTAATCTGCTCTCTAATGGCAGCCTATACAAGAATAAGCCCCAGTCCCATCAATGTTCTTCCACACTCCACCCACCCAAGACTGTCTTTTTCATCTTCTCTATACCTGCTGTCCAAACTCTTCCATCAAGACTCAGTTCCACTTCCATCCATATCATCAGGTCAGCATTTCCTTGTCCCACTAACATACATCACTGAAGTCCATGATGATTTCTGGGGACCCCGTCTGTCCACAGCTCTACCGAATACCCTAAACTGTATATAGTACATACCGGCACTTGAAATATGCATACAGTTAAACACTTTAGCTGAAGGCTAAGTGTTGGAAGGCCTGGGTTATAATCTCACAACTGCCGCTGATTATATCTGGGCTCTAGGCAAGTGACTGCATTCTTGTGTTGCCAATTGTTCACGTGAAAAATGGTGATCACAATTCCCTATACCATCTTCTCATTACATTTATGCAAACATCAAACAATAACACATAAGAAAGTACTCTGAATTATGCAGGGGATCCATACAGAGGCAAAGCAGTGCTCTGCCACCACTCTTCTTTGGACTACAAACTCGGAAGAAGAAAATACATTTCTAACACCAACGAATGCAAGGCTAGATTAACCAAATCAGATTCAGTCAACTTTATCAATAAACAATATTATTTCAATAAATATTTTTCATGACAATTAAATAATGAGAATGATTCTTCAAGACCTGCAAAAATCAATGATTTCCCAAGATTATTTCACCTAGGATATTTCTAGCATTTGTTAACTGGCAACCTAGTATTACAGAAAACATCTTTTAAGTTCAAACACAGCTGGTTCTGACACTGAGAAGCAGCTTGGTCTTGGGAGAAGTTACTTAAGCATTGTTAATTACAACTGGCCTCACTCATAGAGATGATCAGTGTAGGATTACCAGGAGTGTTTGAAGAGGTGATATAAATGATCAGACACATTGTGTCAGTGTCCTTAAACGCTACCCTTCACAGCAATTCCTGTTGGGATATTTAATAATCATCTTCCAAATAAACTGGGGGGGGGGGCTCCTTCACGTTAGGCTACTGCCTACCTAGATCCCTAACAACTTGCACCATAAATGATTATTTTGAGACTGAATTCACAAATGAATGTGCTTGAAATCAAACAGTTAATACACATAATGCAATTTGAGCTCAACTAAGTGCTAAATTAGATGGCTAGTGACGACAGGTTAACTCAATAAAAGTGCAGAGAAGAGAGAGATCAATGGGGATATACTTTATGGAAAAGAGATGTTGTCCTGGGACGTGCAGGATAACCACGACCAAAATCAGCTACAGGAACAGAGAGGATGGAACAAATTAGGATGAAGCAAAAGCAAGCAGCTAGCAAATATTATATATATTAACTCCTTTATTTCCCAGGAAATTCACAGGGTAGGGACTACTGTAATTCCCATTTTATAGATGAAGAAACTGAGATAGAAATAACTAGCTTGCTCAAGTCACAGAAAAAATGTTGGAGCCAGAACATAAATACAGCCAGTCTAGCTCCAGAGTGCATGCACTTGACCAGAGAATCACTGAGCTAAACCCCAACATACTGAAGCAGGAACGTGAGTAGCAGTTGTAAACAACAGAATACACTCTATTTGAAATGGAGAGAGATATATTTTTAAATATCGGCTCAGAAAATCTCTTTGTAGGTCAGAGAAGCATGCTTAAATTCTACATAGCAAGGAGCAATGGGTGGAGGAAAGCCAAACCATATCACAAGCCTCGTCCAGTGAAAACACCACTGTTCCTGTCTTCTAGCATTTGAGGCCAGAGCATCTGTCAAAGAGCCAGACATTCCCATCATCTCGCTTACCCAAAGAGCAGTCTTCCCATAAGCAGGCAGCCTCGCACTGCCACCTTCCGTGTCCCTCCGGCGCGTGGTGCAACTGACTGGCAGCAAGTCCGTATCCTAGCTGTACGAGTCTAGGAAGTGCAGGGGTTTCTGTTGGGGTTATTTTTAAAGATTCTACTTCAGGGGGATTGGAATCACAATATGGGAAGCCAGCGAAAAGTCAAGATGACACACAAAAGATGTCAAGCAATCACAAAAGAGCGTTACACCCTCCGATAACACGGTGAGAAGGTTTGGTGAATCATGTCAGCTACATAATGTAGGGTCAGATCATGTAGGTACGACTTCACCTCACTGGAAAACAATTTACTCTAACAAAAGCCATAGGTCTCTTAAAATAGCAAGTCACTTTTCAGGGCGTAAAGGTGATAATTTACGTAATTCGAAAACTAGG
Source organism: Ursus americanus (assembly GCF_024610735.1). Lineage (NCBI taxonomy): Eukaryota > Metazoa > Chordata > Mammalia > Carnivora > Ursidae > Ursus > Ursus americanus. The sequence continues at coordinate 32,121,999 of NC_142136.1, read as the reverse complement.
GATATCAATTACTTGGTGGCTTTTTTCCCCACCTATTTCAAAATGTTATAGCATACCAAATATGCATCATTTTTCCTATAAGAAAAAGCAAAAAAATATTAATTTAAGAAATCAGTCGCATTTTATATCATATACTATTTATTGCTTACTTAATACATAGCCCACTAGTTAAGCCTTATGTATATAATTTCATTTATTCTAGCTGAATTCCATACCCCTTATTATACCTGGATTTAAATATACAAAAATGTTTCACATCCTTCTCAGAAACATTTCTGTAGTTCAAAAACCCTGCAAAGACAGGGATGTACTGTATGGTGACTAACATAATTTAAAAAAAACATTAAAAAAGAAAAACCCTGCAAAGAAATGTGAATATACCCCAAGGAGAATAACCCAAGGAGGAGAGAGTAAGACAACATCTCCACTTGTATGTATTTGTACAATGTCAATGTGGAAATTAGAAGCCACTGTGGCAATAAAATTTGGTGGGAGGGAGATGAGAGCAAATGACAGCACATAGTCATGCAATGAGAACAGAAAGAGAACTGTCTTTATATCTAATTCATGACTCAATGAAACAATGGACGTTCGGGGTTTTGACATATTATTGATATTTATTTATCACAGTAATAATGATGATGTATATGAAAATCATTTTCCCTTGCAAAGTGGCTGCGGGTAAAAAACTGAAACTTCCAACAATATAAGCTTTTATTGGGGTGCCTGCTTGACTCAGTAGGTAGAGTTTGTGACTCTTGATCTCGAAGTAGAGAGTTTGAGTCCCACGTTGGGGGTAGAACTTATTTAAAAATTTTCAAAACAAAAATTTAAAAAGAATAAGTTTTCATTGAGTATAGTATTGACTGAGGGAGAAAACATATCCTGTACATGAGAAGATCATGTGTATGGGCCTAAAAACAATGTCCAACTGCCAAGTCCCCAAAATGTGCCAGAAAGCACTACACTGTTCATAGAAAATACTTCACCTCAAAAGCTTTGCCTCTTTGTTTAGTAAACACAATAATATATTGGTGATCCATTTTTAAACGGTCTGAATACTCTTCTTCATATGAAATTTATAATGCATTTGAAGCGACCCGAGAGACTTATTCTACTTCTTGGTTAGAGGTGACTTAGACAAAAAGGAGGTTAGAGGTTTCAGACCTACAATTGCATTAATTTCCTCCACGTTGAAAACAAAAAAGTATACACCTGAGGTTTTTTTTTTTTTTTAAAGAAAAAGGAACCTAAGAAAAGTACATTCTCTCTCTTAACTTTAAAAAACAAGAAGATTGTCTTATTTAGCAGATAAAGGCTTTAAGAGTGAATACTTTCAATTATAATCCTCATGACTTTATTGAAAAAGATATAATAAGTTATGACAAGAGCACAGCAATGAAACTGAAGTTGGAGAGTTGGAAACAGAGTTGATCATGGGAACTACAGGTCATCTGAACATCAGAGTTCATTTACAATTGACAAGAAGTAAATACTCTTTTACTAAGAAAATCTTCTGACAATATTCCCTTCAGACAAGAAAAAGGACTAACCAGTGGATAAGAGACAGACTCATTTTTTTCACAGGCCACAGACACGACCAGTCAGCAAGATACTAACTTGATCAAACTTTCCACCAGGTGGAATGTGACTTGGTTGCAAAGTATGCATTGCCCTCAGTGATGACTGACACAATTTGTAAAGCATTAAAAAAAAAAAAAAAGCAACAGTTGACATCTTTATGTTGTTACATATTTATAAAATTCTGGGCTCTCAAGATCCCAGGACATACACCAAGAAGTTTTCTAGAAGGTGAATCTGATGTGTGGTGTCAGCTCTGCTCAGTTAGATTTCCAAAACAACACACAATGAAATACAATTTTGCCCAGGTGATGACCAGGGAATATTTTTGTAATTTCTACCTACTGTTAAATACCTTGAAAACATTATTTTATATTAAAACAAACACATTATATAGTAAAAAGTGTTTTTTAATCCTATGCAATTAAGATACAATAAAAGAGAGATCCAAGAGTTCATACTTACTGCAGACTACTGGAATGGCCACTGAGCCTCTCTAGGTAAATTTGCATTTATTGGAGTGCTCAACTAAAACTTCCCGTAAGATCCGCTTAAATCCTTCTTAAACATTAATAGTATAGTGGGAGTTATTTTATATCAGATCGTTTAAAATATCCTACTTACAACAGCTATCAAAGTTGAGCAACAAAGAGGGCGTGCAATACTGAAAAGATTCTGATTCACAAGACTGGGACTCCAGTTCCATCCCTGTTACTCGCTGGTGGTGTGACCTTGACACACATGATCTCTGCGATTTTCTTTAGTAACGGGAATGACATTACATACACTCAAGGGTTTACTTAGGTGCAAAAGCATGTAGGACTGTTATGTCCTATAAATAAATTGATCCTCTTACCATTATGAAATGTTCTACTTTATCTCTGGCTATATTCCTTTTTCTGAAGTCTATTTTCTAATATTAATAAAGGGACCACAGCTTTGTTTTTTTTTGTTGTTGTTGTAATTTAGAGTATATAGATCTTTTTCTGTCCTTTTACTTTCCGTTTGTTTAAAAGAATGTCTAGTATAGATTTATTATGTTTCTGGAAGAAAATATCCTAAACTATAACAGCTTTCATTGCAAGGTAATGTGATCATAGCTTCAATTTCTTCTTGAAAGGTTTTCTAAATATATTTAAATTTTTTAATAATAAAAATGTTATCGGACATAAGAATTCCAGTGTCTTATCTGGAGAAGGACAAGCCTTGTCCACAATCAACAAGACAGGGATGACCTACACCCAAACGATCTCACGTTTCACACAGAATTTTTCCTCCAGCGTCAGAAGAAGGATGTTGTTAAAGCCAACATTTATTTAAGAAGTATCTATTGTAAGTAAAAATAGGGCCATTTCCTCACACACGGTTGCTGCTATAACAAGAAGGCTTTTGAAAAAGTCACGTCCCATGTGAGGCCATTTGAAATGATTTCTGCTGAAGTATTCCTTCAGCCATTCAGTTCAATAATCCATACAAGCTCTCTGGTACAGTTATGAATCATCAGTTCTCCAGATTTTTAAACTTATTTTTATTTTTAATTGAGGTAATGAACACAAAATATAAAACTTACCCGCAACCATCTTTTTATGTGTAGATCAGTAGTGTTAACCACATTCACATTACTCTGTAACACATCTTTTTTCATCTTGCAAAGCTGAAACTCTACACCATCAAACAACTGCCCACATTCCGGTCCACCAAACCCCTAACAACCACCATTCTCTTTTCTGCTTCATGATTTTGACTCTTCTTGATTCTATCCCGTTACTTACGACGTACCTGTATCTTTATATTTAAAGAGAACATCGTACAGATGGCATGTCGTTAGGTCTTGCTTTTATTCCCAAGCTGACAATCAATCCATCTTTTAAATGGAGTGCTTAAACGCTTCCCGTTTCACACAACCATTAACATATAGTGTTTAAATGTACCGACTTGTTCTTTGTTTTCTATTCCTCCTATCTGTTCTTTGTTCACCTTCCCTCTTTCTGCCTTCATTCAGAGAAAATGGAGTATTTTAAAAAATGCTTCCAGTTCATTTCCACCATTGGTTTATTAACTACACTGGCTGTTTTACTGTGTGTGTGTGTGTGTGTGTGTGTGTGTGTGTGTGTGTGTGGTTGCTCTAGGATTTACAATATACACCTTTAACTTAACACCATCTACCTTCAAATAATACCATATCCAATGGTCTGCTTCCTTCCATGCCCCCATCTCTGTGCTAATGCTGTTGCTCATTTTCGTCCAATATGTTAAAACTCCACAATGTGTTATTTTGTTTGCTTTGCATAATTTTCTTTTAAAAATATTTTTTACATCTTTTATATTTGCCTATATACTTACCATTTTGAGTGCTCTTCATTTCCTTCTGCAGATCCAGATTTCTATCCAGTGTCCTTTTTCTTTTACCTAAGGAAGTTCTTTCTTCTGTCTTGCACAGAATCTGATAAGAAGTCTGATTTTTGCTCCTTTGTATATCAGATATATACCCCTCTTTTCTACTGGCTGCTTTTAAGACTATTCTTCATTACCTATTTCTAGCAATTTGATTATTTTATGCTTTGGTCTGGTTTCTTCTGCTTGGGGCTAATTGAATTTCTTGGATATGTGGGTTTTCCTCATATTTGGATAATGACCAGCCATGATTCCTCAAATAATTTTTTCTGACCCTGCCTATCCTGACAGTGCAATTGTACATATGTTAGACTACTTGAGATTGTTCCACAGGTCACAGAGCTTTTGTTCATTTTGTCTTTTTTTTTCTATCTGATCAATCCAATCAATTATGATCAATTGCCAGACAGTGGAGCTTTTACATGATTGAAGGCTAGATCTTGTCGCGTCTTCCTCTAGAGTGTTGGACTTTGCTCTGGCATAATTAAGCAACTTTCAGGTCAGTTTGCTCCTTTCAGGGTTTGCTTCTCATGTCTGTCATGGCAAGACCCAGCCCAGATGACTGTAAGATGAATTCAGCCTCATTACTAACCTGTGGCCCTTCTGAGACCTCTATCAAATGCCCCATGTACAAAGGGGTCTCTCCATTCTGGTCTTCGTGAATTGTATGTGTTCATAAGAATTGTTCCCGTGGGACACCTGGGTGGCTCAGTCAGGTAAGCATCTGCCTTTGGCAAGGGTCATGATCTCAGGGTCCTGGAATCCAGCCGGAGTCAAGCTCTGTGCTCAGTGGGGAGTCTACTTGTCTCTCTCCCTGTGCCCCTCCCCCCACTCATGCTTGCTTGCTCTCTCTCTCTCTCTCTTCCCCTCTCTCAAATAAATAAATTTCTTAAAAAAAATAAGAAAAAGAACTGTTCTGCCTATTGCCTTCCTTGTTCTTTCCTTGTTTTCCTTCGTACAGGTAGATCTTTACTTAGACAAAACCTTCTAAGAGGACCACTTTGAGGATCTCTGGAGCTCTCTCTGTACAAGTCCTTCCTCTTTGTTATTGCTCCCCTTAAAAACCAATTGCCTTGACCTTTCCCAAATTCCAATCCCACCTGCCTAACTCAGTGACTGCTAGGCCCTATTTGGGTTCTTATCCCTGCTTTGCCTTTAGGCAGAAGGCTAAGGCTTTAGTAAAGTTCACCTCCTTTTCTGCCCTACTCCCAAGGATCACAGTCTTTAACTGCCTGTTGTTCAATACGTATACACGTTTCATATATTTTGTCTGGCTTTCTAGTTGTCTATGGTAAGAGGTCAATTCCCATAGCAATTAATTCCCCCGTGGTCAGAAGCAAAAGTCCTCCAAGGGTTAAATAAACTATAATCACAGTTACAAACTGTAAAGCTGTATGCAAATATTAGCACATGAAAACACATCTAGATAAAGAGCAACTCTTGCCTCATGGTCCAGATTTTGTTTTTCAAATTCTACCACAAAGACCAGTACAAGAAGGAGAACACAATCATGCAAACTGAAATATTCTGGAGAGGTTAATTTTCCCCAACTCGAAATTCCCAAATTACTAGGAGCATGGAATCTCTTTAAGAAGTGTTCCTTTTTACAAAGCACTGACCCTATAAAAATGCAAATGACCCCTGGAAAGAATAGCACTTTACATTTTCCTCAGTTAAGGAGACGCCAGTTAGAACCGGTCATCTGTGGGTACCAAGAGCCATCACATCCCCGAGAGTTGGGAGTGTCTGGGTTTTGAGTGGAGGAGAATTAAGTTGAAGGAGAAAGTACATTGCTAAGGGGAAAGACAGAGGGCAGAATTATCAACTTCATAGCTTTGCCCAGGGCAGCCCCCGAGGGAAAGGATTTGTCTGCCTGCTATATTTCCCTTGGGTACTATCTGTAATTACTATCACAGCTCATTGATTTTCAATTCTTTCTATTAATACATTTATTGGCCATTCTGACATTATTAAAATCAGTCCAACTCGGCTTCTTTAGTGGAGGATAGCTGTTCCTTAAAGTGAATTTTGCAAGTACAGATATTTTTTTCCTGCCCCCTTTTTTTTAATGGTCTTCTCATATTAGGAATAACACAGCTTCGGCATATGTTTTTCTTTGAAGCCAGGTAGTGACATGCAAAGATTTCACGACAGATCAAAAGATCTCAAGCAGTGGGTCATCAGAGAATATTAAATGATAAGCAAATTCATATGTCTAAGATAATTCTACCAATTTACTAGCTAGGCTGGCTCCTGTTCCACAGTAGGGGAGGTAATAATGAGCCTCTGTTAAAGGGTAATGCAAGTGGCATTTTTACAATGCTTTTTCTTTTCTTCTGATAAAGTCATTAAAGTAACACTATCTTGCTAAGCTTTTACACACAGATATATATTAAACCTTCTATGTTAAATTAAACATAACGGTTTATTGAGGAAAAGAAAAAGGTTTGTTGTTGGGTTTTTTTTTTTTCTCTAAAGCTACTAAATTTTAATATAACTAACTGCCTGTTTTAAACATTTCATAGCACATGTCTAGGTTCATCTACAATACTTGCACCTGTCTCTATTTCTTTATTAAGCCTACAGATTGGGGTCTTTTCCAAAATAGCACCTGTCTCAAAATCCTCAATATTCTGCAGTCTGGCACTGGCTCTCACTTACAATAAATAGCATCTGAATCACTATTTATTGAGCCCTGCCTAGCTATAAGCTCCCTGTACTGAGATGATGAGGAATAATGAGAAGCATAAAGCAAAACTCCACTCTACAGGAAGGTACAATATAGTTGACTTAATGGTGCTAGTCAGTCCTTTGTGATACAGAAATGCCTTCACCACCTTGTATGAATGTCCTGCAGAATGCTTTGCAAGAGTTACTGCAACCTGCCTCTAGGAAAAGGACCATTACTCCCTTCTGTCCTCTCTCTCTCTCTCTCTTTTTTTTTTTTTAAGTTTGTATTTATTTGACAGAGAGAGAGAGAGAGAGGGAGTGAGCGAGCACAAGCAGGGGGAGCAGCAGAGGGAGAGAGAAAAGCAGGCTGTCTCCTGAGCAGAGAGCCCGATGCGGGGCTCAATCCCAGGACCCTGGGATCAAGACCTGAGCTGAAGGCAGCCGCTTAACCAACTGAGCCACCCAGGCGCCCCTCTTCTACCCTATCTCTAAAATTAGGGCGCTCATAGGGATCTCTGGCCTGACATTTTCTGCTAGTAAGCCACGGAGGATACAATTAAACCTGTCTGCCGCCATACCTGCACCCTTCGGGGCTCCACGCTGTGGTAAAGAGGCATTGGGCTTCGTCCCCCAGTGCAACACACATGGGTCTTTTACAACCCAATCACTGACTGCTTGGAGCATTTAAAATTGGCAAAACACCCAACGTGTTTCTCCCTCTCTCTCTCTGCTCCACTTTTCCTACCACTTTCTCCCTAAAGGGCCACAGGTCAGAATTGCACCTGCCTCAACAGGGGAAGGGAGAGGAGGGGTAACCACAGGCGTGAGCATGGCTGTGGCTGGTGGAGGGACTCGGGTCCACCCCTTCCCCACAGACTCAGAGAACAGTGAGGGTGGCTGCGTGAGGCATGTTTCCTTCAGGACTCCCTCTGACGCCTGTGCACCGATGAAGTTTCCTGTTTTAATTTAGAGAGCTTCTTTGCCTTTTTAAACATTTTACTTTCAAGAATGTCAAACATACACAAAATTAGGCAAAACGGTTACATGAGCTCCCGGGGTACTGGTCGTGTGGCTTCAATAATGACGGACTCCTGGACAGTCTTATCTCATGTTTCTCCCCATCCATTCTCCCCTCCCCCTCCCACTTCACTGTGCAGCAAATGCCAGACACCTACTCATCTCACCTGTAAATATATCAATAAGTATCTCTGACGTATACAAACTCAGAACTCCTTTTTAAAAAAACTGTGGCCAAATACTACTGTCACATCAAAATATGATGTCATTTCTGTGTTAATACAATCATTGATTTCTGGCTTCATTATCCCATTTTTTAGGTGATAAAATCTAATCAGAATTTGAAATATTTCTCCAGATATGCTTAAGTAAAAATTCAAATGAAAAAATAAGGATTGTACTTGGAGATTTACCTTAAATCTTCTTTTAAAATTCTAAATTAATCCAGATGGTTAATATCTATCAAATACGATACGAGAATTGCATCCATAGAAACTGAAGCAATGGGGCACTTTTTATTCCTACTTTTCTTCAAAGGGAAAACATTTACTCAGCCCCCATCACATGCAGGCAGGCTCCTAGGAGGCTGGACGGTTCACTTCGCCTCCCAGAAGAGGAGAAATAGGAGGACAGAGACCAAGGGGACCCAGCTGGCCCCTGGCAGAGGGCACATCTGAACTTGGGTCTGTCCCTTTTTAAAAGTCTACGCATTTCTACCTCCACACACAGGGAGCTTCCTTGTGGTAGGATGGTTAAACTCCTGATGGGAAATGCTTTTTCACACTCCTGGCCCATTACCAGAATCGAAGAATGTCAGATGGAACCTGGGCCGGCCTTTAACACCCCCACTGTACAGATGAGGACATAGAGGCCTAGAGTTATGAAGTCACTTCCCAATGCCATTCAAGCTGGCAAGCTGCAAGGCCAGGAACAAAAACCACATTTTATGTCTTTGAGGCAGTACCCTTTCTCTGTTACTGCCTTATCTCTGGGTGGAATCGTTCCAGTCCTCTTCTTCCTGCTTTAGTCCTTTGCTTAATAACATGTTAGAACATCCAAAGGCTGACAGCATTTGGGAAGCTCTTGTAACAGCAGGACACAAGCACCAAAGGTCACAGTCAAAGTCATTCCAGCACTCCTTGCTGAGCCCCTGAAGTGTATCACAAGAGCACATGCCCTTCCCACGGACGGCTTAGCAGCACGCGCTGCATTATCGACAAGCCCGAAGAAAACTGAAGTCACATTTCAAGAGACTTCAATAATAATCCACTTAGATATCACAAAACTAAGAATGCAAGAGTCACAAAATTCCAAACAGAAGGCAGGCACGCAGAGTTGGCGTCGATATGTTACTCTCTCTATTCAGTTCACATGACTATAAGATCAACGCTATGCCATCAATGAGGATGTGTGCTTCCAGTATTTCCGATTTTTATTTTTTTGTTTATAACAACCCTATGAAGTTGACAGAGCAGGTGTATAATGAGCTAATGACCGGTTTCGTATTTTTTCACCATGCCAGTTATAATGCCCAGGCAAGTAAAGCATGTATTTCCTGACCACTTGCCAGGTCCTACAAGAAAAATACAAGAAACAGCTCTTGTCCTCCAAGAGCTTACAGCTCTTGTCCTCCAAGAGCTTACAGCTCTTGTCCTCCAAGAGCTTACAGTCTGATTGAAGACCTATGACCACCTTCACACACCTTACAACTATTAAGAGAATGAGGCAAGGCAACCAGACCTTTTCAGAGAAGAGAGAAAGCAGAGTGGCTAACCTAGACCCATTCCACAGTCTTTCTTCCAGCTCTGAAATGTGGTCATCGGGTCCTGAATTCCTTGGAAGGGTGGGGGGATATGTATAGACCAGCTGACAGGGACTATTTATAGCCAGAAGGGGAGAATGGCCATATGTGTTCATGGCACACTGAAACAGGAGATCCACGTAAGGTAGTGTCTCTCTACAATGCCGCCCGGAGCCTGAAAGGCATGCGAAACTTTTCTTCCCCAAAAGACTGGACGTTTAATGTCTATGTCTTAAAAAACACTTTCAAAATTGGGTTTTCCAGAGTGATTACAGAATCCAATCCTTGACATCAAGCTCAGGCTTTCTCTTTCATTGTTGTGATGCAGAGATTCATTTCTATAACTTTGTGTTCATTGTTACTAGTATCTCATCTTTGGCAGAAGCCCATAATCACACATAGGATTATTTTAATTTCACCAATGTTTATACTTTCTTAAAAAAATAATCAAACTTCAACCAGCTTTTAGCAGGAAATAAGGAAAGAGTCCTATAAGACTGAAATAAAGAAATCTTTAGAATTCTAGTGTTGCTTATCTAAAATAGTTCTGGTTCTGAAATGATACCGTCTATCACCCACCCAATTATACCCCAATTAAAACTCCAGTAAAATGACCAAAAGTGAAGTTCACTAAAAGTCTAGATTTTACCCTAAGAAGAATTGATTTGAAATATTACAAATGATTAAATACAAATTATTGTATTCCATAAATAATTAGGTCATAATACAGTTCATTAAACACTGGGCTGCTTCTCTTGAAGCTTTACTGTAACAGAGAACAAAATTATATATGTTGTATATTTAAGAAGTACATGCAAAGCTAAGGAAAAGAATAAAAAGCAAGTTTCTACTTCCCTTCAACATACACAATCTAAATTAGGGTTAAAATACTAACAACAGCTCCATTCACAAGCAGGAAAATTGATTTTAATGACTAAGCGTTAAGTAAAACCTGTGAACCTACCATTTTTCCTGTCCCTGTTTGAGGGCAGTAAATACTTTCTATAAACGATGTGGCATGAGGTTCTTATTCACAATGTAAAACCCCTGGGAATCCTGGCTTTTGTTTTTTGTGCATCTAAATCCTTCATGCAAACCTTACCTTACAACTGAAATTGACAATATAAAGGAGAAGTATCCTGATATCATCAAAGATGCCCAGAGCTGGTGACAACAAGGCACCGTCCTGGCTCTGACCAGAGGCACAAGTAGTACTCTCTGGCTTCTGCACTTCTCTGCCTTCCTCCAACATGCGTGACTTGAGTAGACTCACCACTATTCAAGTTGAAGAATATCTCGTGAAATAAAAGCAACAATGTGGAATATACCACTTTTTCACGTTTCCATTAGCAATGGAAAAAGGCTACCCTCTGTGAACGAGATGCTGTGGTCTGTGTGGTGTGTTCAGCTTAAACACGGGGTGTGGAGAAATTTATTTTATGAAACTGATGCTCGTGCACTTAAAGAAAACAGAAATTCCAAAGAAATAAAACAAATCCTTCCTATTTTGGGTTCAACTGCCAAGGTAAAAACTACTTGGTTTGGAAGACGTAGAGTTTAACTTCGCGAGTCAGGCTAGAAAATCCAGGGGAGCACAAGACTTTTTCTGAAGCACTGTCTACAATGAACAAATAATATCCACCACTGTCACATGGTCTTTTCTATCACAACGATGCACCGCCTAAGTGTGAGGTTGAACCGGTACGAGTCGGTCGCTCTGCCACGCACGGAATGGGGAGAGTGGGGTATTGGCTGACATACCCCACGAAGTTCACTGCAGAGCTACAACAATCAACACTGCATATAAACTGCTTCAGACACAGGCTTCGCGTGAAGAGGAGGACTGTACATAGAGACACCATACACCTGGCCGCATGTTGCTCAGGAATGGGGAAGTTGCTGGAGAGACCCCTCTACATGCTACCCTCTGGGTTCATGTCCTCAGTTCCTCGTTATGAAGTCCTTCTAACCAAGCAGCATCCTAACCCCCTGAATGGGGTCTCACCTGAAGTCATGCACACAGATTTTTCTTCAGTGAAATTTTATTTACATTTAAAATGTCTTCTGATTGCTCAGCTACGAAACATTGCCAATGTTTTGCTTTTTTTGGTAAGAGATACATTAATAAGATTAAGATTAAATATTTACTTCATTTATCCTTGTTTGGGTCATCTGTACTGCCTCGGTGGTGGCGGGGTAGTAACACAGGTAGGCAGTGAGCCCCTGGGCACACGAGCCGTGCTTTCTCACTCAAATACGAAATGTGGTCAGCCAATGCTGCAAGCAGTCATACTGCCCTTATAATTTTAACTAGTGAAGCTACAAATATTAACAATTATAAAATCACCTACGTCCTTTTAAAAAAGAAATCCAGCTGTGCTCTTAAGTGTTCATATTTTCACTAGCCATACGTTAATTTGTCAATTTTGCTAAACATTTTTCAATAAGCCTTCTTTTGCTTTATGTGCATTTCAAACTCGCACCTAAATTTCATCAACTGTCCTCTAATCCTCATGGTATATAAAAGGGTAAATACAAATGTCTCAAGAGAAATCAATCCAACAAACAGTAACATTCCCATACTTGTACTCTGTAATTTCCTAACTAAGAAAGAAACAAGCCATTTTGGCATGGAAGTTATATTCCTATCTTATCTTTTAATAATTCCTCTTTGCTTTGGATTTTTATTAGCTTTTCAAAACATTCACTAACTTAAATAAAACCACATGGTTCTTATAAGATCATTGCACCTGCCTAATTTCAGGAAGTTATCTTTTCTAAGTTAGTAATGCTTGAGGTTGCAAATGGATGAGAATCGACCAGTCTCAGATGATCCTTACTTGAGAGAAAAAGCATAGGCGAGTGAAAATCAGAAGTGTTCTGCACAGGTCAAGAAGCTCTGGAAATGACCGCCACGAACATAAAGAGAAGAGCGTGGGGCATCGTTGGAAACTTACCCCTTGTTCAGATTCCAAAAGCTCTGTTTTGACTCTGACTGACGGCATCCCATCAAGCATTAACATTCTGTTCTCAAAGGTGTTGATATTCTGAGAATAAAAAAAGAGAGCGAGAAGGGGAAAGTCAGCTATAAAGCATTCAAATGAGGACATCTGGTAGAGCCTTCCTTCATAGTCGTACATTTAGTACCGCTAACCTAATTTTTTTAACAATGAAGTATAATTAAATGAGAATATCAGCATAACCAATTATCCCCCCCATTCTGAACTATCATTTGAAATAATGACCAAGAAGTTGAATTAATCAGTCTGAATCTCTGACCTCTGGGTTGGAGGTCAGACTGTAATAAACTGGAGTAAAGAAACCTTAACATTAATTTATATGGGGCTGGAACAATTCATCACACTTCTGCAATAGGGGAAGGAAAGAGAAGGATGTTTCCTTCTTCCTTAGTACCAGAGGTTGTATGTGTGCAGAAATCCACAAAGGAGAAAATAGATAAAAAATGACCATACACTCATATTACTGTCAAAGTCTAAATAATTTTAAAAACAAGATAATAAAATTCTAGACACTGAATTTAGGTATGGCACTTCAGATCAAATGAAAATTTCTATGTATTGACGTCCAAACATCTATTTCAAAAACAACTCATAAAAATTTTGGATTGAGAGTGAATTTTTAAGCTCAAGTCACAACCAAAAAATAAATAACAATTTGTTTTCTGTTTTGGTATATGTTTGGCTGAATTTGCCACTTCTTGAAAGGAGAACCTTATTTCTATTGTGACTCACTAGAATTTCAAACAATATTTACGAAAAGATGAAATCAAGGTTATTCTCTACTAATTTTCACAGCTTTGGGGATTTTCTAAAGTCAATAACCTATGAAGGGAGTTCGAAAGACACCTACCACTGCTTGCTTCAGGCCAAAAATCATGTTTTACAACATGTTTAGAATGTCAACTTTACCTTCATCTACTGGCCAAGCGAAGAAACCGAAATGACTAAGTTTGAGTTTTTAGAATGGTTTCTTTGCTCAAACATAGAATGTAAGCCCATGACTCTAAAGTGGTCTCCTTAAAAGAAAAAGAGATCTGTTTCTAAATATTTTGCCTACCTTTGATGACAAAGGTTAGTAGTATTTCTAAACCTTCAGGTTTTTGCCTCTCACATACTTGCTTTTCCATCAAATAGTTAAAAACAACTCCCACTTTGACAAATCATCAATGTTTTTACTACCAAATAATACCAACAGAGTGCAGTATAGTAAAGCTCTAATTATCTCTTTTTCTTGCCACTCCTTTTTGTTTAAGAAAAATAAGAAATAAAATTTATAGGGCCTCTTATCACAAATATTTGCTCTGAGACATCAACAAGAAGAAAAGGCAAATTTACTCTAGAGCTAACTAATGAGCATTTAAAAATTCCATGCTACCCTAGTCTATTAGGTAATAAGAAGAAAAACTACTGTCAGGTTCTTTTCTTAGAAATGTGCAGTATTATTAACACTGGCAGGATGCATTTTTTTTTAATTCATGCTTTTGACTTGTCCATATTTTGGGGGCATTTTGAATCCTAATAGCTTCGAGCAGGAAGAACTGTGTATCCCTGGCAAGCTCAGTTAATTTGTTCCAAGCTTTAAATCCTTTCATGGAGGTTGGTGAGTTGTTTACACATCAGGCATGGATCTCAAATCCTAATGTGTCACTTGCTTCCGTGGTTGGAAGCGGCCAGCTTGGCTTGCCACCACCCAGTTTCAAGAAAGCCTTCCTGCAGCTGGCCAGCCCTCAACGCCCCTGCCCTTCACAGCAGCCAGAAATCTACCCTAACAAAGCATCCCGTAGGCTGTTTGGTTGGTAGACAATGAAGAATGAGTTGATATTGCTTCCTACCCCGGAGGAGGTCTTGCCCAGACTAAAAGGGAAGATGCCTTGCAAAGGCAGGGAAAAGACAAAGAGCGATTCTGGAAAGACAGGTTTAATGAACTGTTGGAATCTGATTAGAGGCTAATGTCCCTTTTAGTGCTTTGTACCAATTTACAGCTGATATACTTTAACCATTCTCCTCACAGGCTGTGATAAACTCATTAGTTTAAAAAATGCAAGCTAACCAGAGTCTTTGAACTTAAAAACTGATAAATCATGAAAACCTGACTGGGCCCATGTTCCATTTAGCACATTTAAATATCACTGTATCTTCATGATTTTTTTATTGTTATTCTTGAATAATTCTACATGTGCTAGAGACAGGATGTACATTTTAGTTTCATATAAGAGTGGAAAAATAAAACACCTCGAGAGGTTTTTTTTTTTTAGAAATTAAGTTTTCCCAGGAAATATGTCTCTTTCCTTGATTTTCCAGGATCATCCACAGCCACAACCAAAATAAACACCATGAATGACAATGTTCATAGCTAAGAAACCAATTCTTAACTATTCAACTCAACTAGTGCAGATTCAATTTATATATATGCCTAAAAGCAATATTGTAAATATATATGTAAAGCATATTATATATATGTAAATATATAAAAGCATATATTAATTATATTAATCTTTACATTCAAGATTCTAACCCTGTTTAGTATAAACATAAGCACTGAGTATCATATCAAGGAAAAGGTATGCGTTTTATGGAGCTCATGGTTAATTGTATAGCATCAAGGATATAGTTCCTAGGACAAAATATCGATAGATTTATTTCCCTAAGCTAAAATCAGATACATACAATCTCAGTTGACTGTAGACTTTAAATATGTAATAAACTCTATATAATTTGAATTGCTGTCAAACATATCTTGCCATGATCTTAATCAAAACACATTTGCTGTGGAATCAATAGCTCAATTGAGTCCCAAGAGGTAAATAAAATTACACAGTCATCAATTTTAGTAACATGGTACTCTTTGTATATTTATGTTGTAATGAACATTTTGATATTATACAACCCTGTATAATTTACATATGTGTATGTGTACATTCATACACGCATGTACACACGTGTATACACTTACACTGCTTGCTTTGCATGAGTACATTTTATTAATTAAAGCAAAAATTAACCATCGGATTTATTAGCTGGCTGTTGACCGATTACATGTGCACTGGATGAGAATGGTACTCTGGACTTTCCTGTTTGCCAAATAAGATTTGGCAACACAGAAGTCCAGCTGATAGTTGTCCTCCTAGTCAAAACCAGGAAAAGCACAACTTTCAATGATCCTAACATCTCAAAATATTTTGAATGGAATGGGCAGGAAGCATAGGGACCGATGCTCAGTGATCATCTCATAAAAACAGAATGGGGGTGGGACTTTCCCATGGCAACTACTAGAATTTGTCCTCCTATTCCCAAAATGCAAGGCTTTTCTACACCCTCCTCCTAACTGTGGGTCATCCAGTTCTTTGGAGAAAACATAACTGTTTTATCATAATCCCAAAACTTGTGCTTGAAACACAAGAGAATCTGTGAATTCGTCTTGCTTTATATAGGTAAGGATCAACAAACCTAAGAGATTAGAATTACACGCAGCCAATAGTTTCAAATATCTATCACTATACAACAAATCACACAGTAGCATAAAAAATCATTTTATTATTATCTTGGTAACAAACATAATAACAACACATAATATTTGCATATTTATTAAGGACCAGACCTTGTACAAAGGGATACTAATTTAGTCCTTACAGCAACCCAAGAAGTCAATGCTATATTCTCTGAAGATAAGACATCTGAGATACAAGGAAGTTAAATTGTCCAAGGTCTCTAGATTACCAAGGGGTACAGCTCTGTTTCAAACCAATTCTCTCTCTCCCCATCCCCCATTCTTCCTCCTTCTCTTCCCTCCTCCCCACCCCAACCCACCCCTACCCATCTCTCTCTCTCTCTCTTGCTCTTCTCTCTCTCCTTCTCTCTCTCAGGAACTCTGGAATCCCCATTAACAGCTCCTCTCAGGACTGAGCTAATTTAGTGAGTGAAGTGAACGTGCAACTTCTGGTCACTGGTGAGTATCAACATTCTGGGGAATATCAGTAAGAGGTCAAAAAAGCCCATGGTTTCAAAGCTATTTCCTTTTTTTTCCCCTTTAAATTAAACTTTCAACACATTTTCTTGGCTTGATGAGATTATGCCTCCTAACCTAGAAATACCTCATAATTAATTTAGCAAGTCAATCCCATCCAGATTTCAACATCCAGAAAAATCTATGGTAATCTCATCTGCTATCCAGTGTTTTAAAAATATTCATATACCCTTGGTGGCTCATTCAATATTTACACAACAGTTTCACGCACTTGGATGATACAGGAACTTTGCCCTCTACACTTGATACTCAAGAGACATACATCTGAGCATCACATTTAATTTATCATCTCTTAGATTAAGTGTAAGAGCATATTGCTCTAAGCTCACATATCCTCGCAATGATCAATCAATTCAGTACAAGGCATATGCATAATCAAAGTACCTCTAATGGTACAAAATAAATATCAGTCCAAACATACTTTGCCCTTCGGTCCCACCCTTTCACCTTTCGTTGCTTTGTAGCACTGCAGAGAGGATATCACATTGATGACCACATTGGCAGAACTAAGAGCTAAACTAGAAACCTATTGGAACTCTCAACTTAAATTCCCTTCAGTGGTTCCAATGATCCATATATACATCATTGTGAAGTATCTACCTTCAGTCTTAAAAACAAAACTCTTCCATAAATTCCTCCCGCTGAAACGTGGAATTATGTCTCTCATAAGGAGAGACATAAGCCACGTGGAAGCTTCTTTTTTCCTGATAGCAACGATCATTCCGTTTCCTATGTTGGCAAATGCTAAATTGACACAACAATGCGGTTCACACTGATATTTTAGAAATGTCATCTGAGATTCCAAATAACACTCTCCACCCCAGCATTAATACAAAGTGCAACAGAATATTATTTTTGTCATTCATATTCTGAAGAACTGCAGACACTTGGGGGTTGTGAGTTAGCCAAATCTCTCCAAACATGCAGTGAGGGTCTCTGTTATGCCAAAGTCACCTCCTTCCATCCACACCACATCTGTGAACGATGAGGCAGTGTGGCAAATAACAGAGTCAAGCCAAAGACTGAAGAACAGAAACCAGGTAAAAACAAAACACAAAAACAAAAACAAAACCAGGACAATATGGCAAGAGAAGTGTCCACCCACCACCAGCCAAACCCTAGAGAAGGAGGGCAAAACTTCAGTCCAGCTGGGCAAGTATTCACGTTGCAGGGAGATATCCAACATGCAGGAATGGGTATGGGGCTATCAGGATGAGCTAACAAGTAGTCTTGATGTCATGTAAAGATAAAAGAATTATTCAGCCATAAAAAGGAAGGAAATCTTGCCATGTGCAACAACATGGATCAACCTTGAGGATATTATGTTAAATGAAGTAAGTCAGAGAAAGACAAAAATCAATCAATCTTGCTCATACATGTAATCTTAAAAAAACAACCAAACTGTAAACACCCAAAAAAAATGAGCTCATAGATATAGAGAACAGACTGGTGGTTCTGTTCCCAGAGGTGGGGTATGTTATCTATGTGTAGTGGGGAAGGTGGTCAAAAGATACAGACTTCTACTTATAAAACAAGTAAGTCATAGGGATGTAATACACAGCATGGTGACTACAGTATTATGATACTGTATTGTCTAGTCGAAGACTGCTAAGAGAATGGATGTTAGAAAAAAATTTTCCTATATAAGATGATGGATGCTAATTAGACCCACTGTGATCATGTCACGATATATACAAATATCGAATCATTAATGCTATACACCTGAAACTAACATAATTTATATGTCAATTATATCTTGATTAATACATAAAGACAAGAGACAAGTGACTTCAGTCCTGGAAAAGGAAGCCAGAAACAAGACTGTCTACAGGGCTAGCAGACATTAATTCTGAGGGCTTAGTGCCAGCAGAGGCCAGAGCTAGGGAACAGAGCAGGAATTAGAAATCATGTGCCAGGCCCAAGCCTCCTTCCCTAGGCACACACATGCACACAGAAACCAGGCACCATGAGCCCGGGCAAAATGACCAGCACAGTAGACAGGCTCCACACATGGACAATAACACCTGCAACACAACTACAGGATGACCACAGGGATCACAATTTTAAAAATAATATTAGCAACGATAATAACAACAGCTACCATTTGCTGCGCACATAGGTACTGAGTGTTGTTTCACGCGCTTCACATCCATCACATCATCTGCTTGTATGTTTACCGACTCATTCAAAAATTACTTACTGTGTCGGGCACTGTTTAGGCATTTAAAGTATTATCAGTGAACGAAAGGGAGAAATTTTTATTGAGTTTCATTCTAGTCATTTATCCCCCCCTTTTTTTCTTTTACCATGTCCCTTTTAGACAAGAAAACTCATATTCAGAGAGATTAAGTCATCTGCCCAAGATTAGGAAAATGGCAGGCAGTCTAACTCTGGGGCTAAGTCTACTTTCCATCGCTATCAGGGATAGAGAACCTCAGCCGCCGAGTATTCGGACTTCAGCGGCAAACCCTAGGAGCCCAGAGCTGCCCAAGCTACTCTGGCTAGTGTGCTTCGGGCTCCTGAGCTGACAGAAGTCTGGAACGAGGGCTGAGGCGGAAGCAGCAAGGCAAAGGCAGGCTGATCAGAGATACACTGAAGGCAAACAGTACGAGAGTCGCCTGAAGTCCTTACCCTGCCCTACAGGAGATACCCCGGACCACACGTCTGATGCACCTCGAACCAGCTACCCAACCCCATTTTCTACCATTCTGCTCAGACTACATTTTGGCCATGTCAAAACTGTCCTCTCCTCTGGGCCTCTGTGTATTCTATTCCATCTTCATATTCATCACTACCTGACAAATTCTTTATGTGCTATTACACTAGAATGTACGTTCCAGGAAGGACATGACCTTGTATTCCCGTTCATAACAGTATCCCCATCCCCAGACTTATAACTGTGTCTAACAGGTAGTATGTATAAGTAAATATTTGTTGGACTAATGAGAACAATAAATGTAGGCAGACGTAAGGTCAATTCATTCTCCTGGGTCTAACTGACCCAGGTGATAACTGATTGTTGACAGATGAGAAGAGCATAAGCACAATCTTATTAGGGCTATAAAATACCCCACATTTATGAAGAACAGTAAAGGATTTGGTGTGGCTAGAACATACTGCTCATTGGAGGAGAAACTGGAGAGGAGATCAGGTCAGGTTGTAAAGGGTCTTATATGTTATAGCACTTCATTTATTCATTAAAAAATGTTTTTATAATGCCACTATATGCTAGCTGCTAGGGACACAAGTGCACAAGATAGAAAAGCTCCCTGCCTCAAGAGCTGGAGGTACATGGGAAAGAAATGTGTTTGGGCATCACACAATATGTGACTGGAAGTTGTGAAGGTCAGTTTAGCAAAAAAGCACAGTGTGTTTAAGCTTTGTGTTTAGAAAGATAGCACTAGAATTAATTTGGAAGATGCCCTATAAACAGATGGGACTGGACGCAGAAGGAAGGGCCAGTTCATAGGCCACCCCAGTAGCCCAGGGGAGCGATGGTAAGCTATACCTAAGGCCATGGCAGTAGGAAAAAAAGAGGAGGAAAAATATTTGAGAAATAGTTCATAGATAGAGTGAATAGCCTTTGATGATTGACAAGGAGGAAGTTTGGTGATGAAACAAAGCGAGTGGGAGTGTCAATGATGGCACTAATCCTTCTAGATTGTCTACAAAGGCTCACGCAGGAAACCCAACAGGAAAAGCCAACCATGTCATATATTCCTCCAATATCCCTTACAGGACCTACTCTACTCTGGGTTACATGAATATTTGGGTATATCATTTAATTTCAATATAGTTTTGCATACTCAAGATCTATGACACACAGAGAAAGATTTCTCTTACGCTGAGTATGTTCAACTCTTCTAAGAGATAAATAAAGTCAAATGTATCCAAACTTGGAAACACAGGTTTGGTTGAAATAAAGCAAACATGTATATTCAAGACAAGAACTGACTCTGCTTTTACTAATACTGTCTGCAGATTTGTAATGGTTTACAGACTTCTGTGATTACTGAAACTTAAAAAAAAAAGAAAGAAAGAAAGAAAGAAAGAAAGAAAGAAAGAAAGAAAGAAAGAAAGAGAACACTTATTTTGCCAAAGTACAAGTTTAAAAGGACTGTACGTTAACATATTTAACAGTCATCACCCTTTATGAAAATCGTGTGGATAATAATGAAAACACATCCAGAACACTGAATGGATTATGTAATGAAATAACAACATGGGTCTTCTGTGCCTAGAGAAAATTAAGATGACTATCAAGTATTAAGTCATTTATTTTCTGTAGGAAACAAAGGAAATGACTATTGACCTATATTTCCACCTTTCCTGGTCTACAATGATGTCAAATGGCTCCTTATCAAATCCAAATGGATTATCTTATTACAACATGGGCTTGTTGAGTGTTTGTCTCCTGCACAGCCTTAAGAAATAATACTAAGGAGTTGGGAATAAGTAAAAGAACTTTGAGAATTAAAAATCCAAGTTAATTTTTTTTGATTTTACTATTCTGATGAAAACAAAAAGACAAAGCTTGACCTTAACGTTGTCCTCCATAACCAGGAAGATACGTAAACTGCAAACAAGTAACCTAGGTTTTTATTAAAATTTTATACCAAAGATCATATTACATTCCTTAAAAACCCTAGGCACAATATTGGTTTTTAAAGCATGTTTCAAAAAAGTAAAGGTAGAAAAAGGTGAATTTTACAGGTTATTTCATCCAAGGATTGCCAAAGCATATAAAAGCACTATGTCATGTTGTCAAAAAATGTAACAAAAGTAATCGTTAGTAAAACATTATATTGACAATGACGAAGCTGCAATACTTTGCATTGTTTGGCCAGCCACGTCAGACACATCACAAAGCGGCCATGCACTTCCTCTCTCTTTTTTCCCCCAATACTCTGGATCCTGGGAATGCCATGAAGACGTTACTAGTTGGCTGCCAAATGCACAGCCTTGACTCAAAATGTAATCTGTCAATTTCCAAGTATATTCACCTCTAACTATGACTTTTCCAGATTCCCTAAATGATATCTTCAGGTGTAATAATTAAATTTTATATATCATATAAATCGTGTGCTAAGTCAATATTTCTATTGGTAATGCTGTTACGTATCTACTTTCATTTTTTCCCAATACCATTTCCAAGAATGCAAACTACCTGATCTTTTACCTTTTTAAAAGCACTCTATCTTCCATGTCTATGCTTTTTTCTGTATGCTTTCATAATTACACAGAAGTTTAAGTAGGAATAGAATATTGCCTAGACCATGGGCTCAATAAAAAACACTTCCTGGGTTAGACTCAACATACTTGTTTGGTGGATAACCTTCTTATGGTTTCAGTTTTTTTATCTATAAAATGCAGATAAATTTCTACTTCACAGAATTGTTTTAAGGATTCAACGAGATAATGCACACAAAGTGTTTCAGTACTTCACAAGTCTTTTATGTTAATAGCTATATTAAATAATTTTAATTAGGAGTAGTAATACTATATTACCCATCCTTTCCAAGCTTACTTTTTTTTTTTTAAGATTTGTATTTATTTATTTGTAAGAGAAAGAGAGAGACGGACAGACAGACAGCACAAGGAGGGGGAGTGGCAGGCAGAGGGAGAAGCAGGCTCCCTGTGGGGCAAGGAGCCCAATGCAGGACTTGATCCCAGGACCCTGGGATCATGACCTGAGCTAAAGGCAGATGCTTAACCGACTGAGCCACCCAGGCTCCCTGGAAATGGTAGATTTGTTAAAAAAAAAAAAAAAATACTGATGATAGGAACTGAAGGAAGACTGAGCTACACAATTAAAATATATTTTCTCAGGAAAAATGGCAAGAATTAACTATGTTGTCTATTTAAAACTGTGAGGATGCACACCAATTACATACAGACACAACTTGCCTCTCCCGGGGCATCCCATGGACGGCATTTAACATCTCTAACTATAAGGCACAACCATAAAGTGTCTGACAGCCCTTCCCAGCAACCAAATGCTACTTGATACAGTGCTAAAAACCCTTTACTTATGGCTCTGCTTCATATGATTGCGCAGAAATATATGGTTTTAAAGAAAAATATTTACTACTACAACATATCTAACATGTATGTTACTGGAGAAAGTACCTAGAGTGGCCTGTAATTCGAAATGTAAAAAAGTTTCAAAATGATTTGGGGAAAACAAAAGAGCTACAGAGAAGATAAAATAAATCTAAGTGGCTGAAAATTTGCATATTCAGGGCAATACGAAGCCAGTGATATTAACACCTCCACGTCACTATCCATGCCGCTGTCATCTTGAATGCCCTTCCCCCATGTCGGCACTCCTTATCGACTATCCTTATCGCACCTTAGAATTTCTATTAGGTATGTGTATGTGTGCATTTGTAAGTAAATTAAATCCCAGGCTATTTTTTTCCTCTTTTATGGGTACTCCTCAATTCTAAAATGTAACACAATGAAAGTGAGAAAAGACACAAAATGTATTCAACAGAAATCTGAAGTACATGTTTTTATTAAGGAATTATATAACTGCATAGCATTTACTCAGGCCTTGTAACTTGTAACTTCCTGCCAGCCTCTTAATAAATCTGACCCATAAAAACAGAAACAGTATAATTTTGAACCTGTATAACTTATTGCACCCAGGAAGTTTCTATTACCTTTTTCTGCTACTTGATACTGAATATGGATAAAATAAATGTTCCTTATAAAGAGAGTAAGTATGCCCTGCTTAGGAAGTCCAATGCCATGACTCAAATATTCTTTTAGACCAGGGCTTTTCAATATCCGCAATATGGATATTTAGACCAGATACTTCTTTGTTGCTGGGGGCTCTCCTGTAAGATGCTCAGCAGCATCCCCGCCTTCTACCACGGGATCCCAGTAGCACTCCCTCACCCCTACAGTTGTACTAATCAGAAATTGTCAAATGTCAAAGGGAGGGGGGTGATGAGAGGAGGAAGGTGCCTCCACTTAAGAAACACCGTTTTGTAATTACTGATATTATGAACTCATTAGGAAAGAATCTTAATTTTATGTTGAATTTTATTACCCAATAATATAAACACTACCTCAATATTAAAAGAAAATAACATCCGATATGAAGAATATTTATAGTTTACTTTAAAATACACCTGCTGGGAAATTAGCAACATCTTATAAGATGGCTTTATTATTTTGTTTAAATTCCTTCTAGACCCCTTTCTGTGTATTCAAATTTTCCCACTCAACAAATGCAAAGATTCCAGAAAAGAGCTGTGAATTTGCTCATTAGTTCAAGCTACAGGGGCCTGAAAGAAACCTGTGAGGATTTCAATAGTAATATAGCAATTTCGGGAAGTTCTCCTGACCCATTCTTAGACGTGGCCAATGAGAATCAACTGATGCAGCCTCGAAAATCCCCAAAGTAAGAAACGGTAATTATCCAAACAAATATGGCAATCCAACTTGCAGTGAGAAACTAGAAGACAGAGTTTTAATTCTTAGCTCTATATCTGGTATACTGGATGATGTTTCATTCACTTTTCTTTATAGAAACCAGGACTCTAAGGTCACAAGGAAACCTTAGAAAATTTGACTGTATCTTAAACAAAAAGAGTTAAATAATAGACAATCATAAATTAAGTCTATTAGGACATAAGGATCAAAAGTGACTTCTAAAGGAGTTAAAGTATTATATATGGTCATATTTTATATATGCAGTTATATATAATAAATGTATGTGGTTATGTACTATATATATCATGTAATATATTTAAATATTATATAATTAGCAAGTATGATTATTTAAATTAAATGTGAAGAGATTTATTTTAAGAGCATTATTTTTCAACACAATATGAGATAAACACGATCTTCAAAATCAAACATATATTGCTGCTAGATTTTAAGAGGGCAAACATGGTAAAGTTTATCTTGCTCATAAGTACATGGTTTATTCTTAAAGATCAGACCACTATGAACCATCATCACCTTTTGAATACTATAAAATTACAGGAACAACAGCCTCAAATACCATAAAATGCAATTTTCTCTTTCAACATTAACTTAAAAGCTAACTAAATTCTGAAAAAAGCTGAAAATGCATAAATAGATGAGAAGCATCAAGGCCTATAAGTATCTTGGTAAAAGCAATGAAAGCAAATGATATTCCAGAAAAATCACCAAACAAGCACATACATAAGTGTGTGTAACACCACACTGCTTATGGTATTAAAAAAAAAAAAAATCAATCTAAATGCCAAACAACAGGAAACTAGTTGAATGGATTATGGGACATACAAACCACTGAATAATATTTATTCATTAAATTTATGATGTGTAGCTTTTCGTGTTGAAGTAGATGAATGATCATAATTCGTGAAAAAAGAGATGACAGGAGAGTATGTTTCCATACATTTAAAAACAATGCTTATAACAAAGAGAGTGAAAGAGATAAAGAGAAGAGAAGAGAGAGGGACAGAGGGGGAGAGGGACAGAAAAAACTAAAGGATGCACATTCAAAATTACAGGTGACAGGACATGGAGTCATATTTTTCATTTTTGCTTTGACAAATGTTCTCACTTTTTATGAACTTCATAGATTATATGTATAATTAAAATAAATCTTTGGGTGTTCACATTTTGAGATAAAAAAGAACTAAACAGGTTAAACGGAAAACAGACGAGAGAAATGAAAGGAAAAAAATCGAAGTTTTTATCTAGATTCTCATAAAGTATAAAAGGGTCACCTCACTTCTCTAACCAGGACAGCACATGCGCACCCACATGTACACATATGCACAGAATAGACATGTGTATATTCATGCTACGGTTAAACTCTGACTCCTACAAATCTAAAAAATATGTAGATGAAGTTGAAAGTAACTTATTGTTACATGTGATATTTGTAACTGATGCACTGAATCCTTTTGTTTCATGTGGGCTATCAATTTGTCTACAAATACATTTTCATTAGGCAGAGATCGATGATAAACTGCTATTCAATCTGCAAATTATGTTCTAGGCAATTCTATGACAATAGAAAAATGGACACATGATACTATTATCTTGTGCTGAGAACGTAGCACCCTGAGAAAAGAAGCTATGGGCCAAATACTTTTTTAAATTTTTTATTTATTAATTACTACACAGAGCAGCAGTGAGTATACTTTAAAAGATTTTAGTCTTTTGAAAAATCAATCTTTTCTGTTCTTGTGTGAAAAACTATAGAAGCAAAAAGATTTACACTCCTCGGATTTTTAAACAAAATACACTATCTTATAATAACCACAAACAATTATACTCTCTGCCCATTGTGCAGATCTCTGATTACGTAACAATCCTGGTATTGTTCTTTGAGGAAATTCCTAGAGAGTGAAAAGTAAAAGAACTGGATTCTCAATGCTGCATTTCTGGAAGAACTAAAAGTATCCTCAGGGACTTTCCGTTTCCAGTCCACCACGTAACAAGTTTAAAGTCACCAATCTGTCGTTAACAAGTAAAAAGTCAAATAAACAAAAATCACAACTTTCGTTAGATCCATTTGAGAAGTGAGGTCACAAGGCAAACTGCTGCTCCAAAAACTGGAGAGAAAGACAAAAGGACACAGGGAACCACAACTTGCCAGAGCAAAAATCCTTGAACAAAAACTTTAGTGGAAACCAGTGCTGGAGAAGAGAACCCCAACTGTAACTGAACAGTTACGGGAGGCTCCGGGTGGACAGCCTGAGAGTTAGAAACTCCAGGGGAACGCAGTTTTGTGGGACTCCACGTTTCTGCAAGTTGTATCTCTAGGAGCTGTACCATGTCCTTACAGTGAACATGAGAGAAAAATCCCCACCTACTATCACCAGGGGGAGGATTTCCACGTGAAATTTGCCAGAGCGCTAAATTCTTCTTAACACGGCCTGGCCTTGGGAGAAACTCTTACCAGAGCTTTACCTGCTAGGGTCTTAACAGCACCTAACCTACCTGTGGGAAGGGAAATACGTTAACTCCAGCTCCCACCAGCCACCTGTTCATATAAGAGGGGTGGGGGGTGGGACTGAGAAGCACTGGTGAAGTTCATTGTTAAGAGGCACAGTTTCACCAAAAGACTGAGACCTGATCATAGGACTACAAAACGCGTCTTTTCTCCCTATACCTTACCATTACCAAAAGCCTA
Source organism: Ursus americanus (assembly GCF_024610735.1). NCBI lineage: Eukaryota > Metazoa > Chordata > Mammalia > Carnivora > Ursidae > Ursus > Ursus americanus. The sequence continues at coordinate 32,095,342 of NC_142136.1, read as the reverse complement.
TTTACTGTAGTTCATTTTATCCAGTGTATCATGTCTACCTTTCAACAAAAAATTACAAGGCATACTAAAAAGCAATTTGAAGAGAATGAACAAATGTCAGAATCAGAGTCAGATATAGCAGGAATGTTGAAATGATCAGACCAGTAAATTTAAAACTATGTTTAATATGCTAAGGGCTTTAATTTAAAAAAAAAAAAAAAAAGCAAGCAGACAACATGCAAGAACAGATGGATAATATAAGCAGAGAAATGGAAATTCTAAAAAAGATGCAAAAACAAATGCTAGTGATCAAAAACACTGTATAACAGAAATGAACAATCCCTTGGATGGGCTAATACAAGGAAGAGGAGGGAGGAATTAGGCATACTTTGATATTATAAGGCATTCATGGTACCCATGAAACAGAATAATATTATTTAAAACTGGACTTGGATTAGTTGTAAATGTACAGTGAAAACTCTAGGGCAGCCACTATAATAATTTAAAAAGAAATCTGACATGCTAAGAAAGGAGAGAAAATGTAATTATATGTAATGTTCAATTAAGACCACAAAAGCTAGAAAAAATGTGGAAGACAAAAATGGGAACAAAGGACAATGGCAACAATGGCAAGAGAAAATAGTAACCAACATAATGAATATTTATCCAACTCTATATGTAATTACTTTACACATTAGTGGTCCAATCAAAGGACAGAGGGGCTCCTGGGTGGCTCAGTTGGTTAAGCATCTGCCTTCAGCTCAGGTCACGATCCCGGAGTCCTGGGATCAAGCCCCCCATCAGGCTTCCTGCTTACTAGGGAGTCTGCTTCTCCCTCTGCCCTTCACCCTGCTTGTGCTCTCTCTCTCTAATAAATAAATACAATCTTAAAAAAAAGAAAAAAAGGACAGAGATCATCAGAGTGGATCAAAAAACAAGGTCTTGATATATGTTGCCTACAGGAAACCCAGTTTAAATATAAAGACATATATTTGTTAAAAGTAAAGGGACAGAAAAACATATCATGCTAACACTAATTAAAAGAAAGCAGCAGTATCTATTATTTCAAATAGATCAGACTTGAAAGCAAGGAAAGTTATCAGGATAAAGAGAGATATTACATAATGATAAAGGACTCAATACTCTAAAAAGACATAATGATCCTTAATGTGTACATGTCTAACAACAGAACATCACAATATATAAGGCAAAAACATAAATAGAACTTCAAGGAGAAATAAGTGAATCCACTATTACAGACGGAAACTTTAACACCCTTCTATCAGAAATGGACAGATTCAGTCGCAGAAAACCAGCAAGGACAGAGCTGAACTCAACAGCACCATCAATCAACCAAAACTCACAAAAGAAGAAATAGGTTATCTGAATAGGCATGTATCTATTAAAGAAACTGAGTCAAAAATTAATAATCTTTCAAAACGAAAGTACCAGGTACAGGGGCGCCTGGGTGGCTCAGTTGGTTAAGCATCCGATTCTTGGTTTTGGCTCAGTCCTGATCTCTGGGTGGTGGGATCGAGCCCCACATTGGGTTCCATGCTAGGCATGGAGCCTGCTTCGGATTCTCTCTCCCTCTGCCCTTCCCCCACCACCTCTCACCTTGCCCCCCAAAAAGAAAAAAAAGGCACCAAGTACAGATGAGTTCACTGGTTGATTTTACCAAACATTTAAAGGTGAAATTATATCACTCTACCATCTCTTCCAGAAGACGGACGCACAATGAACACTTCCCAACGCATTATATGAGGCCAGTAGTAACATATTACCAAAACCAGACAAAAACATTCTAAGAAAACTACAAACCAATCTCTCTCATTAACATCGATGCAAAAATTCTCAACAAATATTAGCAAAAGAGATGCGAGAATATATAAACAGAATTATACACTACAGAAAAGTGAGATTTATCCAAGGTATGTAAGGCTGATTCAACATTAGAAAATCAATTAGTATAGGGGCGCCTGGGTGGCTCAGTCGTTAAGCATCTGCCTTCAGCTCAGGGCGTGATCCCAGAGTCCTGGGATCGAGCCCCGCATCGGGCTTCCTGCTCAGCAGGAAGCCTGTTTCTTCCTCTCCCACTCCCCCTGCTTGTGTTTCCTTTCTCTCTGGCTGTCTCTCTGTCAAATAAATAAATAAAATCTTAAAAAAAAAAAAAAAAAGAAAATCAATTAGTATAATCCCTCATTTCCAAAGGCTAAATAAAGCAGAAAAAAGTCACATGATCCTATAAATACGTGCAAACATTTAACAAAATCCAACACCATTCATGATAAAACTCTCTGTAAACTGGGATTAGAAGGGAACTTTCTCAACCTGACAAAGAATATTTGTGATGGCTAATTTTATGCGTCATCCTGACTTAGCTAAAGCATGCAGGATAGCAGGTAAAACATTATTTCTGGGTGTGTCTGTGGGAGTGTTTCCAGAGGAGATTAGCATTTGAATTAGTAGACGGAGTAAAGTAAATCCACCCTCATCAATGTGGGCAGGCATCAAGCACCTATTGAGGGTCCAAATAAAACAAAAAAAGCAGACAAATTCTCTATTTCTCTTCTCGAGTTGGGGCATCCATCTTCTACTGCCCTCAAACAACAGAGCTCCTGGTTATGCAGCCTTTGGATGCAAGATCTTACACCAGGTTCTCAGGCCTTCAGTCTTTGACTAAATTACACTACCGGCTTTCTTAGGTCTCCAGCTTGCAGATGACATCTTGTGGCATATCTTATCCTCCCATAATCACATGAACCAATTCTCATTTTACATATATATATATATAGATATAGATATATGAATATTATCGTTTTATTTCTCTCAAGAACTCTAACCAATATATACATCTACAAAAGACTTACAGCTGACACATACTTAATGGTGAGAAACCTGAGGTTTTCCACTAAGATCAGAAACAAGGCAAGAATGTAAGTTCTCACCATTGCTTTTCAACATCTATTGGAAGTCTTAGTTAATGCAGTAAGACAAGACAAGACAAGACAAGACAAGACAAGACAAGACAAGACAAGACAAGAAAAGATATACAGATTGGGAAAGAATAAACAAAACTGTCTTTGTTTGCAAATGACATGATCATTTATGCAGAAAATCCAAAATAGTAATGAGTGACTATAACGAGGTTGCAAGATATAAGGGTAGTATATAAAAGTCAATCACTTGCCTACATACCAGCAATTAACAAGTGAATTTGAATCTAAAAACACACCACCATTTAAATCTACTGATTCAAATGCTAACCTCTGGAGCAAAGGTTGTCTTTTCTAACAAATGGTACTGAAGCAACTTGACATCCACATGCCAAAAAAAAAAAAAAAAGAATCTAGACATAGCCCCATAGACCTTACACCCCACAAAACTTACCTCAAAATGGATCATAGACCTAAATATAAAATACATGATTATAAAACTCCTAGGAGATAAGAGAAAACCCAGATGACCTTGGTATGGAGATAACTTTATAGAAACATTAAATGCATGACCCATGAAAGAAATAATTCATAAGCTAGACTTCATTAAGTCTCATTAAAGAGAATGAGAAAAGAAGCCCCAAACTAGGAGAAAGTATGCAGGAGAAAAAGGCGTCTGATATAGGACTGTTATCCAAAACATATGAAGAATTCTTAAAATTCAGCAATAAGAAAACAAGCAACCGGATTTAAAAATGGGCCAAAGACCTTAAAAGACACCTCCTCAAAGAAGATATACAGATGGCAAGTAAGCACATGAAAAGATGTTCAATATCATTAAAGGATTGCAATTGAAACAATGAGATACCACTACACCTATTAGAATGGCCAAAATCTAAAACAGTGACAATACCAAATGCTGGAAAGGATGTAGAGCCACATACTTTATTGGTTGGAATGCAAAATGGTACAGCCACTTTGGAAGACAGTTTGGCAATTTCTTACAAAACTAAATGTGCTCTTACTATACCACCCAGTAATCGCACTCCTTGGAATTTATCCAAATGAACTGAAAATGTATGTCCATACAAAAACCTACAAAGGGATGTTTACAGTAGTGTTAATTCATGACTGCCAAAACGTGAAAGCAACCAAGATATCCTTTGGTAGGTGAATGAATAAGTTATAGTATATCCCAACAACTGAACAGCAATCAATGCGAAAAAGAAATTAGCTATAAAGCCATGAAATGACATGGAAGAAACTTAAATGTATATCACTAAGTGGAAGAGGCCCGTCTCAAACGGCTATACACTGCAAGATCCCAACTACATGACGTTCCAGAAAAAGTAAAATTATGGAGACAGTAAAAAAGAGAAATGGTTTCTGGGGGCTACAGGGGAGTGAAGGATAAACAGAAAGAGCAAAGAGAATTTTTAGGGCAGTGAAACTATTCTATATGAAAGTACAATGGTGAATTTTGCTATGAGTCTGAAACTGCTCTAAAAATCGAGTTAATATTTTAAAAATTCCATTTTTTAATTTCAAAAAAGAACATATTCTTTAGAGCAGCTTTCAAAAAAGCAGTTAAAAAAGAAATGGACAATTCAAGAACGTATTCCTACTTTATTCAGAGGACATCAGAAATAATATCTAGACATATGCAAGAATGCTAATTCCTAAAAGTAACCACTATTGCCAAGTCTATAAAACAATCGAAAGTAGCAACATGCTATCCCAAGAGTTTTGAAGAAATGAACCAGTTTCCCACACTATTTTTTATTATTTAAACATACTTACAACAGTGATTCAAACGTTATTCTATTACCCAACATTAACTATAAACATTTTGTCAAGACCAATAGAAGGGATTGGATAATAATCTCAAATACTAGGCAACATGAGCAAACATATCCTTCTGTATTTAATCATTTTTCTCCTGGCAGTAAAGAAAACTGTCACCCAGTGTATCTGATATATATAAGACTACAATACAGTTAAATAAGGCAATAAAACAGTTATTTTTATGCCAAAAGATATCGGAAGGATATGGATATATGTATATGTGCGTGTGTGTGTGTGTGTGTGTGTGTATACATACATGTATATATATATACATATATGTATATATGACTTTGATTTGCATGTTGCTAAAAAATGTCTAATGGGAAAAACAAATTGCAGGTTTTGAGTCACAGCACTCTGCCTTGACCAAGCTTGATTTTTCAATGTTTCCAATTTTTTTAAAAAGATTTTTTATTTGAGAAAGAGAGTGAGTGAGAGAGACAGAGCATGAGCAGGGGAGGAGCACAGGGAGAGAAAGAGAGGAGAGGCAGACTCCCCGCTGAACAGGGAACCCAATATGGGGCTTGATCCCAGGACCTGAGCCAAAAGCAGATGCCCAACCGACTGAGCCACCCAGGCACCCCTCTGTTTCCAATTTTATAGTGCATTATATGAACATCAAAAAAATAGTTTTCAGTAGTAAGTCTTCCTACTTCCAACAAATAGCACTGGTCATTTCAACAATGTTTTTGGAACATTTCTTTCTACCAATCATCCATCTTTGAAGATAAAAAGTATTCAACAGAATAATTCCATTTCTCTATATGGAAAAGTCTCGTGATGAGTGAGTACTTGGTACGATGCAGCAACATCAATAAATTTTTCATTGTCAAATACTTGATGGGGCAAACTTTAAGATTTTGACAGAAAATAAGAAGCAATCTAAAATGTAGGGGCGCCTGGGTGGCACAGCGGTTAAGCGTCTGCCCTCGGCTCAGGGCGTGATCCCGGCGCTATGGGATCGAGCCCCACATCAGGCTCCTCTGCTATGAGCCTGCTTCTTCCTCTCCCACTCCCCCTGCTTGTGTTCCCTCTCTCGCTGGCTGTCTCTATCTCTGTCAAATAAATAAATAAAATCTTTAAAAAAAATAAAATAAAATAAAATAAAATGCTAATAGTTGTCTCAATGTAATCACTTAGTACCACATTCTACATTTACATTTCTTCAAGCTATTAATTTTTAATTAAGAAACCATGTACAGCTTCAATGCTAAGATCTGGTTCCCTGGTTGGTAAGTGCAAAGATCCAGGACAGTTGGCAGAAAAACTGCACCTCTTAACGACACGTGGGAGGTAAAACCTAGCACTCCGCAATTACGGAGAGGAACCTAAGCAGTAACGGTGTCTGAGCCTCAACTAATGGGCCCACTTTTACAATTTTTTTCCCAGTGAAGCCAACAAATACAGAAACTAACTTGAAAGAGCTGATTGATATTTCCTAAAGTACTGTTACAAACACCTGAGGTCTAATTTTGCCTCATTCAGAATCTTCCATCCAAAACTTGGACAATGAGAAAGTGATTTGTGCTATGGTATAACTTTTAGGAGGAAACCTAGGTATTCAGTACTTTTTCACACCTACGTGAACTGCAGCCAAGGATGCAGAGAAATACAGTCTACAAGGAAACACAAATATTAATAAGCAGGCCCATGGAACAGCGAACTCAACAGCTCTTAGGCGTGACTGACTATCCCTGCTTCTCTGTTTATGTACAGTTCATAGAACACAGGGGTGCAAAACCAAGCCTCACTAGGTCTGTTTGCCAGGGCAGGACAGCCCTGAAGATAGCAAAACTACACTAGAATTTCAGAACCACTCGATGAGAATCTTCGGTAAGTCTAGCTCTGGTATATACCAAAAACTTTTAGATCTCTCAGTTCTCCCGAAATAATATCCGAGTCATCTATACGAGGTGGAGTAAGGATGCTCAGACACAGTAGTTGATCTGAACCTGAAGTATAGTATTTCAGGGAAGCCAAAGGCCAAAACAGTGTCCATAAGCCATGTTTTTACATTGTGGGACGTACAGAACAGGCAGCGGGTCTACTGCACAGTGCGGTGACCAGACAAGGCTGCCCATGGCAGACAATCCCAAAGGCTCAAGGGATGGAGACGTCAGGCACACCTGTAACCCACCTGCAGGACATCACTATCACTTGATGGCACGTCAGTCAAAAAACTTCACTTAGGATCAAACACCTTCAACATGACTAGGTTACAAGCAAAACCACAGAGAGCAGCACTATGAATCAAAGCACTGTCACTATCTTAATATTTTAGGAGGTTAAGTGCTGCCACCATTATAAGTACATGTTTCCAAGATGATAAATCTCTCACTATTTACTTCAGATGGAAGAATCTTCAGGGGAATAGGTTTATAATCAAGTCTCCATAAGAAATTTTATATTTTAGAAGCACACTTCATTTTTGATGGCCCATTTGTTCATTCCTCCACAAAATTTAGAAACTGTGCTCTTTTTTTTTTTTTTTTTAAGATTCATTCATTTATTTGAGAGAAAGAAAGAGCTAGCAGAAGCATGGGGGGGAGGGAGGAAGTGAGAGAATCTCCAGCAGACACCCCCCCCTCCCATCCTGAGCATGAGCCCGATGCTGGGCTAGAGCCCACGACCCTGAGATCAGGACCTCAGCCAAAACCAAGAGCAGATGCTCAGTGGACTGTGCCACTCAGGCGCCCCCACCTTGATTTTTCTAACATACATAGGGCTTCCAGCCTCTAATTACCTCTGTACACTCAGTCTTATACAGACAGAGACTGATCGGGTTTGCAGACCAGGACGATAAGACAGGAATCCCAGTTATCACCCATGCAGAGAGCTTGCATTCAATCTACACGGCTTCCCATGATCCCAGTGCACACAATCCTCAAAGGAAATCTTGTGAAAGCTGATTCAACACCCCCACGGTAGGAAATGCAGAGAACACACACACACACACACACACACACACACACACACACACACACACACGACTGCTCATCATTCCAACAATACCCTTCCGTTTTTCACCATTCATTTCTCTTCTCCAAAAAAGCCCAAATATGTTAAAATTTCCCACTATAACCATAAGGCATGAGGTGACAGGAATTTCAGTAGAGGAAAGGGATAATGGTTATTTAGGCCCCATTATAGCACGCTCTTCAAGCTAGGACATGACCATCTCATACCACGGAGCTACCTTTTCCAAGTTCTTGCAATGTAGCTGCAATGTAAATTAATTAAGAGCAGGCTGCTCTCATCTTCTAGTGGGTGGGGCTATAAACCGCAGAGCAACTTGGCAGAAAATATTAAAAGCCATAAAATGCACATGGCCTTTCGCTCTAGCGATTCCAACTCTTGGAATTTATCCTAAGGTAATAATTAAGGATGTGCAAAAGAATATTTATTTCTCTGCTGTTTGTAATTACTGACTCTTGGAAGCAACCTAAATGTCCAAAAATAGGAGAGTGGTTAAATAAATGATCAAGCTATAAAATAAAATCCCACTAAGGGTCATTTCGAAAGACAGAGAAATGTGTCCACTGATATAAATAGGTTTGTACTATATATTCTTCAGTATGAAAACCAAAATACAAATGGCATATAGGAAGTTACCTCATTATTCTGAATATAATGAAAATTATGGTAGCTTTGCTGGTCTCTGATTTCTTTTAAGTTTTCTGATATTTCTCTAATGAACACATAATGAGATGTACTGTTTTGATAAAGAAATTAAAAGGGGGAAAACCTGTAAAAGTTAGAAGGGAAAAAAAACCGGAGAAAAGAAACTAACTGAAAGAGGAAGTGATCTGGGCTGTGCTTTAGGAAGGACTCCTCACAAGTGTGATTATGAGGCTCTGAAATGTGCAGTCAGTGGAGGTCATGGACTCTCTTTTCCTTGGGGATCTGTAAGAAAAGAGTAGCCAGTTCGCCTTTGAGGATAGCTTGAATGCAGTCCTAACCTCTGTGGCCTCTTGTAGCTCCATGGGCAAAATGATTGAGCCAAAATACAATGTTCACTAGGTGGCACATAAGGGAGTCCATTCCATACGTTGCCCTGATCCTCCACAATTCTTTACCTGATTCAGAAGGCCGCCCCTAAGGTCTCACACCAGCACTGAAACACAGTGACCAGCAACTTGCCAGTACTTCAGCCAGGAAACATGGTACAATGTTAACAGTGAGTATGCCACAATGCACAAACGACTTCTGACTCTTCCGTGTTAATAAAAAATTCTGATTTCAGACACTTAAATATCCCAAACGGAGACAAAGACAATGCGCATATCCACTAAAAATTTTTGTGCTTACCTAGAGTTTTATAGATAAAACATTATAAATAGTGACCAAAATAAATGCCACAAAAAGGTGAAAGACATAAAAATGCTGAATTCTCACAAGATCCTTTGCTTTAAAAAAGCCACCAGTTTTGCTTTCTGATCACTTCCTATGAATATAAACATAACATTTCCCAAGTCCAGAATTAAATGCTTTTTTGGCTTTTATATTCATTTCCTGGCCTAATAAAAGGGGTAGTAGGTGCAGAGACTGACAGCCAAGTGCACTGAACCAAGGATGACCGGTTAAACAGCATTGTGCCAGTCACCAAAACTGAGAAAATAAGGTTTGAGTGAGTGCAGAAAGCCATGGAATGCCAAATAAAGAAATCAGCCACGACTGGAACACACAGTTACATAACAGAACTCAGGGATGGTGGCATTCAACGACAGAAGAATGAGGGGGATAATATATGAATGGGAGTTTTTAAGGGACCCTGTTCTAAGGCAAAGTCAAGCGGGGGGGGGGGGGGGGGGGGAATCTCCTGAGGCTCTCATGCCTTCCCCTAAGGATGAGCCTTAAGCCATCAACGTTATTAAGCATGGTATCGGACCCAGGCGACTCCCTCCTCTAAGCACGAGGGGGCTTCAGTTCTAAATAAGATCGTGCAACTTTTAAAGCGTATTATTCTGTGCGCCAAACATCTAAGTCTGGTCATTGGAATGAAAGAGTAAGTACATCACAAGCAAGGTCTGTCCACTTACCGGTAAGTCTCACTTACACAGCCTTCTTGGAATACTGTATTCTGGCAACTTTAGTTTTCTTTTCTTTTTTTTTTTTTTTTTTTTTTTTTTTTGTATTCTGGAGAGTTTAGTTTTCTGGATGGTGAAGGGTTGATCTCACCTCACTTTTTTTTTTTTTTAACGGTTTCTCTCTTTTAACTTTCAATGTAAAAGAAAAAGTATTAACCACTTGGGATGGAAATACTCCCAATATATTTTACATAGAAAGGGATATAAGTTAGCATTTTCTGGATGACTCAGGGCAATAATTATGAACCTCAAAGACTATGCAGTGCTGCACGCAGAGATAAGTTCGGGGCCCGCTGAAGTGTGTCTACACCGCAGAACCTGAAACTGCTGTGCTGCTTGTACTCCTGCATCTGCATTTCATAGTCTGTCAGCCTTTTATTTCTCAATACCGTCATGTTCTTTTTATAGATGCTCCTTCTGCCCTATGGTGGAATAGAAAGAACACTGGACCAAGAGTCAAGTTGATTTACGTTATCATTCTAGCTGCATGACCTTGAACGTGTCACTTGGCATCTTTGGGCCTAAGTATGATGAGGAAATTCAACCAGATAATTCTTAAGGTCCTTTGTTAAAATGCTTATTATAAATTCGCTGCTTCTAATTTTTGTCTATTTTTTAAAAAACTGAGTCAGCTAAACTTGCATGGAAAGTAACAGAGAAACTTGAGTGTGCAACATACTCTCGTGTAAGTGAGGTAAACATGTCTCGTGTCATCTGGTTGTCTTCTCAGAGGTCTTACCTGTGTCATTCTCAATAGTTCGTGGGGTCTCAGACAGCCATGGTCTCTAGACAACTAAGACCCTACTGGTGATGTGTTACTGTACTTCTGTATGCCTCTGCTTTACCAAATATTCGCAGTGCAAATAATTATTCGATAGGCCTCTACTTCAGGACCCCAAGAACACAATCTGTGTACGTCATCATTTATGCCTGTCAGTAAACTGATTGCAAAATGAGTACTCTAATTTTGAAACTTTCTTTGCCTTATTAAATATTTGTTTAGATGACAGAATTGGAAGTTTTCTAAAAGACGGTTTTGTGAAAGCACTTAACAAAACATAAAACAAAGTGCCAGCGTAGAGACTATTTCTGTAAACTCTAAGGGAAGGGACTGTATCCTTGCATTTTTTCTGGAGTCCCTAAGGCATGACTTCCATCCACTGCACATTCACGATCACCACCGGGAGCCTGCAGAAGCCACACTTTCGTCTGCACCTCCTCCCCCTTCCACACATTCTTCCCCGCGAAATCCGAGTCACACGCACGGCTGTAATTCCATCTCGCTGCACATACCCCACCTCTAGCTCCCATCGCTCTCTTGGGCTCTAGGTCCCTGCTCCCCGTCATAACCTCTATGGGGATTTTCTCTGAGTTACAAAGGGTCTCGAGAAAGTTCATAAAGCCTCCTCACTCACTCATTTCTCTGCCCACTTCATACTTTCAAAAACCTACTTTTTTTCCTCTTCCGTTATTCTCTACTCGTGTTAATGAGAACAACACGTAGCAAATGAGAAATCTAGGAGCACCCCTTGATTCTCTTCACTTCACGATCAATGACAAAGTTGTTTTGATGCCACCTCTGAAATCCCTCTCCTTACCATTCATGCCATTTCCACTGCTACAGCCTTAACTCGGGTCGTCGTCTCCTAACGACTATTAAAACCCCCACTTCCCAGCTGCCAGCAATTTCCCTTCCCTTCAGCAATGAATTATATTTCTATAAAACACATAAGGTTGATGTTTTTTCCTTATTTTATATATATCTTCCCTATTATATATATATTTATATTCTATATAATGAAGAAATAATATATAAAACACTAAAATATGTATTATATATACATAACTTTTATCTATAGCATAATTAATGTGATGAAAACAGAAATACATTAATGTATATTTATACTTATAAAATTATATATGTAACTTTTTTTTTTTTTAAAGATTTTATTTATTTATGTGACAGAGAGACAGCCAGCGAGAGAGGGAACACAGCAGGGGGAGTGGGAGAGGAAGAAGCAGACTCCCAGCAGAGGAGCCCGATGTGGGACTCGATCCCGGAACGCCGGGATCACGCCCTGAGCTGAAGGCAGACGCTTTAACGACTGCGCTACCCAGGCGCCCCAAAATTATATATGTAACTTTTAAAAGACTTCCTATTGCTTATGGCAACTGTTCTCAATTTATTCTACCATATTGAAGCTGGAGGATATTAATCCAAGGGAAATCCTGGGTCACTGCTGAGTTAGGATTCCCACTGTGTGTGTATGAACATGTGTGTGGTAGGGCAGGAGAGAGGGAGGGGTAGTAGTGGCTAAGAAATATGGATCCAAACTAACAAATGATCGGAATACAAAGCCCACCTTCTCGGAGATTCTAAAGTACATCCTAGACAACTACTGCGAATAATGAAAATTTACCTGACCAAACTAAATCGAAGATATGAAGATACAGAAGTAGAAAAAAGAGTTAAAAGCCAGGGGGCTAAGTGCAATTCCCTTCAATATAGCCTACATTCCAGATGACTACTGGAAACAAGTCCCAGATTAGCTTCTAACCTCTCCTCTAATCCCTTCAATAATGTACAACCACTAGAATCTTTCACATCCCCTTCTACACATTAGGGCAATGCCCACACTTAGTTCATCCTGGGAAGAATACCCCTTCCCTCCTTATTTGGCAGCAGAACTCCTACTCGTCCTTCAAACCTTCATCCAAATACGGGTCTGTGAAGACTCCTCTATCCCTACTGTACTAGCTCATGCTGCTACACCAAACACCCTGCACCAGGTGGTATAGACAACAGAAATCTGTTTCTCACAGTTTTGCGGGCTGAGAAGTCCACGCCCAAGCTGTGGGTCTATTTAGTTCCTGGTGAGGCCTCTCTTCTCTACCCGCAGATGGCCATCTTCTAGCTGTGTCATCACATGGGGAGAGAGAGATCTCGCACATCTTTTCTACGAAGGGCACTAATCTCACCGTCAGGGTTTCAATCTCATGATCTAACTACCTCCTGAAGGCCACACCTGCAAATACTGTCACACTGGGGGTTAGGGTTTCAACACATGAATTCTAGGAGAGACAATTCAGTCCCTAGCATTTGCCACACCAAAGGACTCCTTTACTCTACTGTGCTTACTAGATTATAAATTCCTCCTCAGGGCTGAACCCTATGTATTCGTTACCTTTATCCCCAGGCCCCAGCATGTTGCTGGGCACCAAGCATATCTATTAAAATCACTCCGTGCATGCATGGAACAGAAGCCATTGCAACAGGTCTCGGTTAATTAACATACACCACTCTCAAAATCTTCCTCAAAGGGCTACCATCAAATCTTCTTTTCAATGCCACATATACACAGAGACGGGAGAAACATATGATTTATGTCTACTGTTAGATATGTACAGATGTGCTTCTTCACTTATCCACTTTGTTCTCATCACATGCAGACTTATCTAAAGTTTCACATCTCATCTAATTAAAACTTTAGTTAGGATCCACAAATCCTTGCTACTGATTGACCTTCTGATGCTCATACTACACACAGAGTTCCTAGGTCACTAATTTGGTAAACGTTTGATGCAATTTTGTATTACATTAGGTCGGTCCATCTTCCATTGGCTGAGCCTTATTTCCCACATAGGACAGTGAGAGACACAAGACAGAATCCAATGATGAGGACTTAAACCCACAGCACCAATATTTCCAGCTCATGTGACTTCTTATCTATAAATCGGATATAAGAAGATCTACTTCACAAGTATTTTTTTGACTGATCAAATGAGAAGACACATGACAATATGCTTTATAAACCCATAAGCACTACAGTTTTTTTTTTTACCATAATGTATCTTTAAACAATAATAACATTTTAGATCTCACGTGTACTAAATTCTTGATTACCTTAGATCTAACATGACCAAATAAGTGGCCCTAACAGTTCTGATTTCCTTGGATCAATGTCACAGGGCACCTTAGTGGGCTTCCTCAAGCCACTTTGGGACAAACTAAGGAAGCCCATTAGTATCTAAGCGTTTCCAGGTTGAAGGGGTCAACTTCTGCGAGTTCTAACATGCCAAATGGCTACATACACAGGAGCATGCTAGTGATACCAGCTCCTCATATACACACCCACTTCCACTCCCCAAGAGGTACCAGACTGTTGGACAACTTGGCCGCTAGCCTATAAAAATGTGGAAACACTGTAGGAACATTAGCCAATAAAGCACATACTGGCAGCAGAATCAAATATTTAGGCTCTTAGATGTACCCAAATAAATCGTTTGTGTGTTCTAACAAATGTTTTATTTGGAAAGCATTTCCCAGTACAGATGCTGTCAAAAGTACCCATTTTCACTGGGTTAAATCAAGGGCTGGAAGGAGCAGAAGGGCGGGGAATGTTTATTAAACAAAATTACATAAGCTGCAAAAAAAAAATGTTAATAGCAACTGGAAGAGCACCCTTGAAAAACGAAGAGTTGTTAGGGGTTTTCAAAGTTAAATTTATACCAACTGCAAATGGTAGAAAATTATAAACATAACTACCACAAAATGAGAAAGTTATCAGCACTTGGCTAGGGATAAAAAACTGGGCTGTTTTTAAAAATTTGTAATATAGCAATAAAAATAGATGTAAAAAAAAAAAAGATGCAGTCAAGCAAGGAGTCAAGAGTTTAAGCATTACAAATTAAACCCTTCACTTGCCGGAATCTTTCAAGAAGCAATCAATCGCAAACACATTCAAGGGTTTTCATACTGAGGTTAATAATTTGGGGGAGAGACATAATGCAATCCAAACACATGAACTTCCTTAACAAAATAAACTCTGAGACCAAACACGAGACAGAGCTTCTGATAAGCTGCCAGCATCTAATGCAGGCACAATATACTCTAACAGACAGGAGAACTATTGACCCCTGTTCTTAGGCAACGATGTAACACATATATAATTTATCTGGGCTACATCACCTTTTCCCAGTTTAGTTCCACCTCCCTGACGATCTAAGACCATGCTTTAAGAAACGCATGGTGAAGATTTCTCTTGAGGCTCAAAACAAGAAAACTCCTTATTAACTGTGGCTAGACAGGTTTCATTACCACCAATTCCCTAGTAGATCTTGTGTATAACTACTGACGCTAATGAAAATACTACATTCATGATGGTGATATGAACTATAAATAAACAGAGTTAAAGATATTTTTTTTTTACCTGAATTGACAAGGGCTTTAAAAACTTGTTTGTTTGTTTGTTTTCCACTCACAAATTAACTGGTTGCACAACTACACTGGCCAAACACTCTCACTGTTGGTGTTATGCAATCAATAAAGGTTTATTAAACCAAAGAGAATGGTACAAAAAGACTCTCAGGAAAATAAATGCTAAGTTACAGTGGCAAAAAAACCCTTAAAATGTTGGAATACTTTACTTTGAGGAAAAAAAAGGGATGAAAACTTAATATGTGTGAGTATATAAAATCACAGCAACCTGTTAAAGATATCTCAATTACCATGTGAGAATTTTAAGGCTGTTCAAACATTGAAAGTTTTGATTTACCAGGATAAAGAAACGTTGACAACAAATGAAATTCCCCCATCAGCCTGACACATTTTCATTATGAATGTTCCATTAAAGAATCATGGGAAGTGGTTAAAATAGTCTTCAAAGTCTGACTCCCTATAATTAATCCAATCAATAAAATTATCAACGCAACTGATTAATAATCATTTAGAAAAAATGGTAGTTCCTCAGTCACAGATAATCTTTGAGACTTATTAGTGACAACTTCCTTAAGGGTCATCTCAACAGAAGCAAGTATACACCAATAGCATTTAAACAGAACATAATAAACGGGATGTCAAGGCTGATTTGAAGGTTTTTGTAAACTTTATCAATTTCAGTTTACTTTTATCATCTTGTATGTCTCAGATGGAATTCACAGTAATCACAGCTACAGCGGAACAACTTCAAACATAAATGAAACCAGTAACTGGTAGATCGATACAAGGTGACAGACTCCTGGCTAAAACCCTGCCCTGGTGCGACCCACGGCTGCCCTTCTGCACCCTAAAGACTTAATGAATCACCAGGAGTACACTGACGATTGTGTAGGTTTTGCCCATGTGGGAAGTGGATTTATAACAGACCAAAAGAGAATCATCCCCCTTTTGTGAGATAAATACCGTGAAGTAAAGGGTATGTTTCTACAAGGCACTGGGCCTCATGATTTCGCGCAGGTAATATACCGATTTTATAAACGCTTCACCATTTTAAATTAAAACATCATGAATGACTGAAAATCTGGATACCTAATGAGAGGTCATTGAAAATGATATGCACTTTATAGAAGTTGCTTCTACACTAGCGACAGGAAACGGAACAACAGAAACATACAAAAAGGAGCGATATAAAGACCATTTAGTATTTCTGAGTAGGGTTTGCTCCAGAAAATATGGAAAAAGGCCTTGTTATTTAACACTAAAGATACTCCTACAGGCCCCAAAGTAATCTTAACTATCTCAAATAATTACCCTGTGGAGAAAATTTTAGTTCTTTAATATATTAAAATCTATGCAACAGGGCGTGTGTGTGGAAAGAGGGAAGCCACAGTCTGAAACAAAGTATCATGAAGCTCCCTGGGGAGGGAGGAGCTTCGTGCCACACAGCTGAAAGGTGCAGAAATAGTTTGCATGCCTTTGTAAGGAGGGCTTATACCTGAGTGCTCCTTTGAAAGGGCATCACTGTCCACGTATGGCCAAAAAGGGGGAGAACATTTTGATACAGCCTGCGCATAATCCAGCCAAGCCCTTTCTCTCCTTCACTTCCCCAGAATAAGCCCCCTCCCACTCCTCACCTTGAATTATAGCAAAATGGAACAGGCAATTACTAATTCTCAAAATGTAAAAACCAAGTGAAAATCATAGTTCTCCACTATAATCAGAAATAAGGGAAGAATGATTAAATGACACTCTATCCCAGCAAAGGGAACATCTAATCACAGGCCAAGATGAAGTAAAACATATAAACACATCACAGGATAAAAGTAAAGAAGGAAAAAGTGAAAAGAGAGAACAAAGGAAGGAAACAAGCATTCAAAGGAGGAAAACATGCTCTCTTTCCTAAAGAAAACACAACCTACAAACAAAAAGTTTCACATGATGGGAGAACTTCAAAAAATGATTACTAGTGAACAGGGGCTCAAAGATTAAATGATAAAATAACAGGAAAAAAACCATTTTAAAGTGTTGCAGAGCAATCAAAATGTACTGAAGACCAATAAAAGTATCAATTTAGTACTAATAAATAAAAGAAAAACAGCAACGGAATGAGGAAACGTGGCTAAAAGTGAGATATGGCTAAAAATTTAATTACTGATGTAGAAAAAAAAGGTTTAATTCATCCAGTGAATACACAGGAAGAAGACAGATACATTTTTTAATGGAGAAAAGAGGCATAAAGAACAAACTGAAAAATGCTGATCCTGTAGAAAAGAACCCAAAAATTGGCTAGAAAAATCTTTCAAATAATAATAGTATGAATTTTTCCCTAACATGAAGAAAGGACAGATTGAAATAACAGACCGTGTTCCAGGAAAAAATGATACAGAATGATCCAAAACAAGTTATATCCTTAAGTCACTGAACTTCAAGATAAAGAAAAAAAAAGTCTGCAGGTGTTCCGGCAGAAACGAGCAGTTCACTTACACGCGGGAAATCAGACTATGTTCTATGAGGAATACTCAGTGCCAGGAGACAAAGAAGTAATCTACAGATTTCTATGTGGGACCCGAGAATTTTAAAACAAAGCACAACATCCTCTGAATATAAAAAAACAGATATTCAAGCATGCAAGAAAGTCAGGCAACACAGTATCCATGAGTCCTTCACAAAATAAAGTATTCAATGGAATCTAGCCAAACACATCATTAATAAAGAAGCTGTGACAAAAGGACTACTTTGGTACTAAATTACCACAAAATTCTGAGGAAAAGTATGATCCAATTATTTTATTAAATCACTCTGACCTTAGAGTATGAAAGTAGCTGATTAATATGCTCAAGCATCAAGTATCTGAGGGAATACAGGACATAAGGTGTTTTCTTAAAATTACTTGACAATGAAATCTAGTTGACCAGGAGCTAAATTATAAGAAATAGTTCAATGAAAAGTCATGGAAAAGAACCAGGATGAATATCAAACCAATTTAAATCTTCTGCTGCTTGACTACTTGATAAACTCTAAGAACACAGTGCAGGTTTCCTACTTTTCCAGAGGACTAGGGAGAGATTTCTACACAAACAATGAATTTGCTAATTGATCAGTCATTCAGTAAAAAAAAAAATCTTGAAACTTAAGAACTGAATTTTCTCTTGTAACTTCACTATATGCTCATTAGAAATTAATTCTTCCATTAATGAAACAAATATTTTCATCTAAAAGTCTAAAATTCTAATCAACTACATATTTAGTAGATAATACAAAAGTAACCTTATAACTCTAGAAGTCCCCTTATCCTAATAAAAATAGAATTTGAAAAGACAGAAGTTTATCTATTTATTCACCCTCAATTTTTGGTTAATATTTGAAATCTGGCAAGTATAAATACAATATACCTAAAATTTCTTTTCACGAAACTCGACAGCAACATGCAAAAGAAAGAAACTGGACCACTTTCTTACATCATACATGAAAATAAATTCAAAATGGATTAAAGACCTAAACATGAGACCTGAAACCATAAAAATCCTAGAAAAGAACATAGGCAGTAACCTCTCTGACATTAGCCATAGCAACTTTTTTTCTAGATTTGTCTCCTGAGGCAAGGGAAACAAAAGCAAAAATAAACTACTGGGACTACATCAAAATAAAAAGCTTCTGCACAGCGAAGGAAACAATCAACAAAACTAAAAGGCAACCTATGGAATGAGAAAGGGTATCTGCAAATGACATATCCAATAAGGGGTTAGTATCCAAAGTATATAAAGAAAATATAAAGCTCAACACCCCCCCCCAAAACACAAACAATCTAATTTAAAAATGGGCATAAGACATGAGCAGACATTTCTCCAAAGAAGACATGTAGATGGCCAACAGACACGTGAAAAGATGCTCATCATCACGTACCATCAGGGAAATGCTAATCAAAACTATAATGAGATATCGCCTCACACCTGTCAGAATAGCTAAAATCAACAACACAAGAACCAACAGGTGTTGGCGAGGAATGTGAAAAAAAGGAAAACTTGTGCACTGTTGGTAGGAATGCAAACTGCTGCAGCCACTCTGGAAAACACAACGGAAGTTCCTCAAGAAGTTAAAAATAGAACTACCCCATGATCCAGCAATCTCATTACTGGGTATTTAACCAAATAATACAAAAACATGAATTCAAAGGGAGACATGCACCCCTATGTTTATTGCAGCATTATTTACAATAGCCAAGATATGGAAGCAGCCCAGGTGTCCATCGATTAATGAATGGCTAGAGAAGATGAGGCATATACATACAATGGACTATTACTCAACCATAAAAAGGAATGAAATCTTGCCATTTGTGAAACATGAGAAATAAGTCAGAGAAAGACAAATACCAGATGATTTCACTCATATGTGGAATTTAAGAAACAAAACAAACAAGCAACGGGAAAAAGAGAGAGAGCCAAACCAAGAAACAGACTCTTAACTATAGAGAACAAACTGATGATTACCAGAGGGGAGGTTGGTTGGGGGAATGGGTTAAACAGGTGATGGGATTAAGGAGTGCACTTGTGGTGATGAGCACCAGGTGACATATGTAAGTGTTGAATCACTATATTGTACACCTGAAACTAATATGATGCTATAAAAAATAAAATGATAAAAAATAAAACTAAGTTGTAAAAATAGTAAAAAATTAGATTTAAAAAATAAAAATTTCTTTTCATTATTTCAACTATCACTTTTTACTCTAAACTCTAGAATTTAATAATGAATGCAAACTTACTTAAACATGAGATCAGATAAGTGACTTCAGTGTTAATAAATTTCCTTAAAAACAATCCGAATATTTCTCTTGAAAAAGAAACAGATTCCAAAAGAATCTCAAGAGTATTCAATTAATAACATTAGGGGAAAATACATTAATAAAAAACATGTACGAACTATTCACTGTGGCCTTATGATTAATAAAATATATAAAAGGCAGACATTTACAAGGTATGCTAATGGCATTAATTCAAGTACCTTGTACTACATTCTGATATTGTAATTCATTAGGTTTTTTTGTAAAATGACATGACCCTGACTGATCTTCCTGTTCTGTCCCGAACTAAATTACGCATTGGTCTCTAAAGCTACGCTCTTCTTTTCTCTATGTGACTGCCTGTTTTATTCCATCTGCCTGGATCATTCTCTTTCCCAACTGTTCAATATCAGCCATCATTCTTCAATGATCATCTCACTTTAAGATGACCTTCCTTTTCTCTTACCAAAGTCTATTCCCTTCTTCAAAATCCCACAGTTTATATCTCCTCACTGCATTACATCATATTCTTGCATTATAGCCTTTTGTACTGGTTTTCCATGCTTACCCCTCCCAAATTTCTCTTCTCTTTGCATAAACATGACTTGGGTGATCTCATTTATTCTCACAGCTCCAAGTCCATCAATATAGCCCTGACTTCCTAAAGTTCTACCCTGGAACTGTCTTCTGAGCAACATGCTCAAACATACCTACTGGAAAAATCCCCTGGGATTTCTCCTAGGAAATTCCAATCTCATGGGTTGAACAGATCTCAAGGTATTTTGCAGACTTGGTCTTCCCAGTAGCTCATGCTGCACATTTTCTGACTGCCTTCTCTGTTCCAACACCAAATATATTGAATAACTAAATCTTCATGACTATCTCCTAGATACCCTTCAGGTCCATCCAGTTTTCTCCATCTCCATAGCCAAGCTAGCCCCAGTTCAAGACAGCAGCATCATTAGCCCCTTATGTGATGGTCTTCCTTTGTTTCCCATTCCAACCCTTTTAACATACACTCAAAGTCATTAAAATGCAAATCTCATCATGTCAATTTCTTTCTTAAATCTCTTCTAAAATTCCTCCCTGTTTTCACAATAATACCAAACTTCTTAAACAATAAGGCTCTGGAGTTTGGCTCCTCTTTTCCTCAGCAGTTACCATTCCTTTTAACACTCTACTGTCAAATCCTGTTTTTTTTTTTCTTTTTTTTCTTTTTAACAGAGCCTCAGCTGGGTCAATGTTCTTTCCCCACCATTCCTACCCCCTCCCTGGTTTGTCCCTATTCGTTTTCAGGTCTCTTTTTATCATAGTTTAACCGTATGCTTCATTTTCATTGGGAAGTCCTCCCAATACTTAACCTGAGCAAATCTGGGTTGGATGCCCCTGCTCTGTTCTGCCACAGAACCACGTGATTCTCTTACCAAAGCTCTTCCCACTCCGTATTGATCAACGTCTTTGTGGTGGTCTGCATTTACTACCAAACTCAGTGCAGTCGCATACTACCCTCACCATATTCACTGTTGGAAGCCCAGAAAAACTGGCACTGTGCATGGCACATAGTGAGTCATTAAAAAAAAAAAAAAAAAAAAAAGCTTAAAAATTACTGAATAGGACTGGACAGAAAAGCTCTTTCACAGCATACCCATATCCTTTTATCCTCTCTAAAGCAGCAAGTATGGAAAACTGTTGTTCAGAAACTATCCATCCAGGGGCGCCTGGGTGGCACAGCGGTTGGGCGTCTGCCTTCGGCTCGGGGCGTGATCCCGGCGTTCTGGGATCGAGCCCCACATCAGGCTCTTCCGCTAGGAGCCTGCTTCTTCCTCTCCCACTCCCCCTGCTTGTGTTCCCTCTCTCGCTGGCTGTCTCTATCTCTGTCGAATAAATAAATAAAATCTTAAAAAAAAAAAAAAAAAAAAGAAACTATCCATCCATTTTTGAAAAATAAATGCAACATGTACAAACATGAACTCAGGAGCATGCCTGTCTATCACTTCAGGCTTAAATGATCATTTCAAGGAACAAGTGGCTCGAGGGAGAAAACGAAGCTTTACACATACCCTCTATCACCTCTCACACCCATTTACCAATATCCCTCAATTCTTCCCCTGAAACATACAACTTCGCTTTATTCCCCATCTCAGGTGTGACTTCTTCAAGCCACGCCCTCACCATGTCACATTGCCCTACAAGAGCTTCCCCTGACTCCAGTTTTTTGCAACCTTCCAATCCATTTTCCAGACAGAAGCTCATGTTATTTTTTCACAACTCTTGACCATGTGGACCTCCTGCTTATAATTTTCAATGAATCCGCCTGCATTTAAAGTGAAACGGAATAATGTCCTCACAATGCTGAAAGTAACTAAGTGGTTGGAGCATGTATATTAAATTCAGACAAAAAGAGGCATTCAGGCAAAATGCACTATGAAGAAAAGAAAGATCACTAAGTAATGAGACATAGGGTCAATTTTTCCAGGAGTAGTAACAATTCTAAATGAGAACTCATCTACTTAGCATAGTTCAAAATAGATAAAGCCAAAATTTATGGGAATAACAAGAAACTGACAGAGCCATGATTGTAATTAGATTTTTCAACCAACTCTTTCAGTCATGGATAGATTAGCCAAGCAAAAATCAGTAAGGTCGGAGAGATTTTGAGCAAAATAATTAAAAAGCTTTATCTACTGAACAAATACAAAATGATGTATAAAACAATAAGAAAACATACATTCTTTTCAAACATACAAAGCATTTACAAAAACTGTCCTTGAAGTAGGCCAGATAGCAAGACCATATAGAATTATTATCCAGCAAACATGCTATAAATACAACACAATGAAATCAAAACCAGGTAACCAAAAAAATAACTAAAAGTACATTTGAAAATTAAAACTTCTAAATAGGGGGCGCCTGGGTAGCGCAGTCGTTAAAGCGTCTGCCTTCGGCTCAGGGCGTGATCCCGGCGTACTGGGATCGAGTCCCACATCGGGCTCCTCCGCTATGAGCCTGCTTCTTCTTCTCCCACTCCCCCTGCTGTGTATCCCTCTCTCGCTGGCTGTCTCTCTGTCACATAAATAAATAAAATCTTAAAAAAAAAAAAAAAAACTTCTAAATAACTCATGATTCTAAAAAATATATAATGGAATATAGAAAATAAATCAGACTAAATTATTATTAAGAAATTATACACCTAAAATGCTTTGAATATAAAAATTGGAAATTAATTAGCTCGGCAACTAAATCTGTAAGACAAGAATGTGAGAACACAAAGAAATTGTAAGAAGAATAAAATCAAATAAAAAATTAACAATATATAGGCCAAAAACACAAAAGAAAGAAAAAAAATGAAAAGGAACTCTTTGAAAAGACCATAAAGCTGACAAATTCCTGGTAGGACTTATCAAAGGAAATAAAAAAAAGAAACAAAGAAAGTATAAATAATCATTGTGAAATAAATGAAAAGGGAGATGAAAGTACAGAAACAACAAGATTTTTTTTTTTTTCGGCAACAAGAAGATTAAAAATATAATTAATGGACTACTGTGAACATCCTTGTTATGGATTCAGTTGTTTCCCCACAAAGTTCTTAGGGTAAAGTCCCAGTACCTCAGAATGTGACTGTATTTGGAGACAGACCCTTTAAAGAGGTAATAAATGTAAAATGAGGTAAAACGGGTGAGCCCTAAGGCAGTATGACTGGTGTCCTTTAGAGATATTAGGACCCAGAGGTCTACAGAGGAGAGACCCTAGGAAGGACCAGGGAGAAGATCATGTCAAAGGGAAGAAAAAAGGCCTCAGGGGAAATCAACTCCATCAACACCTTACATGGGACTTCTAGCCTCCAGAGAAGAATATAAGTTTCTGTTTAAGCCACCCAGTCTGTGGCACTTTGTTATGGCAGCCCCAGCATACTAATAGGATCTTTACACCAATAAAGTTGAGAAAAGGGAACTTCCATGCACTGTCGATGTGATTTGGTGTAGCCACTGTGGAAAACAGTATGGAGGCTCCTCAAAAAATCAAAAATAGAAATACAATATGATCCATTAATTCCACTACTTGGGTATACACCTAAAGAAAATGAAAACACTAATTCAGAAAGATACATGCACACCTGTGTGTTCTGCAGCATTATTTACAATAACCAAGACATGAAAGCAACGTTAAGTGTCCACTGATAGATGAATAGATGTGGTATACGTGTACAATGGAATATTATGCCACCATGAAAAAAAAGACGAGAGCCTGCCATTTGAGACAACAGGGCTGGATCTAGAGGGTGTTATGCTAGGTGAAATAAGTCAGACTGAGAAAGATGAATACCATAGGATTTCATGTAGATGGGGGCGAAAGAGTAAAACAAAAAGCAGAATCAGACCTACAAATACAGACAACAAACTGATGTGTTGTCAAAGGCAGGAAGGGGATGGGATGGGCAAAATGGGTGAAGGGGAGAGGGAGATACTGAACTTATATGTAACACTGTGTGTCAACTGTACTCAATTTCAAATAAAATATAATAGAAAAACAAATGAAATAGCAAAATGCTGGAAAGAATAGACATTCTTACTGCTAGAGAAGGAATAAATTAAGAAAAAGAATCACTTTACTCAAATTTCAAGCTTTCATGCTTTTCTAACTCTTAAAATCTGGTGAAAACTAATAAATCCTAGTGTTTTTAGTGTAAATGTAAGAATATATGTGATATATAGCATATACACATTTTCTTAGGGATTTGTAAGTCATGGAGGAGAAGAAATTAAAATTTCCTTTAGGTATAAAGTGAGAATGATTTGGAACCCTGGAGAAACGGTGTAACAAGGCCGCTGCCGAAGTCTCAATCACAGTTATTATTTCTCTTCAATCTGGGGGACAGAGAAGACAGACCCAGGAGAAAATGGAAGAAAGGCACCAGCTAACCTTCCCTTCCCTCCCTGGGTGGGCAATTGGAGATCTCTACTTGCTGTATCTGTTACAACTGCCCTCCAAATATATGATGTGGATGCAAACTGCACATACTTACATAGGCGTGACCTAGAGATTTGCAAAACTCTCCAATTGCCAGTGCTTTTGTATCATTCATATTAGAAAGACAGCCGGGGATGAAGATAACTCCTGGACTTCAGCCTTTTAGCTTCTTTTAAGAGGTTTGGAAGATCTGGTTGACTAAGGAAAGAGACTGATGTCTTTTGTTTGCAAGCTGGGGCCCCTGGTGGTGTCCTCTGGGGGTTCCCTGCAAGTAATGCCTTGAGGCCACAGTGGAAGCCGAAGAAGACAACCCCTCTGCCCCGCCTCCAACAAGGTAGCCATGCGGCCACAGCTGCCATGCCCAGCCCCACCGTCTTCCCAGCAGTCCTCTAAGGTTTGGTCTTATGATAAAATTCTATTTGGATGTGGAAATCAGTATTCGCACCAGTATGCATGAATATCAAAACCAAAAACTTTGCATAACGTAAGCAAGTCACAAAGGAACATAAATAGTACGGTATTATTTATATGATGTCCCAAAACAAGCAAAAGTAAACAATATATAGCTCACGAATATATACTTATAATTGATAAAAAGCAAGGAAATTATAATGCAAAATTCAGGAGGCCTAAAAAGAGACTTTAAAAATACTGGAAACATTCTATTTCTCAAGTTGGGTTTCTTTTTGTTATATGTCTTATAAAATATATTCATTATATATATTCTTTTATATCCACCAAATACTTAATAACTTCAAGAAAGCTTCTGCCCTTACTTTTTCAACTAGAAAAGAAATTCTTTTAATTAAATAAGAATTTTCAAAATTACCGATTTAAAAAAATTGACATAGGTGGCTAAAATCTGCTTTAAGACAATATAGTCATCACACAACACAAGCAATTATTTTAACACAAGAATCGAAACTTAGCCAAAGCGTAAGAAATAGAGGGTAGAAGGGAAATCCTCAGAACATTCAACTAATCAAACCAAAAGAAAAAAGCACATTACCCAAAAGAAAGCCTATGTTGCTAGATGTCTCAATATAAAAATTTTGTGTTATCATAAATAATCATAAATATACTTAGTACAGAGAAGTACTTTTTTCATATTTGTTATATTTAACTATAGCCTAAGCGGTAAATTCAGAGCATTTTTACCATAACATCAGCATGATTAGGAAAATCCTTCTCTTATCATTTTCCCGTCTGTAAACCAGAGCTTTTCCTCGACTACCGCTTACTAGAAAAGTCAACCTTAATTGAGGAAATGTTTCAGGTTTTGTATAACCCATTTGTCAATTTTTCAGGATCTCCTCTTTCTTTCTCTTCTATCACAAATGATCATACTCCTTAACACTTTCTTCAAAGAAGGAAAAAGTAACAGAGAAATCCATCCTCATTTTCCTTCTCTCATTCTCTTTCTTTTGTCCTCATTCACATTCCACCCACCCACTTATTCAAACGTTCGTTAAAAAGATATCTACCAGGTACCTTTTGCTTTAAATTCAGAAGGGGGCAAAAGTTAAACCTACTTGCTTAAACTGGATTTTAAAAATCTGTGAATTGCAAGTAACCATGTTCCCTTTATGCCTTTCTTTCTCCCAAACCTTCCCATCTATAATGGGCTATGTAACCTTGAGCAAGTAACTTCATTTTTATTGATCTTTTCCTCCTATCCATTATCCAGTTGAATGAGATAATTCTTACAGTACTGTCCAACTCCAAATTTCCACATTTCTAAGATATAGGTTGAAATTTTCAGCATTACTTAAGAAGAAAATCTAGAAACGAGTTGCTCTCAATGCCAACAATAGCATCATCTCCTGGAAGCACAGCCATGCCTCCCGGACTACTTAACGAGACTGAGCAGACTTCAAAGAACAACAACAAACTAGCCCACTGGTCCCACCCGGTCTGCACTCTTACCCCGCCAACACATTTCCATGTGGAAAGAGCAACTGCTAGGGCTTTAGCAGTATCTCAGTTTCACAATTAAAGCCAAAGTACGACTGAGATTCAATTTCTCACTCAGAAAGCATTAGAGACTTTTCCACTATAATTAAGTTCTTGCATTACAACAACATGCATTGTTTCTGACAGAACAAAAAATAAGCAGCTTTTGTAGAACTGATTAGAACTGGGGAAAAGGAGTCTATCTCACGCTTAGCCACAACACAGAAATCTCATAGCCTTTTCGCTCTTTGCCTCCCCTTGATCATTTGCATGGAGGTAGATCGTAGAACTGCCCAATTGCATGCCAGCCCCATCTTTGAATGTCTGCTACCTCAGTTTTCTTCAAACTCTACGGGGAGAGATGAGAGGTAAGGTGGGGTGTAGTAATTATCCAGTTAGACAAGTGAGCATTTAAGATGCATTTAAGTCCTGGTGTGGAACCAGAAGAACTTCAAACTATAAATCTATCATTTAATTGCTTGGAAAAAAATGTTGCTTACCATCCTCTACCTGTATCAGTCTCCCTTCCACCCACACTGTGCAAGGGCGTCTCCACGATCATTTCTCTACTAGGGCCTTCTACTTTAAGTGGCACTTTTAGAAATGACATACAAATAAATGTTACAAAACAGAGATTACACGGATGCAGCTTTGCTACTGAGTGCTGTGCAAACTTTGTGCAACACAAGTGCCTCAGTATTCCAGGGACTGATAAAGGCTGAAATAACGAATCTGGCCAGCACACACACTCCCACCTCTTTCCACCATTTTCTCCTTTTTAGAATCAGTGTATCATGGAGAAGAGAGGAATTTACAAGCATCAATATGATACATTCTACAGATAAGATTTTCTGTCCTTTGTATCTAAGTTTGGCAACATTAATCCCCAGGAGAAGTTGTCACCACTGGAAAGAATGGACTCGACAGAGAGAATAACCAGGTAAAGTGTCTTAATTCATTGGATCCTGATGGTTAAGGAATGGGAATTATATTTGCAATTCACTTTAAAAGTAATTGGATGACTAAATTAAAATTTTTGATTAAAATTCAACAAAACCTAGCAAGCATTTACCCATAAACTAGAAACGATCCCTCCCCTCCTCACTTTCTCTCTCTCTCTCTGTCACACACACACACACACACACACACACACACACACACAAAGCATAAATGTGTAAATATAAACTAGTCTGTTCCACAAATAACTAATCTTATTTCAGCAATCTAATTGTTCCTATTCTCTGATTAGAATTCTACTTCTGAATTTACTCTAAATCACAAATTTGAGTTAAAGCCTTTTCTGGGGTTCTCTATAGAAGGGATTATAGAAATTTAAGCCAGGTTGTTTTCAAAGGCTGTTCTTTTTCTCTCTGAATCCAATAAGAGGCCAGTTCTCTGCCTTCACTCACCTCATCACCTGCTCCCTTATCTTTGCCCCCAGGAAGTCCCCTTGCTCAGGATCTGCTGGTCCTGTACCAGGGCTCAACACAGACCCCCGGGAAACCTCACCAAGATACGAGAGTTGACCTGTGAGATAAACACTGTTTGCCATGCTGGCCGTGTTGCAGAGAGCTGCCCGGACAGCACTTCTCTAGAGGTAGCCTACTTCGACTTCGGAAGTGCCACGGGGTAGCCCTTTGCCCTCCGACGACCCGCACGGGATCTCGCTCCTGAATTAGTGCTTCCCGGTTCATGAACCCTAGTCTGCATGAACACCCACCTCCTTATTAACCGTCCCCCAGAGCTGGCGACCTCCAGCTATCGCCTGCCCACCAAGCCTCTAACCTCCTGCTGTACCTGACAGTTTTCATTCACACAGGGAATACCAGCTCTTCATATCACTCACGATCTTGCTCCAACTTTCACTACCTGGATAAGCCCCAAAGTCAAGACAACTCACATTTCCACCATGCAGACAAAAAATCAGAATCCCCCTTTTTCTTGTGCTATGTTTTGTCTTTCCTGTATTCTCAACTGCAGCTCCCTGAAGCCACGTGGCCCTGGCCTGAGCTCAATCAGTGTATGGCATTATGGGCGACGGTCAAAGCCTAGCAGAGTCTCAGCCACCAGGGACACCAACGACTATGTCAAGAACCACACAAGGCCACAAACGATCCCACAGTTTTTCAACAGAGGAGCAGACCTGGAGAACAGTAAACCCAGGCAGGTGGTATTCCAGAGCAGTGGAGCCTTCTCTGCATGGGCCTTCATCTCCACAACAAGGCTGGGTTCCACGGGCAGGGCTTCAGGTCCTCAGGAGGATCAAGATAGAGTGTGCAGAACTCAAAAGGTATATGATCGATGAAACTCAGGTGGAGGGCTGGGTGAGGAAGGAGAGCTGCACGTGAGAAGGGAGAGAGCTAGCAATGTGGGATCGGTGGCTATGAACTGGCCCGACTTAGCTGAGCTCAATGTACATCTCCCAGCACTGCCTTCCCCACATAATCCCTCAGTCCCTGGCTGAT
Organism: Ursus americanus; assembly: GCF_024610735.1. Taxonomy (NCBI): domain Eukaryota; kingdom Metazoa; phylum Chordata; class Mammalia; order Carnivora; family Ursidae; genus Ursus; species Ursus americanus. The sequence goes on along the minus strand of NC_142136.1, from coordinate 32,066,111 downwards.
TAGGGACTTCTGGTAAAATGCAGAAGGAAGTAGTGTAGCAACGGTCACATCTGTTTCCCACTCAGAAGGTCAATGCAGAGCTCCAGATTCGGGCACAACTCACACACAGTGTCACCACCGGTGAGCTGGTGCACCTTGCTGAGACAGGGACAAGTCCACCTCGTTGATCGCAGCTCCCACAGGACCTCTCCATCAGCTCATCCAATTCCCAGGCCATGATGTGTTTAACACAGGGAGGGGTGCCAGCTTCTCCTCCAGTCCTCAGCATAGCCAAGACTGGAAGCGTGTCATCAGCAAAGGATCTGTGTAGAGATCCACTCGTCCTCACAGATTCCAGTGTGCCCTTGCTCTCCTGAACTTTCTGCTCATCCTTCCTTCCTGCCCTGCTGACTTCAGGCCCACCACCAAATATACAGAAGCAACAGCCATACGTGACTTGCTTAACTAGCTCTTATACCTGGATGAGGTCAAATCCTGATAATAAATCCCATATTCTCTACCATTCCCATGGTTCCATTTCTCTGATCAAACCATGACTGATACAGAATTTGGTACCAAAACTAGTAGTGAAAAACAAAGCTGAACGTTAATAATCAATTGATTCTTCACTTGGAATATCCGTGAGTCCTATTTCCATTAGGCTGTAAGGTACTGAGGACTAAATTATGTATAAGATAAAGAACTCCACTCATTGTTGAGTCAATCATTATTCATGATTTTATTAAAAGTCCCTTTAGAGAACAGTAGGAAATTAATTCTTAGCTAACATCAGCTTGGGAGAGGGAAAGGAGGCTACCATTTTTTTTTAATGTACAGATGTTGATAATATAAAATTAACCATATAGATATTATACTTCCATAAATGCTTCTAATAATCAATTACTATGTTGCTTTAATCCTATAATATTCTCATTAAATTAACATTGCTTAACTAAAATAGTCATGTTTAAAAGATGCTCATACCATTTTTATGATCACTCTTGAAATTTTCTGGTAAAATATATTATATAAATGACTTTGATAATGTACTCTAAATAGAAGGACATAAAGCTTAGCAGAAGAACCACTATAATCAAATGTCCAGAGAAGCAAAATGTGTGAGCAAGGAAGAGAAAGCGTGAAAGCATGTGAATCAGAGACAGACAGAGAGGGGAAGGAGAGAGAAAATCATTTGGACACATAAATGAGCCTCAATAGATTCTGGCTGAAATACTTAATGACATCACTGAATATCACATTTACCATTAACTCCAAGAGGAAATTCTGCAGAGCACTTTAATGCTCAGCCACAGAAAAGAAAATATGGTTTGTATTTACTAAGATTTTTTTTAAACAAAGGATGGTAACTTTTCTTGTTTGCTCCCATTCTTCCAGTCAACATGACACAATCATTCAAGGCCCAGGTCAAATGTCACTTCACATGTGAACCCAATCATGGCCCACACCAACTCTCTCGGTTTCATTAAACAAATTATAGTATTAATCATACCAAATTGTAGTAACTTATTTTGCCTGTCCCTGAGATGATAAAGACTTGAGGTCAGGGTCTAAATTTAATTTGTCTTTGTAGCCCTGTGTCTAACAAATAATAAATCCTAAACACAGGATTGCTGTATTCATCACACTGCAGGGTAGATGTGATGATTAATTTTGTGTCAACCTGACTGGGCCAGAGGGTGCCCACATTAAATATTATTTCTCGATGTGTCTGTAAGGGTGTCTCTGCATGAGATTAGCATTTGAACTGGGGACTCAGTAAGTAGACTGCCCTCCCCAAAGCGGATGGGTATCACCCAACCTGTTGAGGACCTGAAGAGAACAAAAAGTGAAGGAAGGGGGGCACCTGGGTGGCACAGTCGTTAAGCGTCTGCCTTCGGCTCAGGGCGTGACCCCGGCGTTATGGGATCGAGCCCCATATCAGGCTCCTCCGCTAGGAGCCTGCTTCCTCCTCTCCCACTCCCCCTGCTTGTGTTCCCTCTCTCGCTGGCTGTCTCTATCTCTGTCAAATAAATAAATAAAATCTTTAAAAAAAAAAAAAGTGAAGGAAGGGAGCACCCAGTCCTCTCCTGCTTAAACTGGGACAACAGGCTTCTCCTATCCTTGCATTGGATTTACACCATCAGCTCCCTGGTTCTCGGGTCTTTGAACTTGGACCAAAATCGCACCACTGGATTTCCTGGGTCTCCAGCTTGTAGATGGCAGATCATAGGACTTCTCAGTCTCTAATCACCTGAGCCAATTCCTTATAACAAATCATAATATATCATATGGGATATATACACCTTCTGTTGGCTCTGTTTCTCTGGAGAACCCTGATTAATATGAGAGAAGGTGTTGACACTCTGTGTGTGAACCAACTACCACAGCATATTCAGTATCTTCAAGAATTTTATTTCCTCCCAGAGAAAGCCTGATGTATCTATTCCTTATCAACACAGAGGAACAATTTGGAAGTCCTCGGTCAAACCCTAAAACCAGAAGCTGACATATAAAGTAGGACACCCAGTTCCCCCAGGTATGCTGGTACACCCCAGCATATCTTCAGTCAAAGGGAAAAAACATATACAAATACTGGTCTGGGGAGCAAATTTTCCTAAAGCCAAACTGACTACATTCTGAACTCAATTAACATGGCTTAAAGTAATAAAAATGGCTATTTTAATGAGCACTTTGTGCTTGCCAGGCAATATGCAAATGTTTTAGCATTTTTTTCTCATTTAACCTTCACAACAATTTTTACAGAGTAGGCATCATGGTCATTGTTTCCACATCGCAGACACGACAATGAGATACAGAAGCCACGTGAAGGCCTGGCAAAGCCACAGTTAAAAACCAGGAGGCCCGAGTACAGAGCCAAGCTCTTCATCTCCATAGCAGGCTCAGCAGGCTCCGTGGGCCCCTTAAACACGTCTAAAATCTTACTTACTGAAAACGGCAATGATCAGGAATTTTTACACCCTTCCTTTAAAACTCACTGAAAACTTTTGAAGCAAATTTAGAAAAAAGAAAAACAAAACAAAACAAAAAAAACCAACCCTCCATCTTCTGTGGAAGCAAAAACAGTCCAAAACCCAGACTGCCAAATAAAACACACCTGTCAAAGACTGTGAAATGTGGGAGGCTGCTGGGAGCTGACATACACCTCCTCAGACCTTAAGCAAAACACAGAATTTCCTAAAAGTAATAATCACAGTTATGAAAGGCCTACCCAGTGAAAGCAGAGACAGCACCACTAAAAGAGTGAGTGTACAGACACTGCATTTTTTTAGGGTCCAGCTTGGTCAAGTGGGTCCACCTGAGATGGGAAGGGGGTCAGAAGCCTTTATCTCAAGAGTCCTTTACTGTATAATGGAAACGAGGAAGACTCTGGAAATGACAGCTTTACTTAGAAAGTATGTGAAATAACAAACTCAGGTCAAAGATTTGGACTCACCTAGCTCATACTCAAAGTACTGGGGCCCCTGCCCACAACACTCCCTGCGATACCAGCAAATAATGGCCCCATTCAAAGTTGGGGAATAACCACAAGAGAACTGTGCAGACAAGCAGCAAATCTCAAGAAAATGTAAGTAATAGGCCAGTGAGGAACAAACATAGCAGGAGGAATTACCCAAGGAAACACATGAAGAATTTGGACAAATAACACTTCATAAACTCAAAAAAAAAAAAATTAACAAAAGGACCTTTCTTCAAAAAAAAAAATTCAAGGAAGAAGTGCAAGTGTTCAAATATAAAAGAGAAGTTAACTGAAACCGATGAAAATAAAGTGACAGAGCTTTGAAATACTCTAGAAATATTGTTTAAAAAGCCACTTGGGGAAATAAAAAATAATGCAAAATTTGACTGAAAACATAGTAAGAAAAAATGTTTAATGGGAAAACACAGTAAGTGAAATACAAAAGTTAAAGATGAAGACCCCAGATGCAAAAAGCCAAGGAGAAACATTAGATGTATTTTCAGGGTTACTAAAGAAGAGAATAAAACCAAAAGAAGATATACTTTAAATACGATTTAAAAATCTGAGGACATTGATACAGACTCTACTTCTCAGTTTAATGGCAGGATCCAGGAAAAACCGATACAGAATCACAGAAACCAAGACATAATTGATGAAATTACTGAACTTTCTAGCAAACTAAAAATAGTCCACAAACATCTGAACAAAAAGCAAAACAAGAAAAAGTAGATCAGTTTGCTTCAGTCTTCACAGTGACACCAAATGCCAGATAGCAGTAAAGCAGTGGTTCCGTATTTCTCAGAAAAATAAGAATTAAGACTACATAGCTTTGAGAATTATGGTTCATAATCACGAATAATAAAGAAATTACTGGAAATATAGCCTAAATCTTAAAAGGATGATAAAACAAAAAGAGCGAAAAAGTATTTAGAAAGAAATGTCATCAATTTTCCCATCTATCGTTAGCAAAAAGTCAAAAGATGCTGTTTTAAAGTTAAATTCAGTCATTTAAAAAAAAAAGTTACCAGAACCCAAAGGGTTTTTTTTCCCCCTTAACTCTTGTTTTTAACTGAAGTATAGTTGATATACAATGTTACATTAGTTTCAGGTGTACAACATAGTGATTCAACAATTCTATACGTGACTCATTGCTCACCGCGATAAGCGTAAGTCACCATTTGTCACTATACAATGTTATTAGAATATTCCCTATATTCTAGAATATTCCAGAATATTCCCTGACTATATTCCCTATGCTATACTTTTCATCTCTGGGACTTACACATGTTACACATCCCCTTCATCTATTTCACCCATCCCCCCCCCCAAGATACCTTCCCTCTGGCAAGCACCAGTTGTCCATATTTAAGTCTATTTGTTTGTCAAGTAATAGCATCACATTGGCGAAAGGACATTAATTTGAAATTAATAAATTCCTTCAGTTTAAATTCACTTTTTATTTCTTCCGTTATATATTGGAAGCAAGAGGAAAAAATAACTTCATTAGAAATATGAAGTATAAATATGATCATATTTTCTATAAACCATCTCTATTTACTTGTATATATGCACACAGAGACGTAAACAATGTTCACCAAATGTCAAAAAGTTTGAGGCAGGGTGGTGACGGTGCCTGCTTTAATGTTTTAATAATGAGCAATACACCATCTTTTCAAGTTATAAAGCCAATATTCTACTTTAATAATTGCATACTATTTCTCAGATCCCTGTATATCATTTTGTTCTCATTTCCCAGATAAGAGAAATTAGACACCCAAAGGTGAAATGACTTGAAGGAAGAATGACCTAATTCAGGACATTTTAATAATTATGTGATATTCCTACTAGTTTCCATCATTACCAAATCTACTGATTTGGCTCAATACAAGGATGAACTTGTAATACAATTATATATGTCTGACAATAGGATGAATTGCCACATACGTAGGAAATTCCAAAAAGTACTCAACGTAAGGCTGATGTAACCAATCAGCTCTTCTGGAAGGTTGCCACACACCAACCATACGTTAGAGTTAATGATCTTTGAGGGCACTTCCAATTCTGGAAACATTTTGACTTTATGATGTGAAATCATACAACGAAGTCGTGAATCTCTCTCTTGTGCTATAAAAATAATAGTATCAGCACCACGCTCACATTTAGAACTCTATGCTTTTTTTTTTTTTTTAAGATTTTATTTATTCATTTGACAGAGACAGAGACAGCCAGCGAGAGAGGGAACACAAGCAGGGGGAGTGGGAGAGGAAGAAGCAGGCTCCCAGCGGAGGAGCCTGATGTGGGGCTTGATCCCAGAACGCCGGGATCACGCCCTGAGCTGAAGGCAGACGCTTAACGACTGAGCCACCCAGGCGCCCCTAGAACTCTATGCTTTAAATCATTTTCATGAAAACATCATACTTTCTTTCCCCTATAACAACTCTTCAAATAGGTAGGACAGGTGTTATTAGTTTCACTATGCGGTTGGGAAATTAAAATTCAGAAAAGTCATCACTGGCCCATGATCATATAGACAGATCATTACAGAGCCAAGACTTGTTTTTCTGGGTTTTTCTGTTTGTTTGTTCTATTCCATGTTTACTGTCCAAGCAGCTACTCTACATAAACGTATCATAGCCCAGTGCTGACCACGCTTTACTTGCATCACCCTGGGGTTTTCTGAGCAACTATGCCTACTTAGTTCAAAATGGAAGAAAGGCTAGGTTGTTGCGATTCTTTCTATCCTGTGTGAAAAGCGAGCCTTGGAACTTCATGGAAAAGAACTTTAAAGCAACCACACTATATTTGCCCATCACTATGCTATAAACTCTTTTCTGGTAGGAAATTAAAGCTTTCTCAGCAAAGCTTGCTATTGTCCTCATGGTTTCCAACTACAAGAAGTAAAAGTCATCCAAGCAGCTGTTCATCAGAGGTAGTCACAGAGCAGAAGTTTTAATGTGAACTCTGATAAGCCAAGCTAATGTATATGCATGCATACTTTTTGGACACCTGCTCTAAACCAGCAGCTGAGAAGCACTTGGTAAACAGACCCTGGAGCGGCTGGAAAACAGATGGAGCAAAGCCAGGTTTGTGGAAGGGGTCCCCGAACAAGCCACCTCATTCACAAAGACAGCAACTGGTGAAATACATTCCAGAACATATATGCCATATTTTACGGCAGTATTTGGGAACAGAAAATAATGGAGGATGGGATCTCTTCTGAATTTATTTGATGTTTTCTAATAGCAGATCATAAGGGACCAAAATGAAGTGCAATGAAATTGAATACGAGAACTTAAAAATTGAGTAAAGGAAAGGACTTAATGCAAATATAGCTATTTTCTAAGGAAAGAGAAGATGAAGACTGCTCCTGGAAGTGAGACTCTTGGTGTGGCCACACGAGGAATTCTGCAAATGCTATTTAGGCCATTTAAATATTAGAACCTAAGTAGAAAGGCACAGCATGATATTCTGTGGCTCTTGGCAAGATTTTATCACCAGTGGCAAACTGGAAACATACTACATAGTTCTAAAAGCGATATTCAAATGTCTTTTCAATTATGTAGACAGTGGCAATGTTGCTGCCACTGTTGACATTTTAAAACTTCATCTTAATAGTGACCTTGTCAATACACTTAAAATATAGAAAAGATAAATTTTCAAGCTCTGCAATTTTCTCCCTGAATCAGACACTCTTAAAACTAACAGCATCTGATTCAAGCAGGCTTAAAAAGAAGCACCAATATATTCTCTCTTCTAAGGCATCTATTACTGAAAATACAGACCAAAAAATGAAAACCAGCAATAAGAAAAAAATAATTCTTCGGGATAAACACATTAAGTGAAATACTCACTGCTCCTTCCTCTATGCAGACTTCTGAATAAGACTTTTATAAGCGAGAAGGCACAATCATTTAGAATGAATCACATATGTTATAGTCAATCAAGATAATATTTTCCGAGTTTTTCCTAGTAACACAATGATTCTCTTTGCCATCATCTTCAGTTGTCATAAAATTAGTTACAGAACAATGACACTGTCAAAATGAATAAACTCACAAAGTTAATACTGATCCACTCAAACATAAAATCTTAACAACTGAATGAAAACATAAAGTAATACTATACCAACATCACATAGAAGGGATGAACATATTTTGCATGATAATGAGTAAAGGTTTCCATATTTACATAGGGACGAGGCAGGAAAATTTAAATTTATTACCTTTGCCTTAGGGACTCCATAATATCCTTTAACTTTACTTTATGAATGAAATTATCAGTGGTGTGCTGGTGCTAGCTCATGCCCAGCTCCTGAGTGCCAACTGTTTAAATTTAAGGAGCCCCGCAAGCTAGGTGCTAAATCACTGAAACCAACCGCAATGAGAGTATTTACACCATGGGAATTGAGGGAATTGACAAGCATTACAGTCTGCACCTCCCGACCCCACCACCCAAAGCCCATTTAATAGCACCTCACTGAACCACATAAAAATACAAAGTACAGAGGTTCCTGGGTGGCTCAGTCGGTTAAGCATCTGCCTTCAGCTCAGGTCATGATCCCAGGGTCCTGGGATTGAGTACCGCATCAGGCTCCCTGCTCAACAGGGAGCCTGCTTCTCCCTCTACCCCTCCCCACGCTCGTGCATGTGCATGTGCATGCGTTTGCTCTCTCTTTCTCTCTCTTTCTCTCACTCTCGCTTTCTCTCTCAAATGAAGAAATAAAATCTTTTAAAAAAATACACAGAACAATTAATTTTCACAAAGTAAATTCTCCCACATAGGCAATACTAGGGTCAAGAAAAAGAACAATGCCATACACCTACAAGTCTCCCTTGTATCATGTGTGAATCAATACTCACTCTAGAGGTCTGAAAATCTTCCAGATACAAATACCACAAAGGAGCAATTTTAGCAATGATGAGGGAAGAAGGCAATGTTAAATGAAAGATATAACCTGGAAAATCATCTGTAAGCAACTGTGAAGGTAGGCTGGCAGAAAAAGACTCAGCATGATGTACATTTACTTGACAGTAGCAGGAGCAGCGTGGGAAGGAAAAGACGAAATGGCAGGTATTGTGCAGCTACACAAGGGTTATGAGGCACGTGTCTGTGAACAAGACCTGTTAAGTGTGAAAATCTTAGGAAAGAGATAGTTTAATATTGTTAATTCTCTTTGTATTGCCTATGATTTTTATATCATAACCAGTACAGAGTAGGAGAAAAGCTCAAATAAATAACTGCCACACATAAAGTGATAGCCAGCATTTGATTACTGTTGAAATTCACAAGATTTTTGTTCCCCTCTAATTTCGGGTGGTACCTGTCTGTGAAAAACCGAAGTGAAAAGCCCTTCATGGTCATCCTGCTCCTCTGAGGAAAGCTGACACAGCTGGCGTAAAGAAGACAGCATCTGACAGCAGTCCTGTGCCATATAGTGCTGGTATCAGGACTACGCTCGTAGGAACTAACATACATTTACACAAAATCTGGCTTCTTTTGTTCTTCTTTGTCCCGGTGATCAGTCGTATCCAGTGGTCTTCCAGTTCTCAATATTCATCAACAAGCTGATTGTTTAATTCCAGCTTAAGTTCTAGAAACTGATGACAGCTTGACTTGCACACAAAAGGGTTGCTTCCTTATAAATGTCTTCATATTTAAAGGTTTAAAAAATTAAAAATTACACTTTACAGATAGAATATGTATCGAAGTATTGACCTCTGTCCCATACACAGACACAGAAGTGCTCTAACGAGAATAACGGCCACAAAGTAATGTTCAACCTAAGATTTTCACTGCACTTATAAAATTTGACTAACTGACCTTTATTGTTTTCCTCTTCATATGGATATTCATTCATCCATTTGTCTCTGGAGTCACATGGATCCTGCAAGAAACACACGCAAAATCAAATAATGAGAAAAAGTTTCACACGTTGATGACATTCTTCCACTGGGGGGTGAACAACATAATTCTGCAATTCTTTAAGCTCTTGATTAGTAGAATGACATAATACAAGCAATAGCCGAAGAATATTTTTTTCATTAGTTATTTGTTTTTTTGCTTCCTCTTTACCAGCCGCTAAAGGGCAAAGTGAACAAGTGAGGGAATGGAAGTAGAATCTCCAACTAGGACAGCTCCTGAGCACAAGACAATGAAGATCTGGATAAAGAGAGTTGGGGCGGGGAAGAAAGGGAGGCACCAGAGAGACAAAGGGGAGGAGAAAATGGCAGAAAGTGGTTTAAAAGTAAATTTAATATATGAAAGTCACAAATATTCCTACTGGAGTACTTGGCTCCCTTATTCTTAGCAACCAAGGGATTTTTAAAGTAATGCTGTTTTCCAGAGGAAATGATCTTTTTTTCTCCCTCTTTACAGCTGCTACAAATATGCAGCATAATTAATATGAATACTTTTGGTGCCTCCACGTTTATCATACCCAAGTAACTTTTTTTTTTTTTTTTTAAGATTTACTTATTTATTTGAGAGAGTATGCGTGCAGCGGGGAAGACCACAGGAAGAGAATCCCCAAGCAGACTCCTTGCTGAGCACAGAGTCCACCACCTGGGGCTCAATCCCACAACTTGAGATCATGCTCTCAGCCTAAATAAACCAAGAGTCCAGTCAGATGCTTAACCGAGTGAACCACCCAGGCGCCCCCCGCCCCCAAGTAACTTTCAAAAAATTAATCTGATATATGCCACTTCTCAAAAGCTTCCATATCCCCAGAACCATTTGGATCTCACCAAATATAATTAAATATCGCTGGATTAGAGAGTTCTGATTACAAAAAACCATTTGCCCCATTTGGAAGTATCTTGAAAGTCCTCCTGTTTATTTTTATTCAGCATTATGTAACTTGCTTCAGAATTCCCTTTTCATGAGGCAAATTTTCTTTGGCATTCAGTTAAGCCAGCTTAGTAGGCATAACTGATTTTGTTTTTTCATTCGGAATTACACTCCAGAGGGGACACGCCTTGGGGTTCTTAGCAGCAGTGACTCTGGGCTGGTGGCTCACCACCCTAGCAGTGGGGCGGATTTCCTCTGCCCTGTGTCTCCGCACATTTGAACAGAAAGGGTTCACTCACTCATAGGGCCTTAAAGGAAACGTAGCACAATTCACAAGTTCCACGGGCTTGGTCTGTAAGTGGACTGGCCTTTAATTTTATTCCAGTTTTAAATTAATCAACCAGTGTCTCCTTCTCTCTCGCGCGCTCTCTTCCCCTTTGCCCCCTCCTTCCTTCCCCTCCACTTCTCTCTCTATATATAACATTTACATATAAAAATACATACATTTATGTCTCAAAATGCATCTATATATACTATAGCTTTTACCGCGAGAAATGCTACTAAAAAGCAATATAATATAAATGTAACATTTTAATAATATTTTAATATTACAGTGGCAAACTAGAAAAATTCTCTGGAAATTCAGAGTGTAATTCTTCTATTCTACATTATGAAACCATAATATGGTATCCCTTGAAAGAATTAAAAAGTCATCTAAAACACCATGTTCTTATCAAACACGTCTTGTCCTTTCTAGTCTTCAAAATATATCTAAATCGATCAGTTCCAACTTAGCAGAATGTACTAGGTACGTCAAAAACTGGCTTCAATCTTACATTCCAATTTTGTAAGGTTTTTTTTTTTTTTCCCCACACTTTGATATATCCTGGCCACTTTCACATGATATTCAACTTCCTAATGCTTAATCCAAAATTCATAACACTCCACCATAGGGATGCATTGACTCTCCTCATTTTCATCTAATAATTTGCGGTTTTGTGCTGCTACTGGTAACATTAAAACATCCTTCTCCGTAACTGGTGTAGACGCTGGGGCCTCGGCCAGCCTGGATGATGGCTTCGTGCAACCAGAAAGGGCGCCCTCTCCGGGCAGACACAGACTCCAATCAGGAGGGGGGACCCAGCAGGCAGAGCCCATGGTCCCTTCTCACCGCCGTCCACCGCCGGCCGGCACCCTCGTCTACCATACTTAGCTGCTCTAAGTCCGCACCTTCAGTTACTGCCTTCGAATATAGTTACACAAGTATAACTAGCGGATCAAAATAACGGGAACCTTTTCTTCTGGCTTTCCAAAATACCTTTTAAACAGACTACACTAATTTATACTCCCCACAAAAAAGAAGCACATGCTAACATAGTGCCGTTCCCATCTTTATTTCCTGAAACACGGCACATTACCTCGCACACTTCAGGGGAGATCCATAAATGTCAAATGAGTAAATGAAGCTAGGAATGACAAATAGAAGAAAAACAAAATGAACTCATGTCTCTATCAATCATGCGATCTTTCTTATCCAAGTAACTAGGGCCTCCATTATCTAATCTGTATTTTTAGATAAAATTAACCTGCTGACTAAAACATTAAATTATGTGAACTACATCTAACACAATATCCCGCATTTTGACAGCATTTGGGGATTTACAAAGTAGCCTCATGATGTAATTGGTACCAAAAGCAGTTCTGTGACTTGCGTACATGAACTATTTTAAGATCCATCTGACAACGATGATCAGAGATTAATTTCGTACCCAAGGTAACTAGTTAGATAATGTCAGGGTCCTTACAAAACCCCTCCAAAGGAGCTCCATGTCTGAGCATGGTTTTTTGTGGTTTATCTTTACAACCACCTACAACTTCAACGTAGACCTCTGTATGTTTTAAACCTGAGGAGACCCTGGTATAATTCTAACTTTTGTTTTCCATTTAATTCACGCTCCTCAAAGAGCACTCAAGCTCATCTCTTGCTTGCGGCTCCCCCCGGCTCCCCTGTACTTTAAGTAGCACAAATGACATCAAATGAAGACACAGTGTAGAGCTGAGAAGACTGATCCCTCGTCTCACCTCTGTCTCCCACCTGAAACGATTCATTCAACCTCTCTGAGTCCCAGTTTCCTTCTCCACAGAAGCAGTGGTAACAGGAACACCTGTTCGATCTAGCCCACCTATCCTAACTGAAGTCATGTCCACGCAGCAATCCGCGCTGTCATACACATAGGAATTCTCACTCTTTAATCAGTGGCCCAGATATTAAGCAAGGAAACAACAGGATTTCCCAAAATTGAGACCAAAAAATAGACAGACGGATCTCTACTTTATTCATACTAAGGGGCCTTTCTGTTGTTCCCCAAATCCCCATCCAAATCAAGCCATGATATAAAATAGGAAAACGGCACATTTCCAGCAACAGTGAATAGCCCATCAATTTCCTAATTAAAAGATTACTTAAATCTGCCAAATAGGTTTGTAAAATTATCCAGTAAATCTTCTCAAAGCACAGAAGTTTTAAAGGCCACTGTCTTCATCAAAAATTCATCACACATGGCTTTGGTACTTACTTTCCTGGCTCAAAAAATGATTCTCAATGGTCAGGTAAAGAAAACGCAAATAAGTTGGTCACTTATTTGAATACAAAAAAAAAAAATATATATATATATATATATATATATATATATATATATGAAGAAAAGGCATGAAATATTATATTTTGGAAAGAAGTTCAGATTTACTTTTAAACAAAAATATTGCTGCCTAGAACCATTAGTAAATACTCATGTCTTAATGCTGAGCCTGGAGAAATTGTAGCACTAGAGAATCATCTCCTAAATTCTGTTCCTTTCCAACTTTTGTTTTCTCCCCTAAAATTGCCTAAAAGGAATTCTAAGCTTCCTTTGTCATTCAAAGACAGTAAGTAGCCTGGACAACAGAACTGACCTTGGCCCAAATGCGCGTGGATGCTCCCCACCTTAATGAAGAAGGACTTACACTCCAGGGTAAGGGCACTCTGTGTCATTACCCTGTAGTAACGGGGTGCTGGCTCTTCATCCCATCTTAAATGATCTGTTACGCTCTCCATCTTTAAAGGGGAGTGTTTAATACATTCTACATACTTCACGACCTGTAAGTACACTTGTTGCTAGTTCCTCTGAAAATCCCTTTCCTGTATCTTTAAACAGAGACAGAGAGGCACCTTTTAAAGGTGTTTATAGACACCTGACTGGTCAGGGTATTCCACTCTCCGCCCAAAGGTAATTTAGCTGCTCTGTTTCAAGTAAATTGAATTCTGGTAATGGTACAGCAATCCCATTTGGAATTCTGTCTTCTAGATTCAGTTTCACAAATCATTGCTTCATTAGTTGTGATCTTGTGTTTTCAAGGGCTGATAAAAAAAGAAAGTCAGGTAATAAAGGCTTATATACATATTCACACAACTTTTAAAGACGATTACGGAACCTGACAGGCAGCCTTTGTGGATTGAAGTCGAAGATATTCTATAAAATATCCATCTTGGCCTTGCTCTGCATCAAGGTTTTTGATATATAAGTTGCCTTTTTTCATTTAAAGTTATTTCTGTTTTATCTGTCGCAGTGAGTTATCTTTGGAACTAAAAATATTTGAAGGTTAATCTAAATATTTCTGGAGATAAATGCATATCTAAGTGCTATGTTTTCATAGCTATTTTGACTTAAAATGAAAAGAGACGCTGAAGACACAGAGCGGTGAGCTTGTTGCTAGGTGACAGGTGACACCTACCGTATCTCTTCTGAACTTGTACAGCATGAGACGTCTTACTGCTGAGAAAAGACACATGGATTTCCGTGGCACAAACATCGTTTTCTATAGAGAAGCAAACTAGTCTTCAGATAGTCTTTTTTAACACAGGCTGTAAGTAGTCAGCAATTTATGTCTATACGAATACCCAATTTTAAGAGACACCTCTCACCACAAATAGGAAAAGACAGTTATTTTCCATTTTGGGAATATGGTTCTACATTCTAAATAATGTCTACATATGAAATACATATAATTTTCATGATTTGTAATTAAAGAGTGTTCCTTATTCCTTGTAAGTCATGAATTTTCAAAGTTGGAACAGAAATCACTTCAACTGGGGTAGGTAGAGTCCACAGAGAAAGCAGTATCTTTATAATAAGTAATCCAACTTCCATTAAATTTATTAACACAAGACCATCATAGCAAAGACCTCACAAACTAAAAAAGAAAATACAAAAACTTCAAGGTAGATTATTTTCTGGATATATTTTATAATTACACACCTACTTTCTAGCATTACCTCCCTTCCTTGAGACAAAAACTCAGGCATAAAGTTCCACCCCTTTTCTTTGACTCATCAGGCAATTCAGGTGATGATATACAAACACCAAGAACCTCCTAAACCCACAATTTCAGGATCTCATATGAATAAATGACATGCTCTGCTCCATCTGAGAAAGACTGTGTGCTTTCTCATGTTGGGAAAAGATCTGAACATGAATATCAAACAGAATTAACACCAGCAGTAACGCTAGGCAATAAAGTGACTTAAGGCAAGCTGTTTAACTTTTGTGTCCCCTTGTTCCTCATTTATTAATATTGTATCATGGGACACATGGGTGGCTCAGTTGGTTAAGCATCTGCCTTCGGCATAGGTCCTGATCCTGGGGTCCTGGGATGGAGCCCTGTGTCCCTTGGGCTCCCAGCTCAATGGGGAGTCTGCTTCTGCCTCCTCCTGCCACCCACCACCCCCACTCGTGCTTGCGTGAGCACTCTTTCTCTCCCTCAAATAAACAAAATCTTTAAAAAAATTGTATCATAAAGTCTCACTGGGTGGGGGCAGCTACGAACATTGAAAAGGATAAGACACAAAACACTTATCAGACTCTCTGGTACGTATTCGTTATTCAACAAAAGTCTGTCCCAACCCTACTCCTTACATTTATAGTCAAGCACCCAAACTCCTATTTCCGCTTAAACTTTCTTGAGAACCAGGAACAAACAATGACCTACTTGAATCCAAGTTCCACTTCCTCGAGACCACTGCCACCCGTGGTTCTGTGTTTATTACAGGAAGGTCCTGGAACAGACGACAGGATCACCTCCCTAAACTCTCATAGTACAGTGTCTCCAATTCCTCCATTAAGAGAATTCAATGATGTAACTGCTAATAGAAATAGGAGACAGGGAATTTCAGGTCCTTAACCAAATATTCAATAATAGTTTCTATGGAATTCTACTAGTTACACAGAAATCAACTGAAAATTCTTCACTTATAAAAATGCTCTTCCCTATTTCCAGCTTTACGTTTCTCTGAAATTATGCTCCCACCCAGGCATTTTTCACCATTAGCAGACAATACAGAAAGAGCAAACTTGAAGAATTAAGGTCTCACGTGGAGTAAGTTATGCCCCGAAGCTTGAGTGAACATTTAAGAACAGAGTTCAGTGAATAAACAGCCCATTTTCAGAGGGAGAAGGTAAAGCAAAAGCACACTGACATGGAAATTAGTCTTTTAATCTGTTTTCAGCTTCCATTACACCACATCATTCTATGCAGAGAACAAATAAACCTTTAAAAGAAAGTAACCATAGCAAATGAATTAAGCATTTCTTTTACATATATTGTGCTCAATATAATGGTTTGAAAAGTAATTTATGCTATGCTCATATTCAAGTGTAATTGCCATTTTATTGGGACTGCACAGTCAAAAATCTGATTTGTACTGCAAAGAACTGACAAGCTGATTAAATTTTGTTTTCATATGTCTAATTTATGTGATTTAGATTACAACACAAATATGAGCATGTGCGATTTGTACTTGCACAGGAAACTATGGCACATAACACCACATTCTGCCAGAAGTAACTTGGCCACACACACGTTTGCTTTCCCATATGAAGAACATTGACGACGTTCTCTTAATCCTTTCTACTGGGATGTGTTTTAAACCATCATGCTAAAGATATTAAAACTCTTTGGAGTTCTTAAGGGGCTGGTGGGAGAAATGAAATAATAGGGTGCCAGTTCGCTTCCTAGCACTTTATGCAAGTATAATGTGGTTGTGTGATTTATACATTAAAAAGCAAGCTTCCAATTTTGAAAACAACTGAAAATAAAATGATCAACACATAGTTGGTACCAATTAAAAATGCATAATTCACACAAGCCTATGAATTTCTCTAGTATTACACTTCAATGAGTGTTGTCTGTACACAGCAAGGCATATATATTATGGAGTAATTACAAATTTTATACACTAAAGATCTATGACATATTCCAGAAAAATCAGTTGCCTTATTCAGTATGCAGTATACATATTTGGCTTTCCTATTAATTATTGCTTTCTATGTTTAACTTGCCAATACTAAGCAAGATAAATTCCATTCAAATGCATAGTAAACAGTTTGCTTAGGAAGTAAATTTATTTTCTAGTCCATCACAACAATAGTTGATTAAAATATGTTGCTCTTATCCAGTTTTGAATTAATTCATGTGAAATAAAACAAATATTTATTAAATCATGGGGGAAAACATTCCATCAAACTGCAAAACCTGAGTAGAAAAACAAATGGCACACATTTAATTACAGTTGACATTTAAATGAAATTTGCAATCTCAAAATATTTAACAATAATTAGAAAATATCAGACAAGATATTTTTAGGGTGCTTTTATGTTCAATCTCTTCAAAGATCTAAACCCAGAGGAATTTTAACATAGGCAGATTTTAAAGTAGAATTTGAAGGATGGATCAAAGAGCTTAATAAGTTTGTTTTACCGACATTCTGATATAAGGATACAGAAACAAGAGGATTTGATATTTTTAATGAATGTCTTATGGGTTGCTGAGTACCTTACTGAACAATAGTTTTGTCCGGCTGAACTCATCAATCCAGTTTGTGCATTCAGACATCACAATCATTACCCTACGTAGCTCCTAATCTGGCCCACCACAGATAGCAGGCTGTCATAATAAATACATTATCAATTAGTATTTCTCAATGATAAGCAAATTAGTAGACCGTCAAATGGATTGCATAACCATATGCTTCTCTCATGACTAAATAATACCAGAAAATCAAAATACTATTTGTTGAGAATGACAAATGATATATTAGGTTGATTCTTGTATACAGAGATCAAAGACTCCTTTAAACATTGGAAAAATATGGAAATTGGGAGTCAAAGCAAATATAATCCAAGTAATTGCTAGCAGATGATAAAGGTCCGCTGATTTGTAATTGTGATATTTCTTATATGGTATATATATTCTGTTAATTCATCCATGAATCGCCTATATGCCAGGAACGGAGGACATTAAAAACCATATGCCACAGTACCTGATTTGAAGAAGCTCACAAAGGAGAGACAAATATAAATAAGGAAAATAATTATAACAGTAATAGCGACCATCCATTGAATATTTACCATATGTTTAACACTAACTAGCTGCTTGTGTTATTTAATAACTTCAGGTACAAAGCATATGACCTAAGATTCAATTACCCACATTTTACAATAAAAATAACTGTGACCAAAGTTCACATTCTCTAACCTAGATCAAGCCACATCCTCAATAACACCATACGAACTCTGGTGGCAGAGCAAAGTATAGTGGGAAGTTGAGGGAACCCATGGAGAAGGCCGCACAGAGGAGGTGAAGCAAAGTTGAGCCCTGAAAAGTGGGGAAGAAGAGACAGTTCAGGGGAAGGGTACGCATTAGGGAATCCGTACACTGACATTTCAGTCTCAGAACACTCACATACATACATGTACAAACGTATAATTTACTACGTGTGCACCCACACACACGTCAAAGAGCATCCTAGGGATGGGCATGCATACACTAGCCAGCCCATGCCACCTAAAGAGGGGCTCTAACGCGGAAAAGAAGTCTATAATGTAGAAAGACGATTCATTTCAAGTAAATAATAAAAACAATCCTGAAAGCGTGACTTCTAGTGTCTTAGGTATGCTGTCTCACAGTACAAAGGGATTTACGTGATGTGCACCAAAGTGACTTGAAGAAGCTAATTCTACGAAAACCTGACTGTAGAAGACCGTTCTCACAAACTTTGTTACATTCCATGATTTAAGATATTTCAGACATTTCCAACCCTCCTACGTGAAATATTTCAAAATATTATTCAAGTATGAATCAATGAAAATATGCCCACAGATAGTACATATATTTGCGTGCACACATGCACGTGCACACACATGCACACACGTGCACACACACACACAGCCAAGCACTAGTTAAAACTCTGACTACAGAAATATTTCTGAAGTGTATGTAAGTTACATGAGTAAGCTTATCTTTTTTTAAATACTCCAGAAAACTAAAATAATTTTGAAAAGTAATAGCGGCAGCCTAGGAGTATCAAAATTGATACTTGATATTGAAAGTTATCTCAAAACAAAAACTGGCCAAATGGAGGCTTAAAATCCTATCTGGAGACATACATAAAACTAAAGAACTAGAACCAGATTTAGTCCTATAAATAAATATGGATTAATCTCCATTCTAATACTTAAGAAATGTTCACAAGTGAAAACTATCGAATAATAATCACGAGTAAGCAGGTTCAGTGCTCACAGGTATTTCCCCAACATGCATGGGGAATGTATTTTTACCTTTTAATTTAAATATAGTATCATTCAAAAAACACCTGATTTTTAAAAGACAGCCCTTTAGATTCTCTAACTTTATGCCCACAGGCAGCTAAATACATCTTGGGAGATACAAGGAGGGAAAGCTGCTGGACAGAGAACTGAATTCATACTGTTGTCTGAGTTGAGTGGTGTTAATTCTCAGTAGTTAGAAAAGGAGGAGGAGGAAGAGTGGTTGCAGGAACTGTTCTAACTACTAGCTACTCTACTTGTATATTCCTCAGCCTTTGTGAAGTAGATGGTATTATCATTCTCATTTTACAGATGTGGAAACACAAAGAAGTAAGTAACTTGCCTAATAAACAGCAAAAGCAGGATTTTAAAATAAGCAGTCGAGATCTACTCTTCATGATTTTAAGCATTATGCTATGATGATTCTCTTTTTTTAAGATTTTATTTATTTCTTTGAGAGAGAGACACAGCAGGAGCAAGGGGAGGAGCAGAGGGAGAGGGAGAAGCAGGCTCCCCTCTGAGAAGGGAGCTGCACAGGGGATCAATCCCAGCCGGAGATGAAGACCTGAGCAGAAGACAGCTGCTTAACCCACTGAGCCACCCAGGGGCCCCGCTATGATGATTCTTATGAATAATCTTGGTATCTTTCTGCATGCAATGGCATCTCTATTTGTGGAAAATAAATAACGAAGCCAAATGAAACAAGACAGTTTTGGTACTTTCCTCTTAAACAGACTAAAATGAGTTATTTCTGATTTAAAGGCATAATCTCAGACCCTTCTCCAATAAAAGAAAAGGAAAATATATTTCAAATCTGAGGTCATTTGAAATCTTGCCTAAAACTACAACAAACCCAATGTTTTTAAAAGTTTTTTCCCTAATTAGAAAGTAACACTTTCATTAACTCATATAAGTTTTTAGATATTTTAGGATTTTAGAATGTTTGTACAATCTTCTACATGAAACCCAAGATTAATGTAAGGAAAATCCTTTCTTCCTTTTCCTCACCAATGACCTAATCATATGCACAGATACAAAACTTAACTTTTCACATCAGAAATAACCTGTATTCTGTGATAATGCATTCAATATAAAACAGCCAATTCTGAAAATACATTTCAAAGGAGTATTTCTGACCTGTGCTTGAGTCCATTACCCCAAACAGCTATTAAAATACTTAATTTGAAAATTATCCTAACATTGGCTAAATATGTTTCCATCAGCTCAGGTGTTTAAATGCACTAAATTACAGAGTCTTTTCTGGCTCTGAAGATACTAAACATGAACACGATACTAAACAATCTCAATAAATTAACCAAATAATAAAGAATTTACCCTCATAAGTAAAGATAAGCAAAAATAATTCATGCTTTCAAACAGTTAATTTTCTAAACTGCCATTAAAAGAAAAAGAAATATATAATATAAAGGAACTATAAAGTCCCTACCTAATCACATGTACTGTCATTAATTCTCTCATTTATAAAATAAATAACCTTCTCAATCACTAGGGATTCAAAAATGAAAAAGACGTCATATATCATATATTTTAAGACTAAAAAAAGGTTGGAGGCGGCATGCTGCTATTTGGGAAACCACTGAGCCTGCTAAAAAAGCATTGGTAAATCTGGGGAACAGTAGATACCAGGTGCTGTGGTTTGACACATACTTCATCTCTGCAAAAAGCCATGGTCTGGAGGATGAAAATGCATTTTTGTTCCTGAGAACCAAGTAGATGACAATTTGCTAGAGTAATCAAGAACAGGGCTACGAAGTACATGCACAGATCTGTAGTTCAACTGTAATTTGAAAACAGCATTTAACCGGCATCTAAAATGAACACAAGTGGCACACAAGAGCAAGCCCTACGCTATCTGGAGACCTTTCTGTGTGCCAAACTTTGTCTACGACATAGTCATTTCCTTCATCTTGAAGGCTGCTGGTTGCTTACTTACATAATGACATTTATTTTCACTCATAAACCTCCAACTTCAATATGTTTCAACTTTCAGGTTCATAAAATGCTTTATGACATACAGAGGGGGATTTTCCAAAATTCTCATGGGTCTTAAGATGTGCTTTCTCTCTTTGTTTGATCTCTTAGGAAGTTCAACTACCAGAGACTCAATTATTATCTCCAAATAAATCTCTAAACCCAGTTTTCCACCTAAATCTCACTCGACGTTTTCCCACATAGATTATCACTGAATAATCTAACAAATACTTAGATTCTTATAATTTTTATCCAGATAGTCTTATCATGTCTGGAATTGTGATAGACACTGGAGATTTGCAGCCAAGATAGCCCCCTTACACACAAATGGCTTACCATTACCCTGAGGGAAAAGCCTCACTTACCAGCACCCAAAACTGAAGTCATTATTCTTTCCCCCCAAAAAAACCTTTTCCCAGTTTCCCATTGCAGTCTGTGAAAACCATTGACATCCAGACCCTGGAACCTTGTCTTTGAATCAATTTGAAGATTCTTTTCTAATACATATAACAACAATCATATTTATGCCTCCTAAAACCTCTTCTGATCCACTTCTGTAATTTTCCTTCACCACCTCAGCATCCTCAGCCCTCATTTAACAAGTCTGGATTATTGTTAATCTATCTCTAGCCTCTGCTCTTTCCAATGCACATTACAAACAGATTAATATTTAAAATATTTCATCATGTAACTCAAGTATTTATCATTTATAATTGCAATGTCTGACCCCTGTTGATGACCGTGACCCTTCAGGAGAAGCTGAAGTTTCTTCTTCTTCTAGGAGGAGTTTCATCACCCCCAACAGGCAAATTCCCAGCATTATCACCTCTTCACATAAACACAAAAAAGCATTTGATAAAATGAACACAGTAATCATTTTTTAACAATCAACCTTTGGGGCACCTGGGTGGCTCAGTCAGTTAAGCATCTGCCTCTTGATTTTGGCTCAGGTCATAATCTCAGGGTCCCAAGATCCAGCCCAGCATCAGGCTCTGGGCTCAACAGGGAGTCTGCTTGAGATTCTCTCCCTCTTTCCCTCCCTCAACTTGCACTTGCTGCCTCTCTCTCTCTAAAAATAAACAAATCTTAAAAAACAAAAACACCTTAGACTGTAGAAAAAGAAGACAACTACATTAACTTGTTGTAGAGCAGCTATTTTGAAATCTACCACAAGCATCACATTTCACGGTGAAATGTTAAAGCTTTCCCCACTGCAATCAGAAAAAGGGTATTTGTTACCACTACCTCAGTTCAACTTACACTGTAGGTTTCAGTCAGCATCATAAAGAATAAATAATTTTCAAATATAAATAAAAAGTAAAATTGTGATTATTCACAGAATCATTCACGGAATGATTGTATTAGTAGAAAATCCAAAGACTCTGCAGTCACAAAATTAAAACATGAATTTAGCAAGGTCAATACACAAAACTCAATATACCAGAAAAAAAAACCAAAAAACTATAACAATAAATTCAAAAGCCAGTAAAATTTATAACACTAAAGAATTAAACACCAAAAAATAACCTTAATAAAAGATGTTCATCCACCATGCAAAAACAAAACATTGAGAGAAATTAAAGAAGTTCTATTTAAAAAAAAAAAAAAAAAAAAAAAAAGAAGGAAGGATATACCATGTTCATGGGTGGAAAAACTCAATTTTAAAATGTAAACTCTCCTTAGGGGCGCCTGGATGGCTCAGTCAGTTAAGCATCTGCCTCCGGCTCAGGTCATGATTCTAGGGTCCTAGGATGAACCCCAGCATTGTCAGGCTCCCTGCTCAGCAGGGAGTCTGCTTCTCCTTCTCCCTCAGAAACAGTTTCCGAATTTTAAATTAACTTGCAAAGAAGTAAGAACAGCCAAGCTGATCTTAAAGAAAAAGGACAAAGTTGGGGGACTTATATTTTCATAAATCGACTTATAAAGTTCTAATAATTAAAATATTTTGGAACTGATACATAAATCTAGATAAACTAATCAATAAACTGACACATAATGGGTCACTTGATTGAGATAAAGGTGGTACTATCCTCCAATTAGGAAAAGATGGTTTTGTCAATAAATGATGCTCGGTAAAATGAATGCCATATTAGGAAAAAGTGTGAATTTCGACGCCTACCTCACAACATACACAAAAATCTCTTCCAGATAAATATAGATATAAATATGAAAGGTAAATAATAAAGTTTCTAGAAACAATAAACAAGAAAATCTTCATAATCTTGTGAGGGGAAAAGATTCCACAGAGAGGACAGCAAAAACACTAATCATAAGTGACAGACTAATAAAATGAACAATATTAAAATCAAGAACTTCTCTTCAGCAAAATACATTATAAAGAGAATGGAAAGGCAACTTGTATACAGACAGAAGATATCTGCAATACATATATCTGACAGAATATTAGTATCCAGAATATATAAAGAATTTCTACAAATCAATAAAAAATATATATATAGAAAACCCAAAAGAAAAAAAAAATGAGTATACAATTTGAAAAGGGACTCTATGAAAATGGCCAATAAACACATGAAAATGTTCTCAACCTCTTTGGTCATCATGGAAATGTAAACTCAACCACAATGAGATACCCCTGCAAATCCATCAGAATGTCTAAAATTAACAATACTGGGAAGCCTGGGTGGCTCAGTCAGTTTAGCATCCGGCTCTTTTTTTTTTGGCTCAGGTCGTTACCCGGGTTATGAGATCAAGCCCTGCATTGGGCTCTGTGCTGGATATGGGGCCTGCTTAAGATTCTCTCTCTTCCTCTCCCTCTGCCCCCCCCCACACATGCTCACTCCCTCTCTCTCTTAAAAAAAAAAAATCAATAAATTAAATTAAACAACACTGACAGTACCAAGTTCTAGTGATGATGTGAAAGAACTAAAAGTCTCATATACTGCTGGCATAAGGGTAACCTGCAACTTGGAAAACGGTCAGTCTAAAGCTGAACATACACATATCTAATGACCCAGTAATTCCACTATCTATCCCTAGGTATATACCCAACATAATTAAGTATATATTTTCACCAAGTACATATACAAGAAGATCAGAGCAGACCTATGTGTAATAGCCAAAACTATATATGCCCCAAATGTCCATCAACAATAAAATGGATACACTGTGGCATATTCAAATAATGATACGTTATATAGCAATAAGAAGTGATGAACATGAAAAATAAAATTCATAACACAATATGGAATAAAATTAAACCATTTTTAAAAAGTTACAATGGGACATCCAGAGTGATTCTATTTATATAAAATTCAAAAAGACAAAACTAACTGATGATGACAGAAGTCAAAGCAGTGCTTATATGTGGAGGGTACTAATGACCGAATAAAGAAACAAGGGAGACTTCTGGGTTGGTAATACTTTAATTTTCTATCTCGGTGGTAGGTGTATCAATGTGTCCAGCTGTGAAAATTAATTGAGGCACACCCTTATGATTTACATAATTTTTACACATCTTTCATTTCATAAAAGCTAACTTATGGGGCGCCTGGGTGGCTCAGTCAGTTGGGCATCCAGCTTTTGATTTCAGCTCAGGTCGTGATCTCAGGATCCTGTGCTCCCCTTCTGTGATTGAGCTCTGTGCTCGGCAGGGAGTCTGCTGGAGATTTTCTCTCTCTCTCTCTCTCTCTCTCTCTCTCTCTCTCCCCCCCTTTCTTCCTCCTTCCCTTTGCCCCTCCCCCAGCTCACAGGCAGGCATCAGCATTCTCTCGCAAATAAATAAATAAATAAATATTTTTAAAAAGCTAACTTAATCTTTTTTCTATAAGAGAAAATTTGGTTATACAATTCATAATTTTAAGTCAGTTTATCCAAATTATTATTGGGTGGTGTCCAGTGCATCCAAAGTGAGCTATCAATCAATTACCAAGAGGGGGCTACACAGGAAGACAAGCAATTAGAAACACACCTGATACTCCAACTCTCTTGAATAACCTTGACACCTAGCGGCAGTTTTTAATGCAAGCAAATCGTACGATGCGTTTTGTTTGGAATTTCTACTTTCATAGCAATACGCTGAACTCTTGTCACTGATCACTAAACATTATTTGATTGGTGAGATTCATGGCAAATTAGAGAACACAATATGGTCCTTCCTTAACTTTATAGCACTGCAGCACTACCATTAACTATTATTACCACCTGGTAAGTTAGCTAACCTGTCTGGGCATCAGCTTCCTCACCTATGAAATGAAGGGGTTAAAAGATCCTCAAGTCTTCTTCCATTTACAAGGTTGCTGATGTACCAATCCTGTATTTTAAGAATGCATAGGGGTGCCTGGGTGGCTCAGTCAGTTAAGTGTCCAACTCTTGACTTCAGCTCAGGTCTTGATTTCGGGGGTCATGTATTCAAATCCCATGTGGAACTCCACGCTGGGCATGGAGCCTACTTGAAAAGGGGAAAGGGGAAAGGGAAGGGAAAGGGGGAAGGAAAGGGAAAGGGAAAGAAAAAAGAAAAGAAAAAAGAAAAGTGTGCACGAGTCTACAAGGCATAAGCTATGAAAAGGAATAAATGAATATTGGTTGACAGAGTTTGAGCTCTAACTGTGAATTGGTGAACTTAAGAAATTCAACCAAACTTGTCACTCCCAGTGGCTCCTAACCTGCGTTAGGCAGGAATACAATGGATAACTACTGCATGGATTGTAACTTAGCATACCACGTAGCTTTACTAGATGGCACTCTGAAGAGAAATTCTTAAATCAAAAGGGGACAACAGAGTGAAGTATTTTCACTCTTTCTGCAGCTGAGCCTGTGGACACACCAGCAGTGAATGATCCCTCAGAGGTGGCCTTGGAGAATTGTAAAGGTGAGCAGGGAGCGTTTCCTTTCCAAGCACAGTTCCATAAAGCACCACATTGTAACAGCTTATCTGTGACTGTAAACAATCTCTTTCCCTACAGTTTCACCACAGCCAGAAATGAATGCTCAGAAATGAATCTGCCACTTTGTCTTGTATAATTTAAAGGAGTATATTATTTACAATAGTATCTCAGCAGAAAAATACAATCCATAAATCGGGTGTGTGCCAGGCAGTGTGGCAGGAATTTCCCACATTATCTTAGGTAACCCTCCCTGTGAAGAAGGGATTATTAAGCTGCACTTCACCAGCGAAGAAGTAGAGCGCGGTGGCTATCAAACTGCACCGCCGGCACCTGAACGCACTTCTGTCTGATCCTGAAGTCTGTACTCTTTTCCTCATGCCACAGTGCCTCTCCCCAGAAGCTTCTGAGCTGTGAGCTTGACGGACATGCTATGCCAGAACAAATTTATCTAAATTACAGATGTGCACAGATTTCAGGAGTGCCACCAAGCCCTGAGAAGGCACAAATCGTCACTGCATCCTGTGGATGGATCGAGCAGCCACCGAAGAGACTGCTGTTCACTTTCCCGATTCTGAGCAGGAGCCGCCGATGGTGTGAGTGTTGCTTGAGGCTGCTGTTCGGGCAGCCTTTTCCATGCCTGGTGTGCGGACTAAAGGTCTAAATTAAAGTGTAACAGAGTTCTTATTTTCCAGTGCATTTAGTTTTTAATGTAGGTTTTCTCTGAGATGTCATGTAAGAACACTCCCATACACATTCCAGGAGTCCCAGAAGCCTAGAAGTCACTGGAAAGTTAGCCCTCCAGTTTTTGCAAGACCATAAACAGTAACTGCGGAGTTTATCAGGAGCAGTTAAACTTCCTTAAATCACTTTATTCACCTGATGCTGGATTTACCATTCCGTAGCCCTGAATTCAAAACTTACCTCTTCTACTTGCATGTTATAGGGCCGTGGACTAGACATATCTCTCTAAAATTCAGCCTTTCCACATCCATAGAAATGGCTAATATTAATGCCTACTTTGCAGGGTGTTTGTCATGTCTGGATAATCTAAGAAATGCAATTTGCAGAAGGCACTCCATAAAAATAGTTATTATTAGATTATTATTTTTTTATTTAGAAATACTACTTTGGCTTTTAAAACACAGGAGTAAGTAATATTATTAAGCTACAGAATCTGCTGGAGCCCAAAGGAGAGCAGAAAAAAAAAATCATATGAACTTCTTGGGTATCCTATATTATTATTGTTAAATCATGCCAATTAAAGAAAGAAAAAGTAGTTACTACAGTCAACCAGATTTCCAGAAAACATACATTAATATGTCATAGTCTCCTCTTACAGAGACAGAGGCAACAAAAGATGGGTTTATAATTTTTCATAATAATATGATCCAAATAAACTAAAACCCACAGAGGTAAAGTTCATTCTGAAAATCCTTCATCCAGAATTCCTGCTCATGGAGATTATTTGGCTCTATTTTTAAAAACTTAATTACTTAATATTATACCTGTTCCAGAATTAGTCAGACTTTGATTTTCAATAACTTCTTCATTCTCTCTCTTATTGCCTCTTTAATGTCATTGGTCTTATTCCCTTATTAGGAAATCCACATCTTGATCTCTTTCACTATGAACTTTAATCACTCATTCACTGAACCAACTAAATCCCTAGGCAAAAATAGAGGATGCTAGGTTTCAGAAAGCACAGATTTCAGCATAATAATAAAAAAATTGCCATGAAAGTATGAATCAAAATAGTATAAAATCTCTGCTTGCAGTACTACAGAAACTAAAGGCCAAAAACTGTTAGTGGTTACACCAGTCATATGTCTGTCTACTGAGCATCTGAAATATGACGGTCCAAATTAAGCTGTTCTCTAAGTGTGAAATACACACCAGATTTTGAGACTTTTTACCAAAACACACACACACACACACACACAAAACAAAAAACAAAAAAAAATCCTAAAATATTTCATTTATCATTTTATATCATATGTTGAAATGGTAATATTTTGAATATACTGGGTTAAATAGATTAAAATTAATTTCATCTGCTTTTTACTTTGTAATGTCGCAATTAGGAATTACTTAAGCAGCTTGCATTATATTTCTATTAGGCAGTGGTCAAGGTTCCACATTTCAAAGCCTTGCACAACACACTAGGAATTTTCCTGGCCTCTAATTATATTTTATATAGACCTTAATGACATGTCTACTTTGTCCACTAAACTCCCCAAAGGTATGTTTTCTTGTTTAATCTAGTGTTTAATGTATTTGGATGTAAATGTATCACCACATGTACTGTTAATTGAGCACAATCTTGAGCCCCTTGCAGAGCTATAATTGTGCAGAATGTATCTGATGCTTGCTGGTACCTGATTTTTATCTCACTAGATTATTAATCTTCAATTCTTTGAAAACTCTGCAAAGTGATCTCAAAAGCAATGTGTGTGTCTTCCAAAAGCACAGTCGTTCACGTACAGCCATGCCTGAACTCAAGTGTCAAGGGCTTTCCATAATCCTCACAGCCTATTGAAACTAAAAGATTCCTGGGGGACCAGAAATATAACCTGGCATCCACTGTTATGTCCTGAAAAGAAGCTGTATTTCAATTGATAAGATACAATGTAATGTATTCTGCATCACATATCTGTTCCACTGCTGATGAGAACTGCGTTGCACAGTATACATCATTAAACTGAACACAGCCAAGTATATTATGTTACAGCACCATTTGGAAACTCAGGCCAAACAATCCTCTTAAATTTCTAAATGTCAAACCTACTGACAATAACATTTTCATCCGTTCTGTGTTTACTGTTGTTCCTTCTATGTTTCTTCTCAGGCAGTCCTCTGAGTAAACAAATTTGAATCACAGAGTTTGCAATTTTCATAATGTATAAATTGGTGAAAGAATTCATTATACATTTAAGGAATTTTCCAGCTCTTTTACAGACATGTGACAGTACCTAACAAACAATCACATATTATTAACTTTTATCAACCCTTATTGTTTTTCCCCCTCAGAGTTGTATATGGAGATGATGTCTTCAATCCCATGATCTCCACCAAATAGCTCTCCCCTGCTCTGGTTGGGACCCATCCCTATCAGGCAACATAAGCAAGGATATACTCAACAGACACTGGGTCACTGGTGAATAAACCTTTGACACCAGAGAGGGAGTCTACCTGGTAAAAAGCACATGGATATGATTTCTTCTAAATCTGCAGAAAGACTTTAAGAGTTGACTGATCCCTACAGCTTGATATAAACACAAGAGAGGCCCTCATGTGAGAGGGTTCCCTAAACCCACAACCTAGGACAACCTGGAAATGTCAGGCCAAGCATGAAGTTACCAAAAGGTGAATTCAGTGCTTCCCAAACTTTTCAAATCATCCTCAAAATGAATGAGGAAATTAGTATCTCGGCATACCTGTGACCAACCACAGCGCACTAGCTGGGAAGCTTTACTGAGGGAGCTACAAATCTAAATGCTAACAGGAGCCAGGAGGCTGAAACAGAGGATGTAGCCTTTCAAGAGAAGCTAGAAGTGGGAGGGCAAAGGGATGCCCTCTCTGGAGAAGGCCACCTCTACTCAACTTCTGACATCTGCCCTATAGTTACATTCAAATGAAATGAAGACTCTATAGCCCTTTATGAACTTTTCTAGTTAAAAAAAAAACAATGGCTGCACTGTTGAACTGACAGAAACCAGACAAAACAAAAACACTAGCCACACATCAGCTTGTTCATGAGATGTGTTGTACTGCTTTGACCTTCAGATTCAAAATACCTAGGAAGCCAAGAAACTACAAATTAGAGAGACCCTAGATTTAGCTGGGTCTTTGCCATGGTGAGCCAAGAACAGAAATTCACAGAATAAAACATGGTGTTTCTTACAGAAGCATCAATTTTACTTGGGAGATTTCTTCTTTTTTTTTCTTTTTTTTTTTGAAAATTTACATTAAAACAAACTGAGTGTATTTTGAATACAGTTCAAAAATCATATGATTTAACGTAAAACAAGAGAGTCAGAATACATCTACTACTCCTTGCGGCAGGCTACTTTCAACCACATACCTCGGATTATTTCCTTTCTGAGGAAAAAGTCTGAGAAGTCATCTATTGGGCAAGCCTCAGAGAGGACAAAAACCTCTTAGACTGGCTCTGAATAAAATAAGATTTTCAAGGTTTCTTCCATAGCTTGAAGTTTTTAAGCAGCCCTGGACCGCTTGGATTGCTACTTCAAATGTAATCTGCATCCTCAGAATGTTCTGGAAGGCCCCTGGAAGACTGAATTTCAGCAGTTCAGGCCTGCCAGCCCAGTGGACAGAGGGCACCCCACTAACACAGCAGCACACTTGCCCCATTCTACACCAGTAAATAGTTTTCTTCGTGTGTTCTGCGTTTGTTTATGGGTAATGAATAAAACCTTAAAATTGCTATTTGGAATATAAAATACTGTAGTTCTTGCAAATGGTAAAGTTATGCTGGCTGTAGTTTAGGGTACTAAGGCTGTTATTTATAGACTAAAACCCATTATCACTACTCAAATATTGAGCAAGAATAGTTTGTATTCAAAGATAAAGTTGCCACAGGGGACTATTGATATAGGAAATATGGCTGGAGAGATATGGGATGCATATTAAAATTTATACACTGAAAAGAAAAAAATGTATTTAACAGGTATATTTAATATTCCAGTAGCATTGACTGGAATTGTTAAAGTTATATTTGCTGACATTTCAATTATAACCTTCTATTTTCAGTGCCTTCAGTTCAATCCAAAATTTTTCTCCAGGCCCAAAAGTAATGTACTTTATAAGGTCTTAGTCTGCCAATGATTTTTTGGTAGTGTTCAGCACAAAGAAACTTTCAGGGAAAAGACCAAAGGCAAATTTGAATGTTTTTCTTCACAGAACCACCAAATTTTGAAATGAATATAGTAAGGATTTAAGACAATTTTTTTTTTCCAAGTGAAGCAGAGAGGCTAAGAGTTTGCCACAGTTAGTCAAATAATACTTACTGGAGTCAGGAATCAAACCAAGGGATTTTTCACTCCAGATCCATGCTTCTAACTATTATTGTTTATTGCCTTGGCATTATCATAATTTGATAGAAATATCTGCACATATAGTAATTTATATTAATATATTAATATAGCTATGTATATTATTATTATATAATATTATTATACCTATGATTAGTATTATATACCTATGATTTTATTTTTATTTATTTAAGTAATCTCTACACTCAATGCGGGGCTCAAACTCAAGACCCTGAGACCAAGAGTCACATGATCGTCTGACTGAGCCAGCCAGGCACCGCTACCTACAATTTTAATCTATTTCATAGATTTCAGTATCTTAACAACTCTTACTATTAATGCTAACTTAATGGTATGTAACCCTCAATGCAATTACAATTTGTACGTATAATTCTCTGTGAGGTTTCTTGAAGTCCCCGCTGGATTGCATTTTCGATGGGCGTGGAGCATTCTAGGGCTTACTTAAGTTGCTCAGCCTCTCTAGGACCCAGTTTTCTCAAATATAAAATGGGAATAATAACAGCGCTTATGCTGGAATGGCTGTGCGAACAAAATGGAAAAATGTAAGTAAAGTGCCTTAGCACAATGCTCAGCACACAGGAAGCAGCAAGTGAATGCTAGTTATTATTGTTGGTGATGATAATTTCATCCACCCTTTGTTCTTGTGACTTACACAGGGTTTGGCAGATGAAAGGTACTCGGTAAATAATAATTAAATAAATTAAGGAATATTTTAAGACTTTTTAAACAACACTCCCTGCCCCACCCCAGTCCCATACATGCAAATACACCCTTTCTCTCCATCAGCACTGCCATCTCTCAAACATGATTTTGTTTTCTCTACCTGAAATACAACTCCCCATCCTAATTCTCCTCTGGCTAACTCCTATTTTTCATCAAAGTTTTGGCTCCCTTTTATTCTCTTATGGGAAGTCTTTTCTTAAACTGAGAGCCCATTATGAATGCCTGCTTATGCTTTTTCACTGAGCTCTCTTCTTGTTCCTAACTATCAAAGCACTTAACACCAAGTCTTCTTGATGTTTTTTTTTTTTTACTTGCCTTTATACCCTACTGGACTGCAAACTCTTTAAGGCAGACACCTTGTTTATCAATGTAAAGGTACACAACATAAGAGATGTTCAAAAAACATTTGTTTAATGAACGAACAAATACATATTTCCATCTGAGTAACATTTCCATGATTCTCACCCTCCCCAACAAACATCAGAGTGGATTTGGTATTTGGTTCAATTTTAGAAATGAACAAAAAAGGAAAGACACTTAAGATGTGTTTTTTTTTAAGTGAACAACAATAACAACAACAAACTTGGACAAATTCCTCCCAAAAGATAGCCAAATGGCCACTAACATACAAAAGGTATGCATCAACATTAATCATTAGGGAAATGTAAACTGAAGCCACATGAGACACTAACACACAGCAACCAAAATGGCAAACAAAAACAGCAAGAAAATATGAATAACAGCAAGAACACAGGGCATCTGGAACTTTCATATACTGTTGATGAACATCTAAATTGGTACACTCAGGAAAACTGCTTAGCAGTATCTACTAAAATGAAATACTCCTTAAGACTCAGCAATTCCATCTCCAGAAATCCGCCACACAGAAATATGCACACGTGAGCACCAAAAAGTATTCACAAGAATATCCCGAACAGCTCAAAACTGGAAACAGGAAAATGCTCACCAACAGTCAAGTGGATAAATCAATCTGTGCAAGTTTTTGATAAATTCATACACCGGAATATTATATAGCAATGAAACAAAACACTGTGGATAAATCTCAAAAACATCACGTTGGGTGTAATCAACCAATCATGTGTTGTTGAGGGATGCAGTTGTCTACGGCCACAGAAATGAGAGAATACTTGACTCTCGTGTGAGTGGCTATGGCTTGGTCTGGGTGGCTGTTGAGTGTAGACGTTCACTTTGTGGGCATTCATCCATTTGTACACCTGTAGTAATGTGTACTTTTCTGCATGTGAACTGCACTTCGGTGAAAAGGTAAACTAAAAATAAATGAATAAAGGATCTCAACCTAAAAAAAAAAAAATTGTCAACACAGATGATTCACACAATTCCAAGAAGTCTGAAATCCTCTGAACCTGCCTAGTCACTTGATTCTATCTGAGATCTCATCTGGATCTTATTTCTAAATCATCTCTTTACTGGCAAATTCTATTTTAATCTAATTGCTAAATATAGACTACATACACACAGGTTTAACATTGCCATAAAAAGTGATGAACAGCAGAAACGGGGTCATGATCTTTTTATTACAAATTTTTTAAAAAGAGGTTTTCCTAAGTTGGCAACTGTCATGAGAAAAAAATTGATACACACATATATCCATGTATTTATACATATACTTATGCAAACATCTGAAACAAATGGTCTGAGTTGGAAGTAAATGGCCAAAGAGCAGTGAAAGGCCTGGAAAAGCAGCAGAGCCCTGGAATATCAAAGATGGCCCACACTACGTGGAGAAGCTAAGAAGGGGTAAGAAAGCACGAGGGCTGACAGGTCCAGAGCTGTCACCAGGAGGCACGCCAGCTCTGCTACAGCCCAGGAGGGAGCACAGGGCACTGGCTTATTCAGTGGTGCCTGCCAGTGTAGGAAAATGTGAGAAACTAGGGTTGGAATTACCAAGGCCATGAGAAAGCCTTTAAAAGTCCTTATAATGACTGCCTTTTACATTTGTTTTTAATTGGAAGCATAAAGGCAACATCTTCAATAAGCTGAACTTCGACAGGATCTTACCAATTTTAAATTAGTAATAATGTGGTTACATACATACAAATGAATTCTTCATTTTCAAACTCTTGCTCACTAGTAATTGTTCAGGATCTCCCTCCCTCACCTCCCCCTCCCTCTAGTTATTCTGCTTTCTTATGCATAATACATGGTAATTATCTCTTGCAAAAGTGACTTAATATGCAGAAATGCCCTAAGGGGGAGCTCACCACTGCTGAAAAGGTATACAAAATAAATCCATACATATAATTTCAAGAAAGCAAATCCTCCTTTGGGAATGGGTCACCGTTCAAACATTCAGAAATTAGATTTTACCAGGTATGTTTAACTCCCTAACATTCAAATATTTAGGCACCATCCTGCTCTTAGATCATTCAGTGAGACCTATTGCTCTGAAAAGCCACATCATGTTTTTTTATTCTTTACCAATGACAACAACCGACCAATGTTAGGCGTGCTTTATTCATCTAACAGCAATCACAAAATGTGGATATACTCCTGTACCATTAACTCCCCGTATGAAGACTTCAAACTGAAAAGAGTTTTTTGGCTATAAAGTAATTCCATTTCATTGTAAACTCTCTTCAAATGACAAATATATTCACCATAAATCAGTAAAATTACTATACAACTATCACAGAGAGAATGAGGCTATGTTGCTCGTGTTGAAAATCGGATTTCTCTGTCCAGAAGCTTACTCAAAATAGGTCTTTTTAACTTACGAGTCCCTTGCAATCAAAGATCTGTATGTTTAAATCAAAGTAGGAAACAGATCAATATAACTTTGCATCTCTTTGTGTAATTAGACTGCAAAATAAAATTTCCTCTTTTCCGGGAAATTTCTTTTTCTGGGGGAGAATGTTGCCGATTTTAACATTTAAAGAAGGTAAAAAATACTCTTTTAACTATGTCCTCAGCAAAAGCAAAAGCAATCATCCGGACTGCAAACCACATGGAAACCCTCTGGTCCTTCCTTTCAGCTTCCCCCATAATGCTAACAAAAACTCCATCACTGGTCCCTGTGCCCATCAGCTCTCCCTGCTCGAAGTCATGGCCTGTACGTTAAGTACAAGTGTCAGGCAGTCATAAAATCTCAACTCTTTGGGGATCAAACGTAAGATGACATTCTGTTGAGTGGGAAATCCCATGGCCTGTGGCCATGCCTTCCAGGGGTTTGACATGCTGGAAAAGAAAAACACAGCCTGCTTTTAAAACGAGGTCATTCTTACATGGAATTTGGTTGTAAAAAAACGCTTTACAAGCCTCATATTTATATTGGCTAAAATATATTTTCATCCATAAACTTCAAGAAGCCATTTCAGAAATTTTAGCAATTCTTAGTTAACTGCACAGTTCTCGTGGACTGCAGCAACTTCTACCAGTCAAAGTGACACACACAAAAAAAGCAGCCCCTGCCGGTGATGAATTCAAGCGCTCTACTTCCATTCAGCCTATCCGGGTCTGAAGAAAGGAGATGGGTACCTAATCACTACTGGACAAATCCCACAAAGGCAGCAGCACTTTACGGATGCCTCATACATCACACCGGAGGTCTAAGTACAGGCAGGACACTTGACAGGATGCAATGATTTAGAATGCACTCCAATTTTTAAGGAAGTCAGTGTTAGAGCCAGAAACAGGATAAATGAAAACTTTCTAAGACACATGTTTTCTGAGATTTATAATCAGGTAGAGATAGAGAAGGGGAAGGAGATTAGACAAGTGTTTAGACTTTTTCATCAAAATATGGAATGGGAAAAAGATTTTAACACCTGCCACTTCCTTTGCAATTGTGAAGAAAGATGACTGACAATTCCCATGGGTTTTCATTACCATCAAGATCCAGCACCTTCCAAGTCTGCTACTACATAACTGTGTCAAGCAAAACCTATCTCAGAGAAAAAGTGCTTTCAGGTAAAGGCAACGCGGAGAAAAGGGAGGCATGTAAAGAAAAAAAGCATTTTGAATTAAACTCGGAAAGATCAGTTGGGCGTCAGGAGTAAAATCGCTTTGACTTGTTACTAATAAGTTTATAAAATTGCTACTCACACCTGGAACGATCAGGCAATTGACTTGATAGCATACTCACATTGTTCTTATCAAGATTAAAAAAGAGAAGACTTCACATAATAAATCCCCATCCATTAACTCTACTCCAGTCTAAGGAAATAAGGGTCCTGAAAGTTGACGGTTGATGATAATTCCATGTGTCTAAGAAACTTTTAGTAGAAGAAGCTACAAACAGGACATGATATTCTTGAGACAATGATACTGGAGATCCTGGAAAATGACTAGAGGGTGGGGGGTGAGGTGCCAGAAGGGAGAAAGTGAGAGGGAGGAAGGAAGAAGAAAAGGCAGGGAGGGAAAGAAGGAAAGATAATAGAAACAACACTAGCTTAGGGTAAGATCCAGAGAAAGAGCTTGGAGTACAGAGAGCTAGTACAGGCACGCGAGAACTGACTGTGGACATCTCTACGCAACCCCATAATGCACTTCTGTAGCTTGAAATCCATCATGGTCAGTGTATTTATATCAAGGAAATCAGCACATGCAACTAATCAGGGCTTTTTATTCCAAATACCGTTTACCGATATGCCACTGGTTAGATCAAAGTACGATGGTGAGTCTTGTGCCAATAAAATAGAAATGCATCATCTACTTCAAAGGACTCATCTGAAAATTAAGTACAATTGTGCAAAAATGCATAGAAGACATACAGGGTTTTCAGAGAGCTATGGCTATTACTTTTAAGAATTAGCCATCAAGTGCAAATTATAGAAACCAACTTCTAAGAATTTCACCAAGAATGATGTTCTCCTTAACGGTAACTCTAGCCAGACCACAGGCTTAAAATAGTTGAACAGCAGCAGCCAGATCAGTAATAAAGCTTAGAAACAAATAAATAAACAAAAAGAGGCACAGCTAAGATCACAGGGGCTAACAGACCATGCAAACTTGACAAGGAAACCAGCACAAAATGAAAAGCCAACACAGTGGCATTCATTCCAAACCTCCTATGTGAAACTTAACTATATTAAATCTGATTTTTGTATGTCTTCTTAGATATTTTAAATACCCTGTCATTATATAAGAAATGGCCACAACGGAATACTATAAATAAGCTACTAGAAAGCATTGCGGGTATGAACAACAACCTAGCTCTCAGTTGACACTGTAAGTACAACCCAAATGTCAAGTCTACATTGAAAATACTGAACTGCAAGACCAAGAGGAATGCAGTTTTATGAAACCATCACAAAATATAATGGTGACATTCACTGCAGACAGAATTTCAGAAAAAAGAATATAATATATTGTATGCACATATTTCTACACACAAAAGAATAACACTCCCTAGCTAGCTAAATATCTGTATATATGTCCATATACACACACATCAAGTCCCCTCTAACGTGGGGATTCCTCACGCTGTAATTAAATAGGCACCCCTGGCTACCGCACCTCTTTGCCTCCCCACCTCCGCCAGATGACATTTTTCCTATTCTGTTTTTCCCTCTGTAGAATCTACTCATCTTCCACACCTTTTCAACTCTACGTTTTCATTCTCGTTTCCATAATGTGCTGGGCCCGAGACTGGCTTTCCAATAGTAGAAAAGACAATGAATGGTACACAGAAAAGAAGGAAGAAAAGTAAATCTAAAGAGCACACACCAACCCCCACCCCTACCCAGACGCAGCCACTCGTGACCACTCCAACCCCCCAACACATCCAACCCAGTCACCTCACTGGCCCTCTTTTTCGAAGATGTTCAGGAAAGCCATGCAATATAAAGAAGAGAGAATCAGTCCATGAATTTTTGTCTTGCTGAAACTAACTTAATCTAAATCTATACCCCACACACACACAATCTCAAAAAGCTTAAAATTTTAAGTATCCCTGTTATCCAGAATATAAACGCTTTCGACTCGTATTTTTCAACGTCAGCTACGCATCAGAATTCACTAGGAGATTTTAAACTCTTGGAGCCATATGAATGCCTGGCCAATGACAGGTGAATCTCTGGGGCTGGCGCTCAGGCGGCCGTAGGTTTTACAAGCCAGCCAGCTGATCCCAATGTGCAGCCGGACCTGAGAACCACCACTCTAGACCTGACACACCTTACTCCTTGCTCGACACTAGTGATTCTCACCCTTAGCTGTATACTCCCAGATCCCCTTGGGAGGCTTTCAAACATACAAACGACCAGGCCCCACCCTAAAACAACAAAATTAGAATCTCCAGGGAATGGAAACGCTTTCTCTGGAGACTAAACTGAAGCTGTGATCAAAAACTAATGCTCTTTGCACATTATCCATTTGAAGCTTTCTTTTTGGAATTCTCAGAACTATTATAACTTTCCTGATTTTATAGTCAACTTCTGTACCATTTCTGGTAGTACTAACCCTTAAGGAACAACACTAAAATTACTTCAACACTTGCACCAAAAACAAACCCAGGACTGAACTTTCCTGCTTACTGGCAGGTGTAGGAGGTCCTAGGGCTGCTGTAACGAAGCACTACAAGGTAGGTGGCCTGTAACAGCAGTCACTTATTCTTCCACAGTTCCAGAGGCTAGCAGGCCAAAATCAAGGTGTAATTACAGCCACGCTCTCTCTGAAGCCTACAGTGGAGAAAGCGTTCCCCGCCTTTCTCTTAGTTTCTGGTGTTGCCAGCAATCCTTGGTGTCCCCTGGGTTGAAGGCACTTCACTTCAGTCTTTGCCTCCACTATTACATGGTATCCTCCCTGTGTAGTCTATGTCTCTCCTAAGAACACCAGTCATATTGGATTAAGGGCTCAACCTACTCCAAGAAGACCTCATCTTAATAATTACATCTGCAACAACCCTATTTCCAAATAAGGTCACATTCTGAGGTGCCAAGGAGGACATGAATTTTGGGAGGGAACACTATTCAACCCCATACAGCAGAGAAGAAGTGGGGAGTAGGGGGGAACAGAAACTACAGTAAGAAGCATCAGGTGTTGACTGTGAACAGGTAGTAGATTAACCAAGTTTCTAGAAACCTCAAAGAAAATAAAAGGGATATGGAAAATACAGTCAGAGTCAAGAGTGTCCCTAAGAGACTAATCTAGAAAGAGATTCCAAGCCCTAACAGTTTATCACCACCAATGCAAAGGAACCCTTCTTCCAACATCCAGCCTCTAAAATAACAAGTTGCCTAAAGCTTAGAAGTTTATACATTCATATTTCTGCTGTCAGTGCTATAGCAATGCCCCGAAAAATTCCTGTGAAAACTCATGCATTTTCCAATAGATACACCATCATACACAGAATATTCATACACAGGGTTATATTGGTAGTACCATGTTCTAACGGGGAAGGGGCATTACAGAGGAAGTAGGCTTTGTAGAATAAACTCCCCAGTCACCAACCATACTTCAGAGAAAATACTTCCCAAATTCCAACTTCATATTCTAACAAATACCAGCAAAATAGTAAACTCTCCTTGATTTAGCACCTTGGTTGTCCATCTCATGGTTTACACATTGAATTATCCTCACTAGCCACAGATGGCAGAGAAGCCCCCACCCCGCCAGTAACCAAAGAAATAGATGGGTACTTGTACATTTTGTCACACTCAAAAACTCTGTGATATGCTAGCAGCCCCAGTGATAAAAGCAACAATCAGCTGGACTACAGCAGAAAGAGTAAGTGGGCATGCTACATGTACAGTACACAGGTAGTACAAAAATTACGGACCAAAATCATAATTCCTCAGGTACAAATTAGTTTAGTCCCCAGATATATTTCATCTTCTTGGAGCTCATAAGTGTCTTATTTTACTGGCAATATAAACAAGTTAGTGTTGTTCACTCAACCACTAAAAAGATGAGCAAACTCATTTATTTTAGCCAAATGTTGTTTTCATGAAGATGCATTAAGAAAGAAAAGTACAGGGGGCGCCTGGGTGGCACAGCGGTTAAGTGCCTGCCTTCGGCTCAGGGCGCGATCCCGGCGTTCTGGGATCGAGCCCCACATCAGGCTCCTCCGCTATGAGCCTGCTTCTTCCTCTCCCACTCCCCCTGCTTGTGTTCTCTCTCTCGCTGGCTGTCCATCTCTGTCAAATAAATAAATAAAATCTTTAAAAAAAAAAAAAAAAGAAAGAAAGAAAAGTACAAAATCTCTCTAAAACATAGGAAATTAGGAAAAACTCCAATTAGATAGATTTTTGTTGATTAAATTATTTCAAAGTAAACTTCAAATAAATAAACTTCAAATATCTGAGACTCTACACAAAACAGCACCTGCCTCCCTAACACTTCTCAAACTTTAATGACTCAGTGTCTTCCTAACTACACTGAGTTCTGAACATAAATAAGGCAAAAGCAATCTCCCTTTATAACGTAGCTCAGAGAGTAAAAAATCTCTTCTATTTACTAGGCTGACATTTACTTTGATCTCTTACAGACCCTTTCAGGTAACAACTTATATATATAATAGAGTTAAAAGCATGCAAACTCCTTTGGGGACTTAAAATACCTTAGAAGTCATGAACAAATGCAAGTAAACGGAAAACACAAGAAGGAGGCATCTCTATTGCTTTCCTTTGCATAGTTTGACAGCAGCGTTTTAAAATACAGGTGAGGAAATCTTTCAGTTTGGCTGTGATACTGGGAAAGAAGCTTAAAGCAGTTTAAGAACTCGAGTAGGATGAAACCAAACGAAAATTCAAAGGTAGCAAAAGTTAGTCCTTCATGCAAATGTCATTCCATCCCAGCTATTTCTATTTTCCAAGAAGTCTCTGTTGCTCATCTACCCAGAAGAAGTATCTGAA
This sequence comes from Ursus americanus, assembly GCF_024610735.1. NCBI lineage: Eukaryota > Metazoa > Chordata > Mammalia > Carnivora > Ursidae > Ursus > Ursus americanus. The sequence goes on along the minus strand of NC_142136.1, from coordinate 32,025,767 downwards.
TACATTTGATGCCCATCTACCGCTGTAGCTTCAAAGTAATTTTGAATGTTCTTAATTATGCAACTAATTGGCTATGAACATTAGTAAATTATACATGGTGGACATCTCAGTTTCTTCAGAGTTTTAAAAAAAATCCACGAATAATCTAAGTAGTTGCAAAGGTTCTGGTACTTCATTTCCAAAGGCCTATGTAGCCTCTAAATAGTTTACTAACATACACTGAGCATGAAATATACTCAAAGGAATTCGGGACAACACAAGCTCATGCTCTGCCTTCTTATGAAGAGTCAATGTCATGAACACAAAATAATGTAGATTATATCATCAATCAACAAGCAATGAATAAAGCAATGAAATGCATTGGACTGATGTGACGAGATAAACAAAGGTCTACAGACATAGTTAAATGAGGACACCAAGTAGATACATTGGGCATCCGATCTGATTACTGCTACATAGAATCACTCCTCTAGAGTCCCTGTGATAGGGAAGAAAATATTATTTGGAAAAATGCAAATGTTCCTTCCTTAAATAATTTCGATTTGCCAAAACTTTCCCAGTAAAAGAGCTGAAGTCTGGATACCCTTATTCAAAACTTGACCTTATTAATAACTGTAACTCATGTCAGATGAAACACAAATACCAATGTCATATTTTTATTATTATAAAATTATTAGAAATGATTACACATGGATTGCAAATACAACCCAAAAAACTATCTTTAAGACTTGAAGGAAAAAGAAGAAAAAAAAAAAAAGATCTCTACATTAGAGGAAAAACAGGTTTAAAGGAACTTGGCAATAGTTCAACTACCAAAATATATGTGTAAAAAATGATGAAAGGCGGAAGAGGAAAGAAAACCAGTTATTTTAATTCAAAAAAAAAAAGTGGAAGATTTGCACAACTTCTTTTTTAGCTGCATGCTTCTCTGATAAAACTGTATCTAAATTCTCCTTGAAGCTTAAATTATATACTGAATAAAAATCACCTTGACTTGTACACTTAAAAATGGCTAAAAAGTCAATTTTATGTTATGTATATTTTACCACAATTAAAAAATAAAAATAAAGCAAGAGTTAAAGGCTCATCTATTCATAAAATAGGGAAGGAATGGTTTTCATCTCTGCTACTTACATATGCTTGCACATATTTCCAAGTTAGATACAGTCACGTGAAAAAATATATGGATTTAACTCTACTTCTGCTGTTTGAGGACAAGTATCAGGTCCTATTCATCTCTGAATCTCCGTTTTTTAGAAAAGTGCTTTGCAAGGTGGAAAAGCTGGAACTTGCCTAATACAACATAGGGAAAGAAAATGGCTGAAACAGTTAATTTTATGTTAGGATATTTTTACCACAATCAAAAAAAAAAAAAATATCACCCGATCCTAGAATCAAATAGTATTATCATTGACCTTGATTGATTCCTATCCAGGCGAATCTAAACATCAAATTCTAATCTTCTGTCATGTGTTTTCTGGGATACGGTTACATCCATTTTTAAATTTTCTAACCACTCTAGAACCCACGGGAGGCCAAAAGGTACGGAAAGGAGGGGCCCATTTGTGCACCACGCTGATCAGCTCCCACAGTGAAGTCATGTGCCCTGTAAAAGTTGTCAGGTTCTTTCCTGTGTGAATCGCCACCTAGAAATGTCAGGGGCCTGCCTTGGGTTTCTGACAGGAAACAGTGCCACTCAAGTGCAAATTCACACGGACGGGAAGCTGCAGGGCCCAGACTGCACCAACAGCGGGGCGGACAGAACCAGCAAGTCACAGTGCTTTGCTTAAAAATAAAATGGCATAAAGAATCAGAAAAGAAATGAGCAATGAGAAAGAGACACAGAATTAGTTTGACCAAAAATACAAATGAACTGCGCATCAGTAAATCTTAAGGACAGCTTATCTTAGAGCTACAGAGGAATTTGCAAAGAAGTTTGAAGGCAATGCAAACTCCATGTAAATCTATTCGCTTCATACTTTCATGTCTCCCCCCCCATTTGCTGCTTCTTATTTTTTTTCTCGTTAGCTCTCACACTTTCCTCTAGACCCCCCCCCACTTTTTTTTTCTCATCTAATTATGCATCTCAAGGAAATTCCCTTACCCCTTTCGGTCTATTCATTCAAGATGCCTACGTTTTGGGGAGAGGGGTGTGGTGAGTAAATACTAAGATCCGTCCTTCTACAACTTGGGTAAAAGAGAAAGCAAGCTAAGGAGAAAGACATTGTTTCGTGGGTTTTAATAGTAAAACTCAAGATAAAGATCCCCTAGGGCTATTTTTAAAAGCCCATAATACCAAAACAGTGGTTTCCAATTCTTCATTTGGTGACTGGAGCTTTAGATAATAAGAATTTAAAGAAATGTTACATTAAGTCAAACAATCAGTACTTGGATATCTGTAAGCCAGAAATAACATTTTTAAAGGTTGGTTTTATTTTGTTTTTTAAACGTCAATGACTTTAAAATGTATCTGCCGTTTGTAAAGAAATAAGAAAAGGTGAGAGATCACTTGGTATCAATTAAATCAGCCAGTTTAAAACTAATGCCCATTACATCCATTGATAAAAAGTGATAGAAACGATCTTACTCCTGTGTGGCCTCTGGCAACACCAACTAACCAGAACCCTTCTAGAGGAACTTATGTTTCAAGAATCAAATAGTTGACAGTCTTTGACAGGCTGGTAACATTCCTGAATTAATCCTCCCCCTCCCTAAAAAAAGGGGGGGGAGGGCGGGGATTGAGTGTAAAAAGCTCATTGAAACACCATTTGTATCCTAAAACCTAGAACAAGTACATCAAAAGGAAATGGCCAATTTAATTATAATAAAACAATGTAACAGACTATTATGTTGCTACTATAAACTACAATCAAGAAAAATGGGATAAAAAGTAATATTAAGTAAAAATGATCTGCATATGAAGAAGAATTAGTAAAATACATGAAAACATTTGTTGAATAAGCATAGCGCGGTGTTCTGAGTAAGGTTTTTTCCCTATCTTAATTTGCATTCCTGACAGAACTTCATAATGTTTCTTTAAGAAACCATAAATGCAATATAAATTTTTGTAAATATATTTCCTAATATTATTTTAAAATATTAGATTTCAAATAGCAACGTTTATTGAAAAGACTATAAAGATTAATAAGGTCGCTCCTAGAATTTGTCTTAATATGATAAATAATACAATAAACATCGTTCTTATGTGGAAATGCTTCAATATTTTAAAATGTTCAATTATTCCTTATGTTAACAGGAATTTAGAAGGCACTTTGCTAGGTGCTGCAAAGAACTACAACATATATGAGAATCACATCATTATATAAGCTTACATTATATGAGAAAAATAAAGAAAAAGAGCATTTTCACATTTTTTAAAAAGAAGTATGTTACATGACCAATCACAACACTCTAAAGAAATAACCTGCAATCATAGATGACATATAGAAAAGGAGGTCACAATTATCACTATTATTATTAATAGCATTCATGGAGTACTGATTTCCAGACACCTTGCTAGATATTTCCCCCAGATATCATTTCACACAACACTAACTGGATGCTTTTAGTAACTGCATTTTTTTAGATGAGGCAACTGAAGGTCCCATAGGAAATAAAACTTTTCCAAGGTTACATGGAGGACATCCAAGCAATAATAAATGGTGAGCCTGAGACTCGAACCAAATTCTGATACTTTCTTGCCTACTTCTCCGAAGTTGAGAAGAAAAATAAAAAACAACAACTTATAAACCATATAAAACCAGGACTTTCATTTATATTTCTTTACATAATTCCACTAGATTTATTTTCCTAAATTGTTTTAATCAGCTCTTAAAATGGAAGAACTGCTATCCGTAGGACAAGAAAATTTCATCACGAGTGGCCATCTATTTCATTTTCACTGTGTTTCCTATTAAATGTTTCCAACTAAATAGAAACTTGATCTTTAAAATCATAAAATTAATACAGGCATGTTTCCTGATCATACTTCTCTTTAGGTCAGACTTAGCTACATCAGGAATAATTTGCCAGAATATACTGGATTGGATACTGTTTATTTTCTATTTAGTGTGGAAGTCACTCGTGATTTGTAAGTATTTAGGAAGACTTATTAATGGATGTAGGCAACCAGGGCACCCAGGATCATTCCTACCATTTGCTCTCAAGTTATTTTTCTATGCACACGTCTCACCTCTACACCAGGTGAGTCTGAGCCTCTAGGAAGAGCTTTGCATTCTAATGTTAATAGCACCTTCCAACCAGCTTCTGAGCAGTTAACTCCCTTCCTAAATAAAGTGTGTGGCTCCCTAGGAGTTCAGTTCTGTAACTTTATCTTCTAAAAGCATAGCTCACCAAATCTTACCTCTAGACCACAGGTAAGTGGGAACCAGGCAAGTGGGAAAGGCAATGGGAAAGGAAGCAGGGAAAGGAAGGTACAGCTGGTCAGACATGAGTCATCCACGGAAGGGTCTAAGTTATTTGAAATACGCTATTTCCTCAAAACTAGATGTGAATTTTCTCCATAGAACTCCACAGATCTTTTTATATTACATTTTAAATGTTTTAAGTCATTATGTGTCTTGAACTACCTGAGTCCATTGATGTCCTCAGGGATTTGGACCCTGAGCACTAGAATGAAGCCAAGCTAAGGCTGAACGGTGGGGTACGGGAGGGTGTGTTTGCTTTATCCAGGATGGGGGAGGGCCTGGTGGAAAACCGAAAATAAAAGAGATGACCAACAGAAGTCCACTGAAGATGGACAGCTGCCTCTTTGGGATGAAGCATAAAAGAAACTTCTGAAAAGAAGTCGCAGGAGAAGAGCTGAGAGTAGTGGCCAATGGTTGTCCAGCACTGTATGATTTCCCTGCCATATTATCACCTCTGTTTTCCTCTACCTGATTCCACTCTGTATCTTTACTTGCATCAATCTCTGCTCCAGGGAAATACCAACTCCTTTCATTAGCAAGAGGATATCCCACCATCGTTTCAGAGGGCCCATAACAAAATTTGTAAATGCCTACATGAGGAAGAGACAAGAAGTCCGAACAGCTCCACTGTTCCAGAACAAAATCTGGCTGTCATTTGCTCACTTCCCACACTCTCCCTGTATCTGGCCCACTTCCAATTGATAGAAACTAAAGAGAAAATAATCATATTCTACAGATAATATTCAAGCCACCTGGTATCACATCTTAGAAGCTTATGGCAGAAAGAATACATTTTATATGTTAATGCAAGCCACAAATGTAGCATCCTACCAATATCCTCAAGTCTCTATAAGGGCAACGCTTACATAAACACAGTACTAAAGGTTTCTGCAACATTTATCTCATTAAAATAACAAGTTTAGATATAGTTATTCTTCTTAGACCACTCTACAGATAAGCGAACTCTAACCGAAAGGTACAAATCTTGCCTAATGCCACAGAAATAGAAGCAAATGATTAAGGCAGGGCTCAACTTCACTTTCCACAATTCAAAACTAAATTTTTGAACCACTACGCTATACTGCTAACTTCTTAAAATCTACTTCCTACCCTTCCACTATCTGAAAGCACTATATTTAACAAAAAGGAAGAGGGAAGGAGGGAAAACGGAAGAAGTAAGTACCGACACGTACAAGGCACCGCGCCACCCCCCAGAATGACAAAGGATTAGGTAGAGTTCAAGTCTTAATGGGTTCATAGACACCAACAATTCACCACTCTTTCTAGAGGGAAACTCTCTGGTCCATCTTTAGGCTCTCTCAAAATTCTTGCTCGTTTTCTCCACAATGCCCACCTTATTAACTAACTCTCCTTCTTTACTCAATCGGCCCAGCAATATTGTATTTGATACTGCATGTGATTTAAAATTCATTCCCGTAATCTCTTTTGTTCGAATGGCTTCGTACATTAAGCTTACATTCAATAAATATTGAGATGGTTGTGTTCTACTTTCTAAATGACCAGTTGTACCCACAACACACTGTATACTGAGTATTAAGCAAAGTATAAAATTCAGAGGTCTCTTTTGTTTTACTTAGAGAATATGTATATGTTACTGGTGGTAATCTAATTTTTGTGTGAGGCACACAAGCATTCGTTACTTTATTAATAAACATAATCAACTTGATTTAAATCATTGCTATGAAAGAAATATGATCTTCCACCAAACCAGAATTTATTACTTTTTGTATATACCCTTAATATGCTACCTGTTGACTCATAGATGTAATTTTCTTTCATCTATAGAGAACATAAAATGATAAAATAGCAGAATAGTTAATATCAATAGAATATAAATGATATTACTTAATATATATTATTTTTACAGCATACCAAAAAAATCAAGTGACATTTATGTTACTTAACAAAGTTAACTAAAATATTTATGAAGTCACTGACAAAAAAAAAAAAAAACTCTCAATTTGGCAGATTAATTTAAGAGATTAAATATGTTCTTCCATGTTGCAGTAAAAAAAAATATATAGATTTTTTTTAAAGCATTTCAAAGATTAAATTAACTGGTAATTTAGTATTCCACATGATCATTTCCCAGTAAGTACAAATCTTATTTTAAAAATGAATGCTTTTAAATATTTTATTCTGTTATAAATATATATTTCCACAGATAAAACAGGTTACTTTAAATGTTGGGCTAAGCAACAAACTCAAGTCCTCATTTTCCTCTTTCTAGTCATATTTTAGGCAAATAGGAATAATCGATCACCTTTGGGGATTTTTATACAAGAAATCTCTTTACTGAGGTGGGAAGTCAAACCAAATGATGTCTAAAGCCCCATCCAAACCAGAGTTTCTTAATTAAGAACTCAGTTCACAAGTGTGCAGAGCCCCAATCAAACCGATCAGCTTCATTATTTCTTATGTAAAATCTATGGAATACTGTTAGTATATTATAAAAATACAGTTTGAAAACTGAAAATAAAAATGCTGTATGTGTAACAGGAATTTCCAAATCTGCTAAGTGTGGACTCTTCTTGATTAAAGGACTTTCCTTAACATATCTGTGAAACTGAAGATAAACTTTTGGAAAACCAATATAATTAAGCCTTAGAAAAGGCCTTGACAACTTTTTTCTTATCTGTCAAATTTTCTACATTAATGCTTCACGATGGAAGGGCTCTCTAATCTGACCTCACCTTACTGTACGTACTGCCCATGGGCTCCTAGCTGACCACGACTAAACTAACTGCCTGTTCCCATTGGGCTCATTCTTGCTTCTGACATCTGCTCAGGCTACCTGCCACCCTCAGCCACCAACTATCCAGTGTTCAGTGTCAACTCAATACTTACTTTCCCCAGGTACTGACATATTATACTTGAGTATCGTTCAACCCTATCCATCTTACGGAGAGCCCTACCCTTCCAACTCAGACCTACCTCTTCAGTAGTTTCACCTGAAGCTTACAATTTACCTCCCAATTATATACTCTGTTAAATATGGACTATCTCGGTCTGAAGTTTTGTTTCCACAACTAGACCGTTAATTCTGCATCTGGTACTTCTTTATGTCTAGAAATTCCTAGTATTCGGTAAATACTTGATGGTTTATTAATAAAAATGAAACTACATTTATATGGACTTTTTTTTCCCTTTGGTTTTCAAAAAAAGTATTTGAATTTTTAAACTGTTGTATGTACTTAATGTTTCATTATTTTTATTCTTTAAAACTCAATTTTGTGTATCTACCCTTAAAAATGCCTCAGAAAACATCATTTACTAATTTCCTAATATGCAATGCCCTGAGGGTGTTATTAAAAATGTCAACTATACATGCCAATCATCTATTTTTCTTTATCTCTTCTTCATTGAGTAAAACTTGACACACACTGTACATAAATTAAAACTGCTGCCTGCCCTTCTAAAAATTGCTATTTATTATATAGTGTAAACATTAAAAAAACAGTTTTGACCTTTTTTCAAGATTTTATGTATTTATTTGTTTGTTTATGTATGTATGTATGTATGTATGTATGTATGTTGAGAGAGAACATGTGCGCATGTGCATGAGCCGGGGGAAGGGAAGAGGGGGAGAGAGAGAATCTCAAGCAGACTCCACGCTGAGTGCAGAGCCCCACACAGGGCTCGAACTCATGACCCGCAAATCATGACCTGAGCTGAAATCAAGAGTCCGAAGCTTAGCGGACGGAGCCACCCAGGCACCCCAGTTTTGCCATTTTTTTCTGATTAGAAAAATACAATGTGCACATTCTAAAGCCCTCAAAGAATGCCTAGAAATATAACTAAGAAAACTGAAACCACCTGAAATAGTAGTAGCAAATCGTAAGCATTGTTACCATATTTGGTGTATGTCCTTTCATACATGCATACATGCATACAAAAACACAAATTCTGGAAGCTACTCCTTTCCTTAAGTCCTGGCTCCACACTTCCTATTAGTGTGACCTGAGCTCCTTAGCCTCCTGATGCTTCTATTTACTAATCTGTAAAATGGAGCCAATAATATTTACTCAGGAATGCAGTGATTATTAAATGAGATGATCAATGTAAAGCACTTAGCAAAGTATCTAACATACAGCAAATTTGCAATATCATTATACAGTTGACCCTTGAAAAACATGGGTTTGGACAGCATGGGTCCACTTACACACAGTTGTTTTTTGTTTTTTTTTTAAGATTTTATTTCTTTGTCAGAGAGAGCGTGCCTGCACGCACAAGCAGGGGGAGCAGCAGGCAAAGGGAAAAGCAGGCTCACCACTGAGCAAGGAGTCCAATGTGGGAGTCAATCCCTGGACCCTGGGATCATGACCTGAGCCAAAGGCAGGCATTTAACCAACTGAGCCACCCAGAAGTCCCCAGATTTTTTTTCAATAAATACAGTACATACACATATTTTCTCTTAAGATTTTAATAACATTTTCTCTTTTCTAGCTTACCTTCGTGTAAGAATACACTATAAAAATACATATAACATATAAAGTACGTGTTATTCGACTGTTTATGTTATCAGTAAGGTTTCCAGTCAACAGGAGGCTATTAGCAGTTAAGTTTTGGGAGAGTCAAAAGTTGTATGGATTTTTGATTGCACAGGGCCTCGCTCCCCCTAACCCTATGCTGTTCAAGGGTCAACTGTACATCCCTGACACAAATGCCATTTTGTAATCTACCTCCTTGAGTTGACAACACTTCACAGACAGACTTGCCTAACTATAAATTCAGTAAGGTTTTGTTTTCAACAGCAGGCTTAGTGTTCCTTCTATCGCTGTATTATTTTTATTTAACTATCTATTGGACATTTTGGTTGCTTCACAATTTTTAATGACAACAATACCCTAGTGAACCTAATTGTAGCCAATTCTTTGCACATATTCAAAATTATATCTTTGGAATAAATTCCTGGAAGTAAAACTTCTGGTCCAAAGGTTACTCGCTTTTGAAATGTTTATGTATAGCTCCACAGAGTTTACAACATGTTTCAACAGTGCACATACATGCATATTTACCACAGCCTCCCCAAAAGTTGGTGAGGCCATCTTTCTAATCATACACAATTGAACAGCAGAAAAAATGGTTCTAATTTCTACTTCTTGGACTACCGGCAATACACACCAATTCAGTGGTTTACTGATCATTTAGATATGTCTTCTTTTGTGAAATCCCTGTTCAGGTCTTTTCCCATCTTTATATTGGGGGAGCCGTTTTATTCTGGTTGAGAGATTTCTTCCTTCAAACTATGAAGTTTTCATTGTCACACATATTACAAGCAGTTTTTTCCAGTTTATACCTTGTCATTTAAATTTGGCAAATATTTATTATAAAGATGGGCTTAATTTTTTTTTTAGTCAAACGCATCTATTTTCAATTTATGATTTCTGGATTTGTCACTCTTTAGAAATTTCTCCTCCATACAGATTTATAAAAGAATTTCCCTAAATCTTACTTTAGTACCTTTTCTATATTACTCTGATTCAGTTTTTATGAGGCAAAGTATTTAGGAAGAGGTATTTGAAATCTTAGAGTATTATTTCTGCAAATATCTCAGGTTGGACAAAACATAATGCCTAGCCAAACCACTGTATTAAGGATGACACAGAAGCGGCTTTATCTAGCTTCCAGAGGAGAAAACTATAAAAAGGCACATCATACACGCTGGCTTCATATTTTTAGCAATTAATTTTTATCCCAATCCATATACCTCTGTTCTGCTTTCCAGGTCTATTTATCCCACAGCTTACTTCACATCTGTACTCAAATTACTTCTTCGGGGAAAATGGCCTCACAAGGTGCCCATTACAAAGTGTTCAGAATTTTTCCCTTTATTCTACAGCCGATCTCAGTTGGAAAAGGTACATTTATTTTGTTAATTTGATTACCTGAACCATAGCAGAGATGACTATTTTTGATCCTTACTGCATGACACATACACAGGTGCTCAAGGGACAGAGAGAAGTTCCCAATATAGCTTTTTGTCTTGTTAGTGTACATTTGTTTTCTAGCGAAAATATAAAGTCAGATTGAAGCCAAACAAAGCTGGCAGACAGTCCTGCTTTGGAAGTAATCAATCTTTCCCTCACACAGTTTTAGAAAAGCTGAAGAGGCTCATCATCATGCTAAAAATTCAATCCTGACGGGCTGAAAAGGAAATACATACTTCACCCCAAAACGATCTGCTGAATTGTGTTATTTCAGTATCATTCCGTGCTCTTAAGAACAGGTAAAGATCAGCATCCTTTCAGAGGCTCTGCAGTTTTAAATTATACACAAACGAAATAAACATTGGATGTCTAAAACTGGTCGTCGAAGAGTAGTAATGCAAATCTGTATAGGGTTTGCAGTTTACAGAGTACTTTATAAACATTATTGTATTGAGTTTTCACAATTTTAGTGTAGGACCGAGATTTTATAGTCAGGGAAGGAACTCAACCAGAATTAACCAATCTACTCAGTGGAAGAACTTGAACCCAGGAGGCCTGCCGCCTGCCCAGGGTGCATATTAGCTGCCCCAGCACACAGCCCAACCCCCACCTCCTGCCTCTCTGAATGTTCCCTTCTTGAGGCCCAGCACTCATCACCTGCTTAGGAACCATCTCGAAATGCATGTTCTCTAAACCCTCACAGACTGCACTCGGACCGTGTCACCAATGTATTCTATCAGTACTTAAATACTCCATGGTCTATTATTTTGCATTACTGGCAAATCTTTTTCTCCCATTTGTAGATAAATCCTTTGAAGAGACTGTTAGTTCTTCAAAGATAAAAGCTTTTTTTTAACTTCCCACAGTGCCTGATGTAAGAGTTAAAAACTGATTGTTAATAAACTGGAACGGGGTGGGGGGGGGGATTATGTTCCAAAAATGAAAACAAGCTATTTTTAACGGCCTTGCCTGACACCACCCCAGACCCAGTGTCCCCACACCCACCTCAGGCTCCCAGATCTGCTCACAGGGCACACACACACACACACACACACACACACACACACACACACATGAACACGCCCAACAGGAACACAGTGTTCCCAATAGGCTGAAGGTTTTTAAACCTGAGGAGGTGGCAATATTTTTCCTCTCCTAAGACCTGGGGAGTGGCACCTGGAGGCTTTTCTTTACAAAACAGGTTTTTCATGTTAGCTTCAGCCCCAGCAGGAGCTCCAGGGTGGGGCAGGAAGAGGCTGGGAAGGAAGAAAAGTGCTAAGCAGAGACAGCTGGGAAGGGCCGGTTCACCCCCAAAGATGAAATGCCCAAGAAACTTCCATTGTTTTATCTTCCAGCACCATGGAATGTGACAGAGTAAGTGGGCGAGGGAAGAGGGAGAGACATGTCTTCTCTCCCAAGACAAGACAGGTCTCATGTTGATGAATTTATACCCCAAGTGTCAACTCTACCATGAAGTCTACTTTTACCTGTGGGACATGAGAGTAAAAGATGTTCATTTTCAAAACTCCAAACTATTTCCCAAAAGCAAACCTTCCACAAGCATCTATTTTTCCCCTTCTATATCAAAAGTGTCCTCCAAACGTGTATATAAATATGGGTGGTTGTATCTGTGACCCAACTTGGTATAGTCACCTCGAGATGGATTTCCTCAACACATTTAAGAGCCACAATTAGCCACACTGGGCCTAGTGCACGCATCCATCTTTACAGCCACAATGACACACAAGACATCCACAGTGGTGGCAATTAAAACCCACTGGACACACCAATTCACTGCACATGAAAATGCATCAATTTCTGCTCTTAAGGTCATTTCCTAAGATGTACTTGTCAATATTTAACTCATTAACGCTGTGGATCCCCATTTTTAGCACTCTATTTACATTTTGCAACCTCATGCATTTTCTGGGTAATGAATAGATGATGTGGTCTCTAAGTTCCAACTAATGAGAGTAAAGTCCCATTATGATAATGTTGATAATTCATAACTTTGGAGAAGCCAACTTCAAGATGTTTCTTTAAAACATAAAATGTGTAAACTAGTCTTGGGTGAAGGATGACCTACAGGCTGGAGAACAGTCACGAATACCGTCACTGCTGTTCTCTTTTCCTGAACAGAAACATAATTCTTTTATAGGCCATAGTTAAGCCATAAGCAAATGCAAAGCACCAAGTCAGCACTATTATAAACTGGGGGGGGGGGGGAGGGGCAGATAAAAGGGTAGCACAAGGAAGCTTATAGAGATGGAACCATTCTGTATCTTGACTGTGGTGACTGTTACATGGATACATGTGACAAAACTGCAGAGAACTATACACATAAGCACATACAAATGAGTGCATGTAAAACTATGGAATTTAAAGAAGCCCTGCAGACTGTACCAACGCCGTGGTTTTGCTACTGCAATATGGTCACGTAAGATGTTACCACTGGGGAAAATGGGTGAGAAGATATGAGATCACCCTGTAGTTAGGGGTGGACTGGGGAGAATTCCTGTGAACTTATAACTACTTAGAAATAAATTTTTCAAAAAGAAAAACCTGTCAGTTGCAAACTCTGTTTGCTATCCATCTACCCATTGATCCGTCCACCCATGCATACATATATACATTTTGTCAGGCATGGATTCATTCAACCAACATTTACTAAGCACATACTACTGCTTGCCATTGCTCTACATGCTCGGGCTATTAACACTAAAATGATTATATTCCTTGATCTCTAGGAACTCACAGCCTGGATATCCACTGCAAAAGCCATGTATAAAGGAAAGAGAAGATACAGTTATGCTCCATGTGAAAAGACACATAACTGCCTGGAGTTGGTCCACATCATAGTCAAGCTTTACAGGAAAGCAAACGTATTTGCCAATCACCATTCTATTCACAAAATAAGTGACTATGTATACATCAGTATAAAATGGTCATATTGACCTAAGGTTCACATCATTACAAATCTCAACCTGTAAGAGAACTTTTTGCGGAAGGTATTTCTATCTTAAGAGCAAAGAGCGTTCACTTACAATAAGTTGACTGCTTTCATAAGAAAGGGGGTTGTGTTTGACTTCAAAAACTCAATGTTTCTTTTAAAATCCTTTGTGAGATACATCTTTGAAATGTTACTAAAATTGTTCAAGGAAAATGTACAGCTTAAAGCACGTAAAACTGAGGAGTGATAGACTCCCAAGGGAAATAAAAATGCTTGATATTTAAATGTAAACATCTATAACTAATGAAAGAACATTAACCTGGAACAGAGGTTCCTATTTTTCAAAATACAGCTATTGGAGTGGGGGGTGGTGCCTGGGTGGCGCAGTCGGTTGGGCATCTGACTCGGTTTGGGCTCAGGTCGTGATCTCTAGGGTTGTGAGATCAAGCCCAACATAGAGTTCTGTGCTCAGCACGGAATCTGCTTGAGATTCTCTCTCCCTCTCCCTCTGCACTTCCCACTCACTTGCACACACTCTCTCTCTCGCAAATAAATAAATAAATCTTAAAAGAAAAATACAGCCACGGATTCATTTCATATGTTGTCTGTTTCCTTGGAAAAGTTTTATAAAAGTAAACAACTTCATTTTAAATTAATATGATCTTTTATTTAAGAGATACTTTCTCTTTGATTCTGATTAATTTTGAATTTAACAGTATTGCAACACTTTAATTTTTTTTTTCCACTCAACACTTCAATTTTCATTTATCCAGTCTCTCTCCATTAGCTGGTATAATCAGATCTTTGGGTTCCCTCGTACTTCTAATGTTATATCTGAAAAATGCCACATGAGAAAACATAATTCCGTAAAAAATTTAAAAAGAAATGCTACTACTATTATGCTTTAGCCTTAAAGATTCATTACAAAGTATTACTTTTGGAAATAGGCAAAAATAAAAATAAAGGACCAATTTAGGTTTCATTTTTTTTTTTTTAAGATTTTATTTATTTGTCAGAGAAAGAGAGCAAGAGAGCACAAGCGGGGGGAGCAGCAGGCAGAGAGAGAAGCAGGCTCCCCGCTGAACAAGGAGGCCGAACAAGGAGCTGACGCAGGGCTCGATTCCAGAACCCTGCTCTCTCTCTCTCAAATTTTCTGGGTAATGAATAGATCATGTGGTCTCTAAGTTCCGACTAATGAGAGTAAATTCCCATTATGATAATGTTGATACTTCATAACTTTGGAGAAGCCAACTTCAAGACGTTTCTTTAAAACATAAAATGTGTAAACTGGTCTTGGATGAAGATGACTGAGCCAAAGGCAGCCACTTAATCGATTGAGCCACCCAGGAGCGCCCAATGTTAGGTTTCAAAAACATAATACAATTAAGATAAAGGTGAAAATCCTACATATATTTTTAGCCTTAGCTTGGATGATCACTGGACTCAAGAGGGGAGGCATAAGCGGAAATTCTACCACACGAAACTGTTGGTTTACCCCCAGCACAACCCTGCAATGCCCCAAAATTTTCACACAGGACCTACTGTCCATACATTCAATAGAAAATTGTGCCTTACCTACACTGTCATTGTATAAAGTATGTAGTATGGCTTGTTCAAAAACCAAACTCATCAATGTCAAAACCCAAGTGTAGTGCTGAGCAGACATTCCGGTTGAAAGAATTCAACTACAGATATCACATATTACAATATATAAGTGGTAAACCAGACATACAGGTCCCTTAATTCATACTTTGCCTAATAAACAACCATTAGAAGATCATGTCTCTGAAAACTTAATCTGTCACAGACTATGAGAACAATTCATCACCACTTCACTTACATTTTTTTGAGTCTACTAAATACCAGTCATAGTGCCCAGTGCTAAAAATTCAACAGTCATCCATAGTCGATAGGCTTCATGCCATCATAGAGAACACCTATAAGGAAAAGAGAAAGGTGTGCTTCATGCCCCCTGCATACAGAATACAGAACTGGGCAATTTGTACCATCCAGCACTCCTGAAAAACACTGATGCCCTGAGTGGATGCCCTGGATGCTGCAATCCCAGACCAGGTCATAGGATTCTAGAGACCCCAGGAGCCTCCCTCACGCCAAGAACAGTTTCAGGAATGAAATCGATTTCCAGGACTATAAACTCAGTGCCAATATTGGTATGCCTACAACTTCTCTCCCTTATTTTCGAACCACTTAAGACTGAATAAGAGACTGCTTGAGAATCTCATTTAGATACACGGACTGCACTACATAACAAAGCTATGGTTATTAATAGACGTTTTCTCCACAATTTCTTTTGAGAGCTGTCCTCTCTTCTTAAACACACCCTATATATAATATTAAGTCATACAACCCAGGTTTTCAATAGCTGAGATGGTCAAAAGATGTTTATGCCAAGTATGATAATAATCTTTGCCTCAGAAAAGTAGACCAGAACAAAAACCAGCTCTTTTGATTTCCCTCCACCCTCTCCAAAATCTCCTGGACTTAAAAACTTGACATCACCCCTGACCCCTCCTCGTCCACCCAGACCTTTCCCATTCTACCAGCTGCCAAGTCCTATAGGTTCTAAGAATGACTCTTAAATTGAGCCCTTTTTTTCTGTTTGCACTGCCACAACGTCCAGAATGGCATTAAATTCAATCCACAATATAACCTAAACCACATCTCGAAAATTATTCCCTACCAGGTCCACATCTTACCCAACATACTACTTTTGCACACCTTTCCTCCTTAGCACCTTTGCTCACCGTTCCTACCACCTCAACTAACTAAAGAAATCCCATCTTTACAACTGAGCTCTATCTCAATCTCCTCAAAGAAACCTAACTCTACCATCTCTGTACCCCCACAATATGCCTTCTACTGTTCAGATGCCTTGCAGTGCAGTTACTCATGAAACTATCTATTATGGAAGTATTTATGTGAGGAGAAGACTGGCCTTGCCCCACCCAGTTCAAGGACATATCTTATTTGTTTTCTTGTGAGTACTGTGCCTCGGCTGGGACACTATACACAGGAGATAATAAACAAACATTTATCAGATGGAACTGACCCTGAACATTCATGGTAAGACACTGACTTATTCTCAAATGCAAGTACTGTGTAAACATGGTTAAAGTTTTGATGAGTAGGACAGGAACTTGAGTAGTTCAGCTGATTACGGCAACTGTTATTTCCAATATTCATTAACAAATTCACCAGTATCCAATGCTCAACTTCATGAAAGAGGAGCAAAAAATCACAGATATGGCAATGAAATTCCTCAGATCACTGACCTACACTTACACACATACACACACACCCCAAAAGTGGGGTAGGGAGACCCCAGGACAAGACAGCAATGTTTCTCAGCAGAATGCCTGATCTTGCCTCCACACTTGTTATTGTGTGAATATATGCAAGGTATATCAATTTTCTGCACCTTGCGGCACCTGGGTAGCTGAGTTGAGTAAGCACCTGCCTTCAGCTCAGGTCATGATCTCGGGGTCCTGGGATCCATCAAGCCCCGCATCAGGCTCCCTGCTCATCAGGGAGTCTGCTTCTCCCTTTGTCCCTTCCCCTACTAATGAGCACGCTCTCTCTCTCTGTCTCTCAAATAAATAAATAAAATCTTAAAAATTATTTTTTGCATCTTAATTTCATCACATGCAAAATAAAGATTAGGGTGCCTGGCTGGCTCAGTCGGTACAGCATGCAACTCTTGACCTTGGGGTTGTAAGTTCTAACCCCATGTTAGGTGTACAAATTACTTAAAAATAAAATCGTTTTGGGGCGCCTGGGTGGCTCAGTCGTTAAGCGCCTACCTTCGGCTCAGGGCATGATCCCAGAGTCCTGGGATCGAGCCCCACATCAGGCTCCTCCGCTGGAAGCCTGCTTCTCCCTCTCCCACTCCCACTGCTTGTGTTCCCTCTCTCACTGGCTGTCTCTCTCTCTGTCAAATAAATAAATAAAATCTTTTAAAAAAATAAAATAATAAAATAAAATCGTTCTAAAAAGTAAAAAATAGGGGTGGCCTGGGTGGCTCAGTTCATTAAGGGTCTGCCTTTGGCTCAGGTCGTGGTCCCAGGGTCCTGGGAAGGAGCTGGATGTCCACGTAGACTTTGGGCTCCCTGCTCAGCGGGGAGTCTGTTTCTACCTCTGCCCCTCACCTGCCTGTGCTCACTCTCACTCTCTCTCCCTCTCAAATAAATAAATTAAATCTTTAAAAAAATAAAAATAAAGATTGACATTGTATCTTCTTCATATAAAACGTGTATGTGCTATTACTGCTATACAAGTGTTCACTATTATTTTCTGTAACGTAATTATTTATTAATAATTTACTTCAATATTGAGTATGAGGTTATCTACTGGCTAATTCTTAATAGACAGGCTCACACGTGCAATTAGAGCATGAGGACCCAGTCCTGAAAAGGGATCTGACCTGGTAGCATCTCTCCCTGCCAGGCAGTATTCCTTGTTTTTACTGTAACAATGCTATCAAAAGGTCAGGGGGTCCCAAAGATCGCTCAAAAGAAGCAAACCCAGGATAGGATCTCTGTTTTGATTCAGCTACGTTGAACAATATTGGAGTTGGGGTTATATGAATCCTAGTTACAGCCAGAGTTTGAGTTGACTGAAAGACTTAATGGATTGCTGAGTCTTAACATCAATTAAGTAAGACCTGATAAGTATGTCCAAAAGAGTAATAAAATAATTCAGAAGGACCTCATAAATATGTAACATTAAATATTTGCAATGTGTCATTCAATCAAACAGATAAGATCTGTGCTTCACAGAACAGGAACTCATAAAGCATTTAAATGAAGATGAGAAAAGCATTAACTGAGGCACAAATTAAAACTGAGACAGCACAATGATCTCCCCCAGTAGGAAGACTTTCTAGTACATAGAAATCTCAGGAGACATGGTGAAGTAAGAAGAAATAGAGTAAAATATGAACTTGAGAGTCAAGAAAGCAGCAAACACTGGTCAAGATCTTTCTCAAGATTATCTAAATACGAGAAAGAAAAAAAAAGGAAGAAAAGTAAATAAGATTCTATGCATGATAAGTAACGTCTGACTAATTGACGGAAAACCCTTTCCACAAGGTTAAACTGAGATTTCCTTCGTGAAATATTATTTTTTCATTAAGCCTATAAACTTGAAAGATTGGATGAAATAAGGGTCTAGTGCTGCTCAAGCTTTTCTAATTATCCCACTAATGGCCAGAAGGAAAATAAAATTAAGACCCTCGTCTTTTGACAGATTAAACCACTTCAAACATCAAAAATTAATGCACTCAAATGCTTCAAAAGAATAGAATATTTTTAGTGCTGGCTAAAATATGGGTGTGGGGAAGGACAAGGAAAAGACAATTCACAGACGCCTGATCTAGGGCCATTCTGTCTGTGATGGCACAGGAGCAATGAAACTG
Organism: Ursus americanus; assembly: GCF_024610735.1. Lineage (NCBI taxonomy): Eukaryota > Metazoa > Chordata > Mammalia > Carnivora > Ursidae > Ursus > Ursus americanus. The sequence goes on along the minus strand of NC_142136.1, from coordinate 32,007,005 downwards.
AGACAACTCCAAAAATCACTCCAACTTCCTTATAAACACATGGCAGTCCTCTCTGGAAACATGAACATTTACCTGTGTGTGTGTGTGTGTGTGTGTGTGTGTGTGTGTGTACACTCTTGGCTTTCATAATAGTTTCAGTGATTCTTGATATTTTACTAAAATACAGTAAATTCAGATTATACAATTATCTTGGTCCTCAACTAGGACAACTAGCAAAATCTACCAAGCTTGCACTTCTAAACAGTATTGATTGATTGATTAAAGCAAAGAAACAAAAGTAGTATATACTATAAAAGACATGGTGGGTTTAGATTTTTCTTTTTCTTTTTTTTTTTTTTTAAGATTTTATTTATGTGACAGAGAGAGACTCAGAGAACACTAGCCGGCGGGGGCGGGGGAGGGGGGGGACACGACCGAGGGAGAAGGACAAGCAGACTTCCTGCTGAGCAGGGAGCCTGATGTGGGGCTCGATCCCAGGACCCTGTGGTCATGACCTGAACTGAAGGCAGGCGCTTAACTAACTGAGCCACCCAGGTGCCCCAGGTTTAGATATTTCTCTTGGGAAGAGTTCCTTGAGGAAGGTTTGTATTTCTCTATTCAAGGCAATATTTATGTCTTCAATAAAGACTAAACTTGTAAAAGCTGGGCAATAGATCCAGTTATAATAAATTTGGCAAGTCCTCACAGCAATTGCTGTTTAGGCTGAAAGAAGAGAGTGGGAGAACATTATATCCATTAAACACTGCTTAAGGATTCTATGTTTACAGACAATCTTGTAAGGAATTTTGTGTCTATTCTTATTCAATATACAGTACTTTTTAGCAGATCATATTTCATTTCCATGCCTTTTTGGCAAACTGAAAAAAAAAAAAGATGTGGTCAATAAATGAGTAACTTCTCAAGTCAGAACATTAATAAAAAACTTCTTATATGGGCAAACCCTTAGATAAATGACTCATCAGAGTGCCAGGAAAATAAACCACCTCACAAAAAGATCAGTGAGCAAGAAACATCTATCAGTTCCCAAACTGCGAAGGAATGAAAGGAAAACTACCCAGAAATAAGGCCTCTTGTTCCACAATCTGACCACAACTATTTCTGACCTCTTCATTCACCAGCAGTGTCATCTAGGATCTCTAATTCTGCATCTGTAAAATGGGATCACTGAATGCCTGCTTTGCAACATGGCACCAGCAACAAGCACACCGAGCGCCCAGATCTTCGTTTTTAAAATCATTCTCAGGGGGCGCCTGGGTGGCACAGCGGTTAAGCGTCTGCCTTCGGCTCAGGACATGATCACGGCGTTATGGGATCGAGCCCCGCATCAGGCTCCTCCACTGGGAGCCTGCTTCTTCCTCTCCCACTCCCCCTGCTTGTGTTCCCTCTCTCACTGGCTGTCTCTCTCTGTCAAATAAACAAATAAAATCTTTAAAATAAAATAAAATAAAATAAAATAAAATAAAATAAAATAAAATAAAATAAAATAAAATAAAATAAAATAAAATAAAATCATTCTCAGATAACAGGAATTAAGGTCACCAGATACAAGGAAATTCGGAAAAATAGTCACAAGCCAAGAGAAGCCAGAGACATGACCACAATATGTAGTATGGGATGCTGGATTGAAAGAAAAGGGACAGTGGGTAAAAACTGAAGAGATTTGAATCAGGTATGGATTTCAGATTAACAAAAATGTATCAATATTGGTTCATTAACTGTAACAACTATACCATACTAATGTAAAGCGCTAGTAATAGGGAGAAGGGGTATGGGGCATGTGAGAATTCTATCTTCACTATTTTCTATAAATCTAAAACATAAAAAATAAATAAGTTTATTTTTTTAAAATGCTAGCCTCACCTTCTACACAAGGCTAAATTTTTAAATAGTTTATGGAAGGAGAGTTGTTCAATGGACATAAAGTCACGGTTACACAAGATTAGTACATTCTAGAAATCTACATTACAGCGCATACAGTTAACAACATGGGGTACCGTACAACAATATAGTTAGCAATACAATTAAAAAAGCGTTGAAAGGGTAGATCTCATTTTAAGTGTTCTTACCACAAAGGGAGAAAGAAAAGCAGAGGGACACAATCGCTCGGAGGTGACAGATATGTTTATTACAGTGATTAAAAGGTGATGGTATCGTGGGTGGATGCAGATGTTCAAACGCATCAAATTATTATATAGAGTTTTTATACATCGCAATAAAGGCGTGAGACAAGTTTATGGAAGTACTTCGTTTGTTCACAGGCTGTAATACCTCTTTTTAAAAATGTATTTAAAAAAATAAATCTACTTTCCCATTTGTTTTGCAAAAGCAATAACATACTCCATTTTATTTTGAAGGGCTCCTAGAGATTTGCTTCCCCCGTAAAGAAAGAAACTAGGGTGACACTGGATTGGTCTTCCAGAGAGGTTCACAGAAGAAAAAGAAGTTGCCCATAAGAAATTACAAATTGGAAATGAATCATGTCAGGATGTTCACTTCTTGACTATGGTTGAGATCGTTTGCAGAAATACATTGTAACCAGTCTAACAAGGAATGTTTAATAATCACTAACAGAAATGATCTCTATTTAGAAAACAGTATTGTAATTTTTTTTTTAAATATTTTATTTATTTATTCGACAGAGATAGAGACAGCCAGCGAGAGAGGGAACACAAGCAGGGGGAGTGGGAGAGGAAGAAGCAGGCTCATAGTGGAGGAGCCTGATGTGGGGCTCGATCCCATAACGCTGGGATCACGCCCTGAGCCGAAGGCAGACGCTTAACCGCTGTGCCACCCAGGCGCCCCAAGTAATTTTTTTACCACAGGTATTTTCATCTGATTATCTTACTACTATATTTCTACACAGGCAAAGAACACACTTATACTCCCTTGCTACACCATTATAGGTATTAATTTTTTTTAAATCTCTTTACTGTCATTGATTCTCCTGTAAGTTATTTAAACATTCTTCACCTTTGGAAAGAACTACTGAAAAACAGAAAAAAACAAGAAATTAACATATATATTGGTTTGGAAAATCATAGCCATACGAAGCTTAATTGTATATAATGCAACTAGACGTACACTTATCTTCCCAGCATCTTTTCAGAATCAGCTCTTCTCCATCCCAGAAAAATTCCGCTTAGTCCACATGTCTGGGTAAGAATGCCCCCTTCGCTCCAACCCAGGAGTGGGCGGCTGACCCTGGTCTAACTGATCTGAGTACTCTGCCCCTGGTCACCTTGATTGATTTAGGGAATGGGTGACCAGGCTAACTGTTAAGTTATCAGAAAAACTGCTTGTTCTTTTTCTAAGAACATAAAATGTCTATTAAACATCCAGCAGTCGTACTGTTGCCATATTTCAATAATCCTTGAATAAAGCAAGCAGAAGCAACAAACCTGAAAAGTGAACAGAGAAACAGAGTACCAATGACACAATTTAAACTGCTGCATAAGGCGGTGCTTCAAAACAGTTTCACCTCTTAGATGAACCCATTCCACAAGCCAATAAATCAGGAATTGGTTTTTGATGAGATAAGTTAGAGTTGGGCTATCAGTTGGGATTGGATACAGCAGCAAGGGTCGGCAAACTTAAAGCACAGTGGCTTAGGCAGGACTGTGGTCTCCGTCCCTAACATTCGGAATGCAAAGTCAGGCACAGTCAACGACTGGAACAGCGGTTCTGCTCCCCTAAGCCTACACAAACCATGCACACGGCAGCTCACAGCACCACCACTCCTAGAGGGTCACTTCATCTCCTTGGTTTACTAGGACAGCTAGACTCCAGCCATCGTATCTACCTACATTCCACACAATGGAAACACAGAAAGGATGAAGAGGTGGAGCAAAGAGAATGCACTAGGTGACTTTAAAGGTAGGCTTGGAGAAGCTTACATCCACTTACATCTCACTGGCTGGAACTCACCTGGCTACCTAGAAAGGCTAGAACATGTCATCTTTACTTCGGGCAGCCACGCACACACGGAAAAATTCCATTATCATAGAAGGATGAAAGAACGGATATTGCGGGACAATCTGCCACAGATGGGTATCTATAATTTCCAACCAAAACAACTCACACAAATCCTATGGCTACATAATAGGTGTTTTTTCAATGACTGTATTTTTAAAAAGGGAGTCAGAGAACTTTAAGGCATCAAATCACTGCAGTACTTATGTTCTGGAAATCCCACACAGCAACGACTCACAATTAGAGTCCAGCAATATTAACATCTAATTCCACATTTTAGAAAATTAAAATTCTGGGAGTAGAGCTTAATCATGTGGCCCGAAGTTGTTAACATAAAGCTATTAATTCAATGAGGATTAAAATCTACACCCCATAAAGAAATTCTCCAAAGAAAAAGATCAGAAACTCAAGAGAAAAACCTGGTAACACAGACAGATACATGACTGGCAGAAAGGGAAACTCAAATGACCACGAAGAATATGACTTTGGGTAAAGAAAAAAGCAGATGGATCATGCACACTGACTTTCGCTCTCTTCCCAATTCAAATAAAATAAGAGGGAATAGATTTTTCTTTAGGCGTAGAATGTGAGATGAGTCAATAACAGGAAAAAAAAAATTGGAAAGGCAAAAAGCAGATGGAAGAAAGGTAAATGATTTAGCAGACCCTAGAAAGCTGAATAAAACTAAGCCAATTGTGAGGAAAACCGAGAAGCAATATGACTTACCCAAAAAAAACCTTCCAGAATCTGGGAAGCTGTCAGCTCCATATGACTCTAGAAATGGGGGTAAGATTTAGCTAAAACAAGGGAGACTGGTTGACAATCTCTCTAAGAATTTGTTTGATCTCCAGATAAACTACCTTAGTGAACACAGATGTCTACCCTTCCCAATCCTGGAAGACCAGCAGTTTATTCCCAGTATAGAGTAAAACCTGGGGCCTCTCCTGAGAGATCAGGGACACTGTGTCGATGAAGGAATCACAGAGAGAACAGAGTGAAACAGGGACCAGTGTGTTAAGAAGCCCAGTTTTTTTTTGTATTCAGGGTGCAAACCACATCCCTGGCTGAAACCTGTCGGCAGAAGTCTGGAAGGTCTTTCTACAGAGAACCTAATTAGCCCTAGAATCATGTCTTAAGATATTTCCTGCCCTAAGAGTTTCAAAAAATAGTAACCCAGCCAGTAACTCTGCTGAGATGCTCACAGACCAGCTCTGAACATCCAGGAATATTCTGAGTGCTCCAACCAGAGATTACAGAGATTATTAATGCATTCAAAACAACAAGAAGAGGGTGTCATTTTAAAAGGATTACTGTAAGAAAAACAACAACAACAAAAAGGTTTTAGAAATTAAAAATACGATAGTAAAAAAAGTGAGATGGGGCACCTGGGTGGCTCAGCTGGTTAAGTATCTGGGGGGACTGCTGGTTTGGGCTCAGGTCATGATCCCAGGGTTCTGGAATGGGGCTCCGCGTCAGGCTCTGTGCTTGGCACCGAGTCTGCTTTTCCCTCTTCCTCTGCTCCTCCCCCTACTCTCTTTCACTCTCTCTAAAAGAAATACTTTTTTTAAAAGTGAGATAATAAAACAATAGGAAGACTATGAAGACAATCTTTCAGAAAGTAGAACAAAAGACAGAAAACAGGAGCAAAATAATAAAAACACTGGCATTTCATGACATCGGAATATGGGAGTTAAAAGGAAAACAGAAAATAGAGATGAGCACAGCATCAACCAGAGACCCCCTCCCCACTCCCCACTTTCATTCCCCTACGTCAAGAACCAAATAGATGATGAAAATAAATTTTGAGATGGTTCTCTTTGGAGGAAGCAGTACCCTAGATCCTCTGCTATGTCCCTATCTGGCTGCCTGCTATCTGAACTCAGTAAACAAATGAACTTGGATAACAAGAGATTTCTGTATTTGAAAAGAAAAAAAATCTCTAAAACAAGTATTTTCATTTTATCATTTATAAAATGATAGGGCCAGCTGAGTACCCAGCAATACTGGACGAAAAGAGACCACATAAAGGCACGTCACTGGGAAATTCAGAACGTTTGGAACAAGAACACTTGTTCATGTATTACAAGATTTCAGAGACAGAAAACTCAAGAGTCAGGGGAGAAAATGTCATTAACAGAAGTACTGGGAATCATAATGGCATCCAAACAGAAGGTAGCGTGGAGAAATGCCTTTGAAATCCCAAAGGAAAATTATTTTCGATCCTGAATTCTAGACCCAACTATACTATCCATGAAGTATAAAGGTGAAGATACTCTTAACATGCTAGATGTCAAACACTTACCTCTCCTACAACCTGGCTCCTCAGGAAGGAGGATATGCATTGGAAAGAAGGGAGTAAACAAAGGAGGAGGAAGGGGGACAGAAGGAGACAGAGGGCACAAGGAGGGGAAAGGATAACAGCGCAACCCCAGAACGAGAGCTGTGCACAAGACAGAGCGCGGCTAAAGGCCCCAGGAAGGACCCAACATTCTCATGACTTGGAATAAACACAGAAAAGAACGAGACAAGTCGGGGATTTAAGCAGGAATGAGCATGTTCAAAACTCAACAAACAATTGGGGAACCTGGGTGGCACAGCGGTTAAGCGTCTGCCTTCGGCTCAGGGCGTGATCCCGGCGTTCTGGGATCGAGCCCCACATCAGGCTCCTTCGCTAGGAGCCTGCTTCTTCCTCTCCCACTCCCCCTGCTTGTCTTGTGTTCCCTCTCTCGCTGGCTGTCTCTCTCTCTGTCTAATAAATAAATAAAATCTTAAAAAAAAAAAAAACCTCAACGAACAAACAACCAAAAAAAATCAGACAATAAAATTTACAGGAAAGGAAAAGTAATCGTCATACACAGCACAACTGCGAGCAGCACCTCCACAGGTATAATTAGGTAAACCTTTAATATTGATTTAATCAATGTTGAAACAACTACGTTGGAGAGACAGAGAAGCTGTGTGTTTAGTGGGGCGCATGGAGAGGAAAAGAGCTAAATCCTCATACCGCACACGGGCAAGTCCACAGATATGGGTGAACTCTAAAGGAAATAAAAAGAAAGAAATAGCAACATGTACAAATTATTTAGAGATACGATGTTTAAAAAGCAAAAGAACCTGAAAAACAGTTGAGAAAAGTTTCTGTCAGAGGATGGGAAAAACAGAGGGGAGAAAACAAGCAAAGAACTGCTGCCTTTTCTTCACAAGCTCTGTTGGCCAATTTGACTGTTTAAACTATGTGCATACGAAATTGTGATGAACACCAAAACTAAAAGACGAAATGAAGAGGATTGCTGAAAGAAGCAGGAGCCATTCCATGCGCAGTAATGCACAGTGAGGAGACCTAATATGTATCAGGGGCCATGGGGAGCTGCGGGGGTCAAGACCAAAAATACACTCTGAAACCCACCACAGTGTGTGTGTGTGGGGGGGTGCAATTTACACAAGAAGAGTTTATACTGAAGAGGATGTGAACCCATTAGAGATTTTAAGCAGGACCCACGTGACAATTTTAAGAGGATGAATCCAGCAAGCAGGGGAAGTTGGGGGGTGAGAGGCAGAGACTCCAGTCAGAATGGTATTTCATCAGTTCAAGTAAGACTTAATAAGGGTCTGAATTTCCACGACAGCAAGGGATATTACAGCGAGGCAGAGAGAGTGAGGGAGAGGTTAAAACTCACCAGAAATCAAGTAAATACACATCAAAATAACAAGATATTACTTTACACCGATCAGGATGATGACAATTAAAAAGGAGAGTAACACCAAGTTCGGGCAGTGGTTTGGTGAAAGAGAAAACTTTACAGACAGCTGGTGGGTATTTAAACCAGCACAGCAATTTGCAAAAAATAAAAATAAAAATACGGCAGGGGTTAGTGACATGAAGTATGTTTATGTCCTGTATGATCCAGGCATTGCCACTCTTCTTAAGGACACATTTTTGGAAATATTAAGGCAACATTGTAGTATTGGGACGTAACGGTGTTCAAGACTTCCACTACAGAATGGAAAAATAAATTGTGGTTGGTGAATGTTACAGAATACTACACAGAAGTGAGGGCTAATAGCAACATAGATAGAACCTCAAGGGCAGTAGTGAGGGAAAACAGTAAGAAAAAGAGGTGAGTTGTACAGCATAGAACCACTTATAAAAACTAAGCACACATGCTTACGAACACCACAGATGACTCTGCAAGGTCTCCTACATATCAAGGGACATATTTCAGGGACCTGGGGAAGTGTGCTTGGCTGGTGGTGAGAAGCAGGGCAGAAAATGGAAAGAGGAGTGGAAGTGGGGACTGAAGAAAAAGCCAAGCGGAATGAGCAAAACAGGAAAGGAGCCTTCAGGTACCAGGAAAGCAGGTAGAGCATGGACTGAGGAGTGAGATGGACTCAACCGTCATCAGAAGATCAAAAGCACCGTCACCACTCACACCAAACCGACCCCCAAAGAAAGACAGACAGACAGACAGAATTGGGATCAAGTAGAGAGAAGCAGAAGTAAGGCCAAATAAAAAGAAAAGATAATTTGGAATAAGAAGATAAGGATTCCAGGTCTGGCTCCCAAATCTTCTAAGTGTATGACCCAAAATGAATTACTTTACCTTTCTATGCTTCCATTTCCTTATGTGTTAAAAAAGGAAGATGCTATAACTTCTCAGAGTAACTACGAGGATTAAACTAGATCAGAAACATGGTACTCACCATGTTAAGTCCATCTAGGATACAGTGCCACACATAGGCATTCTCATGGTTAGCCCGCCTGCCGCCCATTGGGTAATTCTGAGAATTATATTTTTTGAATCAATTATTCCAAGTTGGGTTTTTTTGTTTTTTGTTTTTTAGCTTTGCTACTAGCCCCACTCTTGAAGGGACTATTAATAAAAATAAGTTTTTTGACACTCCGTGGAAAGGAAAGAACAATGAGTCCATCTATCAAAGCTGAGAATCCAGTTACCAGCCAAGGAAGCAGGTTATCCACCCTGCCTAAAACCATGCTCCACCATCTTGACCAGATCATATCATACACTATTCAGAGGAAGAATTCTTCCCCAAAGCAAGTTTCCATTACAGTTTTCAAAGTTTTAAAGTGAATGCCACTTGGACATCACAGCCATGAGTAATGAATGAGGCAGAATCAAATGTGCCACCTCTAGATAAAGTCACCCGCCTGGTGTCTGCCCTTTTCTTCCATCACCACGGCTGAGATAAAAGTTGTAGTGCAACTGGCTTTCCCTCCCTTGCGTGTACTCTGCTCATTTCTGCCTCATAAACTACCAAACATACTCCATTTCCTGGCTCTAGGCCCTTGCTCATCATCTCTGCCCATCAATAGTCTTGCTTTCCCTCTTAAACCTCCAGAGTCTTCCCTGGCTGCCTTGTACTCAACATCCACCCCAGCCATACCAGCAATCATTAAGAAAGCACATGTAGATTAACTTAAACCTGAACAGGAAAAAGCCTTTGTATCTATCAGGAAACTCTATTATCCAGTTTTTGGTTTTTTTTTTTGGCCATATGTTTACAATGGGCATGTTCAGATACCTGCTAGAATAAACTGAAATACCTAAAATAATTAAGGACGAAGTATCAAAGTACACTTCCTATATAAGCTAAAAATATTTATAGAGAAAAAAAATGTTCATTGGCCATTTGTGGTGAAAAACTGACTGTATCTACACATACTTCATTTACATTTGGTACATATTCCTTGTAATAGATGCAGCTCTCAACTTTCCATGAAACTCTAAGAATCATGGATGACAAGAAATACTACCTACCGCTATCAGTACTGCTACCTACTATTGCTAATAATAATATAATAATAGACAAGGACCACTGTGTGTCAGGCATAAAACTCTTCCCACGTTTTAATTCATTTAATGCTCTCAACAATCCTACAAAGTAGGGCTACATTCCCTATGTCACAGATAAGACAACTAAAGCACAGAGAAGGTCAAGTCACAAGCTGAGCAAGCAGCGGAACAGGAGGCAAAGCCAAGCAGCCAGAGGCTGGTGCTGTTCACCATTCAACACACCGCCTCCACTGGCTTCGGGAACAGCCGGAACAATGTTTCATGAGAGGTGGAGGTTACACACCCGGGTATTGGACCTTGCACACAACAGATGCTCGATAAGTAAAAACGAATGGTTGTAAAGCTTAAAATTATCACATAAATCTCTTTGGATGAAAAAACATATTAAAGATATTGCTTAGAATTGTATCAGTCCATTGCTGAGAGGGAAAAGGACGTGGAGGAAAAAGAGAAAACCTTTTGGCCTGTCTGCTTTTTGGTCAGGATGAAGGGTAAAATGGGACCTAGAAACTCATATTCATTGAGAAACTAGAGATAAATTCACTTTGTGGGACTAATGGGTATAGAATGTTGCTATGAACATTTAATAGTTATAAAAAAAAGTAATTTGAGTCATGATTTTTTTTATAAAATCCCAATCCCAGTAAATTTTTCCATGTATTCCATCATATAAAATATGATTAAGGTATGCTGCCTTTGAAACTGCTCCCGTATTATCTTCAAGAGGTATTTCAGATTACTCACAGCATCAAAATTCTTAGACCAACATGGGTTAAAAAAACAAAATCTACAAAGCTGACCCCTACCTCCAAAAATTAAAAACCACCAGGCTAGTCAAAACAGCTAGGACAATTCATAAAGAGGATTCAAAGCAACTAATTCAGTGTGATCACTGAAACTTCTAGATGCTTTGGCCCAAAATCATTTACACGTAACACAAAATATTTCTTAAAACACTAAGAGCACTATCATCAGGAGCTGGACTCTTCCACTGGCCACTAAAGTCCCACAAGAGTCACACTCACTGACGTCTGCATCAGCTCCTTTGCAGTGGGTGGAGCCCAAGACCTGCCCCTGACAGGGAGGCTGGCAAGGAAGGGCAGGAAAGGGATAGTTGGTTTTAAGATGACACAACACAAGGGAACACTGAAATTAGCAAGCTCAAGTGACTCATTTTACTAAGGAGAAAACAACCCATGACTTACCCAGGACCACATAGCTAATGAGAGACAGCTTCAAGATCTGAGCCGCAGTATCCCTGCCACGGCCATTCTCCCAGCTGTGTGGCCTCCCTGTTCACGTAATTTTTTGATGTTGTGGACATATTAGTGTGCCTTTATATTTTACTGACTGCATTAAAAGCAGGGGCTTTCATCCCTGGATAGAGTACTTCCCATTCTTGATAGAATTGCTTTTTTCCCCATTTCTCAAAAACAAAAGGAATAGGTCTGTGATCTTATTAAGAAAAACGACTCATAAGCTTAAACATTTTCAATGCACATCCATCCTAATTAAAAATTAGTGAGCAAAGATTTGACGTTAAAGAAAATTAAAAGCCCGTTATAATATTATACTTTGTATTTACACATAGCGTTTATGCGAAAGCATCCTGACATCCCTATGAAACAAGTGGGGAATAATTATAATAATTAACATCTTATGGACAGGAAAGTTAGGACAAAGAGAAGTTAAATTTCTTGCTTAAGAGCATCTAGCAGAATGAGCAACAGTGAATAAGACATCTCAAGTCCCAGAAACCAGCCACTGACAACATTACTAAATAATTAAAAAGCAACAGAAAGATCATGTTAAGAAAAACTACCAAAGGCAAGTTAACTTGAAGTTTTAAGTCAAATTCTGCCCTTTACTTTCCCACCAAAATGCTTTGCGGTCTTAACAACAACAAAGTCGGAAATTTAGACATCAGTTTCTCAAATCCAGTCCCTTCACTTAAATGTCTTTAAAAAGCAAAACCCTGACTGCTAAGCAATTTATTAAAAGTAAAAAACAACAACAAAGCAACAACAACAACAACAATGCCTTGTGCTGCTGGACTCCAATAACAAATCAATGCAAGGCATTTCCTTTGCCATCAAAGTATCTGAGGATACTTGCAACTTGTATTTTCTTGGTTCTCTACATGATGCAACAGAAAGCGGCAAGGCTGCCCGATCGGTCTGGTTCCTCCATCACTGTGAACATAGGATGCTCGTCCCCAGAGTGTGGGAACAAATTGTGGGCATAATCAACACCCTTTAACCTGCTCCCCCTGGTTGATCTAACAAAGTCCTTCTGCCTTTGGGCTGGTCTTAACGTCTCCACAGGCAGGGCTCACCGAGCCTCAGCACATGAAACAGTCAAGATGTGTCCACAGAATATTTTTCATTTAACAGAGGAGGGTATGGATAAGCAATGGTGACAGTTGGAAGAAAAACAACAGCATCAATTTACCCTAAACACAGTTGTTCGAGGCAGTAGGCGGCCAGTAAAACAACAGCTATAAAGCACCGAGCCCAGGGCCAGGATAAATGGCTGCATGCATAAGGCCCGGGAACAAGTTCCAGGTGCAGCTGGCAGAGCAGCCATGGATAACGACAGACAAAACAACCCCACAAGCAACAGTGGATTGTACAGATGGGCAAGAAAGGCAGAGGAAACAGGAACCATCACGTGAGCAGTGCCAACCACCTTCAAAGGCTATCCTCCACTCCGTTCAGTGAAGACAGGTGGGCTTGGGATCACAGACAGAGACACATACAACACCCGCCTGAAGAGGGCAAAGGAAAAGGAGTCAAGGGGTCCCCACCCAGAGAGGACGTTTTATAGCACTGAAGAGCTGTGGGAGGTGCAGGGGAGGACGGAAGGGAGAGTGGAGAGAGAAGAAAAGAACGAAGACCACACTGTGATCGGAAGTGAAAACCAAGGACCATATTGAGCATACACATCAGTGCATCAGTTATGCAACATACATGTAACCCACATTTCACTGACTGTCACTTCTTTCCGAAGCATCTGTTAGGGTTTTTTTTTTTTTTTCCCTGTATGTTTGTTGGTAGTGTTTTTTAAGGCCTGCTTTTATTGCTCACTTGTCATTCTACTTACAGTAAAGATTAATAACACTGCATATGGTGTGTGATGAATAAGAAATCCAACTTATATGGCACTAGGTGTAAAATTATGCAGTATATCCCTTTGAGTATATAAGAATCCTATTTTAACATGAAGAGTTTCCTACACAGAGAGAAGTGAAACTTATTCAAGTATTTGCCATGCTTTGGTCTACAAATAGGATCAGAAAAGTAATCTGTGAAAATGAAAACTGTGCTACCCAACTATTTTGTCAAACTAAAAAATGTTCTTTCAAAGTTGCAGTTAAACTCCAACTCATCAAAAATCTACCCAACCAAAAAGCCAAGATGACCGTAATTTGTTTTGGCTTTAATTCTACATGTAAAGAAGAGTGGAAAAATATTTAGAAGCCATGTCTGCCTTCTCTGGGAAGGAAGGGGAGTGAAATTCAACTCTGTGTAACAAAAGTCTGCATTCTTCCCCCTCCATTGTGGGGCCTAGTAAAGAAGGGGGAAATAGAAGAGTTAGAAAATATTGTCTTTACACAAGCAAAAGGAGGTCCAGAACTGGTCTGGTCACCAGGGCCAGAGAAAAGTTGTAGTGCTCTGCATAGTTTAAGAGCTCAGAATTATTTTTGCAAGTTACTGGGAGCCATTCATGAGAGTAAGAAAGAGAGTTCCAGACCATGATGGGCTGCCAGGCACAAGCTGTTGAATCCTGACGAGGGAATTTTAAAACACATGGGCTAGGATCCAATTTCAAGCTTTTTTGTTCCTGAACTTCTAACTTTTCTACTTGCCTTATCTTCATAAAGCAAAAGCCAACTCCACGTGGTCTTTTAATTAAAAAAAAAAAAAAAAAAGCTAGGGCTAGGGGCTGTGTGCATGTGTAGGTGGGTACAAAGTACAATGGGGACAGCCCATTGGAGATGGTGAGACAGAAGCAGAACTGAGGGGTCAGCTGTCCACAACCTCCACCCCATCCCCACAGGCCAGGAGAAAACTCTGATCTCCCCCCATTACCTTTGAAAAGGGGCTCATGTCACTGGACTCCCAGGGAGTAGTTACAGCAGGTTTTATACCAAAAAGGGAGATTTAAAGCAGTCAAAAGGGTGGCTACTATGAGGTCTTTTAAAACCAGAACACTCAGCATAAGTTGAATTATCTATCAACGAAGAAGGTAATTTTCAAGACATGTCCATGAGTAGCCTCCGTCTTTTAAACAAGAGAAGCAAATTACTTTTCCTGTCAGCTAGTCATGAACACACAGGAGAGACTAGTTAAATCACTGGCCACAAACTGCAACTTAATTCAACACCTTTAAAAGAAAACATATTATTGGTATAAAAATTCAAAAGTTATTAGTGATGGCAACTTCTTAAAAGTTATTTTTTGCTATCCATCAGAGAAGTCAGGAAAAATAAAAGAGAGGAAGGGTAACATGCAAAGGGAAAAGAGAAAGATGAAGGGTAAAAAGGAAGGAAGCCAAGTATGTACGATGAGGGGGAAGGAAGAGATGAGGGGAGATACGGAGACACAGAGAGGAAGAAAATTAAAAAATGAAATAAAAAGTGTTTAAATTAACTCTAGGTAATTTTTGATAAGTTTCTTGGAGCCTAGTTTCCTCATCTGTAAAACAGATACAAAGAATGTATCTCATAATTTTATCATTTAAATAATACACACAAAATTAACATCTAAAAATACATGAAAGTATGTGCATACCCATACACAGCCCAGAGTAAGATGTAAAAGAAGGAAACAGGAAATCTGAACATACAAAATGACCATGAATGAAACCTGCTACTATGACCCTGGAGTTGTTAGTCCTATTACCTACTCTCTTGGAAATGTTCATTGATTCCTAGTCACAGGTTTTAACGTCTTGAACTTCATTCCTCAAAGAGCATGTATTTCAGCCCACCAGAAGGAAAACAATTTTCCAGTATACAGGGGTGAGGGCAGTGGGCCAAATCTAGACCTTGGTCCCTTGTGTAGCTGACACAAATGAAAATGAATCTTTCAAATGAGGGCCTTGAAGGATACCGTACAACAAAGTAAGAGTATTAGTCATCATAACAACAGTCTACATTTATTTTGCTCTTTCTACAATCCAGGCATCACGCTAAGGCATTCAAGATCTATTCTTTCAAAACATCATAATAATCCTTTTAGATAGGTTCTATTATTAAGTTCCTCTCACAAATGAGGAAAATAAGGTCCAAATACATTAAGTTACTTGCCCAGGGTCCCACAAGCGATAATGGATGAGTTAGATTTCAACCCCAGCCTTTAAAACCCAGAGCAAATTTCATGAATCCTCAAGTACCTTCTAAGTATCAGAGAAAGAATAAATTATGTCCCAGAAAGCTTTAGCATAATCACACTGCAGTTCTTCTTCATTTCCCCCCCAAAACGGCAAGTCTATTATTGGACATACAGTAACTCTCAACTAGGTTCATTCATCTAATTTTCCATGATATTTCCTAGAGAAATCTAGAGACTTCCTAGATTTCAGGTAAGAAAGACACTGTTTGGTCTCAGTTTCTTCATCTGTAATTGAAAAAGTTCCAAACGATGCCCCAAATTTGATCAAATAGAAAATTACTCTGCAATCCCTCTCCCACCTTCCTGGTAATCCCAAGGCAATTCTGATCTTTTTCCAGCTGAAACAGGATGGAAATCTCTGAATAAGTGTCTTTTGGAATAGTCTGAAGGAAGCACTCACCTAATAAAGGTTACGTTACTTTGAATTCATACTGCAGAAATCAAGGCCATGCACTCTTTCATACCCTGACTTTATAGGAGCGCTCTGTTAAACTTTTAACTGTTAGTGATAAAAAGGCACAACCCTGACGTTTCTTAACTAAAAGTTTTAAGAAGCACACAGAAGCTCTGTACGTCTTAGTAATACGGAAACAGCTATGCCAAATACTTTTGGCTTTTTTTTTTTTTTTTTTTTTAACTAGAGCTTGCTATTCAGAATGAAAGCACCAGCAGAATCTTCCTCCGTTGTCTGCGACTGTGGTTACCCTACTTCTAATAAACAAGGCAGCTTCCTGTCTCTGGCTTCCCATTGCTCAATAGGGGTCGAATCATGGCAGCTTTCACAGTCATGACCCCTGAGTGCACTCATGCTAACGTGTCTGCTTTGATTCGCTCCCTATTGTAGGAAGCTACTTATCAGAGAATACCTTACTTCTGGGATTTAAAATACGTGCATCAATGAAGCTGAAAAAGAGTTAATTTCTTACACTCAAACGCAGTATCTCATTATCTCTAAATTTACCTCCATTGGTTGATGTATCTGGACTTTTTCTAAGCCTCTAAAGGGATGAGGCTCTGTGTACACTTTTGGATGGTTTCGGAAGTGGTTAAAACAGCGTCCGGTAGACGATTCTCTAATCAAATACTCACTTAGGGTTTTCTGAAGGATCTTTAGTAACTGAGTCCACAGGCCAGACTTCATATTAAAATGTATTATTTCAGGTTAAAAAATTTTTTTTTCACAAGTGATAGATCTTTTTCTTAAGGGTTTAAAAATTCGACTTAACAGAATATTCTCCCACTTTTGGGCCTGTTCTGAAGTAATTTACTGTCCAGCGTGGTATTCAGTTTGTTTTCAATATACTGATAAATTATATACATGCCCCACTTCCTTTATTTTGCTCCTGATCTCCTACAGGATTGTGTCAGCAAAAGGGCAGGCTTTGCATTTACGACCTTTCTGAGTAAAAGAAAAAAGGAAAAGAAACCATCCTGCACTATAAACAAAAGAGTTCCTCTCCAGCTCTCCACCATCCCCATTCCCCTCACCCATGGCAGCCCACTCCTGCTGGATAGTCTCGGCATCTTGATATTGAGAAACTGCCTCAGCTAGCCTGTAAAAAACGAAAAATCCTCTTCACCCTCCTTTTACCTGGGCCATTTCACAAGCCCTCATGCTTCCTAGAGATGTCAGAGTCCCAGCCTGTGTGAAATGGTGATGCTGTCAGTCAGCAGGAAAATTCTCTGCTTCTGAAAACCTCTCTCTCAGAGCTTCCTCTGTAAGGCACCTCCAGCTGCCTCGGAGCACCGTGTCAGTGTATTAAAATAGCTCTGGACTGATGACTTCACTAGTTCTCACAAACAGGCCAGTTGGCAGAACTCTCATGCAGTCTGCTTCTGAGGGGAGGACATTTTTTTCTTTCCCCACCATCCCTAATATGAATATTCAGTTTCATTTTGACTCTAGAGGAAGCCTCCTTGTAAGGTTAAATTCAGCACAAACCTCATGCAAAAATTTCAAAACCCTGCAAAGAGGCCTGAACTTAAAGAGCTAACCTATAGCCATAATCAAGCATCCAGAATCTATATTAGCGTTTTTTATGCTAAACTTCAAGGACATCAAAACTGCCAGGTATACCCACCTTATATAACATTTTCTTATTTCATTCATTTTAGGGCCAAATGTCTTCCTGAAGAATACTTGTGATAACTGATAATCAAAATTTTTGAAGTCCCATTTTTTAACGTTTACTCCTTTTCCACAAGAAGGCTGGCATAAGGTACTGAAGTAAAAGTTAATTACCACTACACCTAATGATTAATGCTTAAATGGTTTTTGAAAAATTTTAAAAAAATGTCTAAGGCATTCACGCAATGGAAAAGGCATTCTGTATTGGAATACCAAATCTTCTTATAATGTTTATAATTTTCCCTTATAGAATTTTTCACTTCCTTTTATAGATACCACATGCTAGGAAGAGAATATTCTATGCAAAAAATAGGACCTTCTGATGTGCTGGCATCATAACTCAGTGCTACGTCCACACTGCACTTTGATTCCAAAAGAGAGCATTTAGATTAACTGCTTCAGTGCCCAATGGACACAAGATTTATGCCTGGAGAAAAAGCTCCCATATGATTGTATGGACATAGAGCTAATGAAATAATTTGGTTCACTGGTTTAAGATGGTTCCTCTAAAAGGGGTGCAATCACTGTTCCCAAAAGAGAGAAAAGCACTAATATTCTATTCCCACCACCTCTCAATTCCTCTGTGTCTGTCACAAACAGCATCTCAATGACACTGCCTTCTTGCAAACAGGATGGTGGGAAATCACCTTCCTCCATCAGCCCCAACCAAAACCTCATAAAGGAATCTTCAGAGAACACATGGGCACATATATGAGAATGAATTTTTAAAATGTAATTTACAATGATTTGTTCATTCCATTAATATTCACTGAATATCTAGCATATGGCAAGTACTATCTATTGCCAACAAAGATGAACGAACACTGCCTTCGAGGATTTCACTCACTCGGTCATTTTTAGTGAGGTATTATATACCACATGGCCTGAACAAGATGAGACCTAGATTGCTGCCATTTCTTCCTATGTTAATCCAATGATTTAGAAAAATTGATTTTGATAGTGTAGCCAAGGAAGTATTTGATTCCCTTAATTATAAAAACCAGGGCCATTTTGGGCATAGTTCAGAGAAGTAGCCATGAAATTAGAGTTATTATGTCTCTCTCCTGCAGAGGCTGATAAACAAAGATACAATGGAGATTCTGAATGCTGAAAGGTCAACTATAAATGTCATTACAGATATAATGATTCACACAGTGATGGAATAGGCTAGGTAGTTTGTGACCATCAAATTTCAAAACCATAAAAGATCTTCAAGCTAGTAAAGATCTCACTTTTTACTAAAGATGCCTAGAAAGATTGTGTGATTTGCGAAAAGTCACATAGAAACTGTTGTTCTGGAATCAACATAAATTTTAAATTTATTCTGTGTTCTTCCAATTACACTACTATGAGTCTGATATTCTCTCTCACACATACACACAGACACATACACACACACACATACATTATACTGCCATGTGTCCAAATCATACACAAAAATACATATGCACACATACACACCTGCCTCTGATTCGTACACATACACTACAGTATTCTATGTCTGATTCACACACACACTGTATTACAGTGTTGGGTTCGTACACACCCATACACACATATATATTGCACTACTCCCTCACACACACACGTACATATACATTATACTATTTTGTGTTTGATTCAAATGCATACATGCACCCATATATACGCAGATATACACCATGCTGTTTGATTCATATACACAATTACACATGCAGCATTCTGTTTTGCATCATCTGCATAAATATACATACACACGCACTTTACACTACTATCTGATTTATATGCACATTCTCACATATTGGTATATATACATACACACTAAAATGTGTAATAGCAGATCATGTTCATATTCAAAATATGTTTTTTCAAAGCGAGAAATTCAAATGTGAAAGATACTCGTGTGACTATTTCGAAGTTATTATAAACTGTATTATGTAGCAATTTATCCAGACTCTCATTTACCTCTATCAGTTCTCTAAGGACTATACAGGAAATGACACATATCTAGGTATATATGATGACGTGGAAATCTAGTGAGCCCTCAGGTACCCATTTGCATGACAACTTCGGCTTCTTGGCTTAAGGATGAAGATTTCAGTATTGTTTGTGTTATACTGCTTTCCATATTATGGGGCAAGGGGGTAGATATGCACAGCCACCAGAGATGAAGAACAGTATTACGAGTCCTAGCTTCAGCACAATTTCCAGTTCCTGAGCCCATAAAGCAGTGTAGGAGTGATGCGGAGAAAGTGCCTGAACCACATGGCTTAGGACCGCAGCTAAAGAGTGTGACCTAAAGGAACATTGACCTGAGGGCTGACATCACAGAGAGTTCTGAAATGATCCCTCTAGATATACAAAATTAGGGTTCTTAATGGAGTTAGAATTGGCAATAGTGAGGCCCTCTCAGAAGGTTTATGAAGAGAACATGAGCAAACAAGAGACTGAAATGGAGGGGACTCCTCATGGTAACTAGCTGATGGAATGATTCATCAGCACACATAAAATGGCCCTGAATACCTATGGATAAGGTCTTCAAAATGGTCTTCAAAGTACCCATGGTTTATTTTCTTAGAGCTGCATGTTTCCTTTTTGGAATAATGCCCCATTTTTAAGAGTTGACTAGTGACCTGAGTACAGATTAAAATGAAGGAGACCATGGTAACCAGGTGATGAAATCATTCATCAGTACATAGAAGATGGCCTTGAGGACCCGACCCTTAGAGGAGAGTTTAAAGGGGGCTGGAAGTCCTGCAAGATGCAGGTCGGTGCATAAACAAAGAATGTGGGCCGGTGGACCCAGGATGATGCTGAGTAGAGGAGACTATGAAGAGAAAATGGAGATGCCTATGGGGGTTTCAGACTCTACTGTTATTCTCAGAAAGTCCACTGAAGCAGATGGTGAATATTTTGAACACTTGCTTTCTTAAGCTACTTGCTCTAATAGTCTATTATGCTTTTTTTTAATCCATAAATAATTTCCCTTTATTATGAAACATAGCCATTACCGACTCATATACACATTATGTTGAAAGAGCCGGTATAGATGAACTATGAGATACTGCTTTTACGATCATTATAGATAACAGTCTCGCAGTTTTAATTAATATAGTGAAATTAAAAAAAAAAAAACCACTCTAAGAAAACGGTAATGCAATCTGAGTATATACCTCTGGGTGTCAGGCAGGAGAGTTTCACCTAACACTGAAAAAAATCAAAACCAGATGCTCATTGGAAAAAAGTCCTGCCAAACCAGATAGCACCACCACCCTGGCCTTGAAAGGCAGCTCTAACAGGTCACTAGTTAACTCTTAAAAACGGCGCATTATTCCAAAAAAGGAAATGTGCAGCTTTAAGAAAATAAACCGTAAGTACTTGGAAGACCATCGTAAAGACCGCATCCATAGCCCAAGATAAACATCTGCTATGGATCAAAACGGCCAAGCCCTGTGTAGAATCTTAAAGGATACGATCAGAGGGGACATAAATACTAACTGCTTCTCAAAAACTGGGATGAGAGCCCTATCAAAGAATATAGGGAAACCCTCAAAAATCAGCAAGTCAAGGACAAACTAATCATCAGGCCTGACAAGAAGGAATTTGTGAGTAACCTTTCAAAGTGCTTCAGAGCAATAAAAAAATGTTGCTTAAAAAGATAAAACCTCTCTGTCTCTGTCGAATAAATAAATAAAATCTTTAAAAAAAAAAGAATATTGCAAATATCAACTGATAGTTTGAAACAGGTTGCAGGAACTAAATCAAATAGTGATTGACTTAAGGGAGAGTCTAGACCTAATTATTAAACTAGATATAACAAAAATCTGATCAGCATTATCACAGAGTTAAAGACTCAAGGTGAAATTTGTAAACTGTTGGCTCAAGTATAAAATTTTTTTTTTAAAGATTTTATTTATTTATTCGACAGAGACAGAGACAGCCAGTGAGAGAGGGAACACAAGCAGGGGGAGTGGGAGAGGAAGAAGCAGGCTCACGGCGGAGAAGCCTGATGTGGGGCTCGATCCCATAACACCGGGATCACGCCCTGAGCCGAAGGCAGACGCTTAACCGCTGTGCCACCCAGGCACCCCTCGAGTATAAAATTTTAATTACAACCAGCCATTCCACAGAAGGGTGCTAATAGGGTGCCCAGCCACAGAACTGTCAAAATGAAGGCCTTCCAAATATTGAAGAAAACAACATATTGAGGGATAAAAACAAACAGGAATTAATGATAGAATATGGTTGAGCACTTGTTCTACTTGACAGCAATCAAAGACCAGTTTTAAAAATTGCGTTTTGCCATGGTTAAAGCAGTAGACAAATGACAAAGAAATCGACATATGAGCATTAGGACTTCCAGACGACAGGTGCTCAAAGTGGTCTTATTTAACATTTTTATAAATGATGTGGATGAGAAAATGCACAGGAAAGCAGGCAAGTTTGTATTAAACTTTTCTAGTTACAAAAATGCCAAGTACAGAGATAACCATCCTTTAGCATCAATCTTACAAACATGGCAGAATGCTTTTAACCAACTTGCACTGAACCAACTGTCCAGATTAACCAATGATCACCTTTCTCTTTGTAAATCATACTGACTGATGCACCTGGAATGTTCCAACAGTAGGCTCCTTCCTGAGCAGACTGAGTACCTCTAATGCAATCAACTGAACTACATTTGTAGTAAGAGTGGTTTTGATCCTAAACCTGTTTATGCAGTTACACCATACTATAATGTGATTTTATTAAGTTATGTATTACTTAAATAAATTAAATAGGAGGATGAAATGATGCATAATATGTTTCTATAGAAAGTTGAATGCCTTGAAAATATTCAAAGATTAGTTCATAAAAATATAATTTTTAAAAACTGGCATTGAATAAGGTATGGGCATCATAACTGTCCAACAATGGAAGAATAAACCATAAAGAACTGCAAGAGTGTGTCCAAATTTTTACTTCAAAGGAACAAATTAGAAAAAATAGACAATCAATTATGGGTTTGATTTTGGTAAGAAACACTGTACTCATCTGTGGATCCACACTGGAAGAAAAAGTCTAGGTCTTATATCAAACATTTGTCAAAAAACATGTATTTATAAGTTTTATGCTTGAATAAAATATTTAAGATATGTATACATCATTTTTATGCTCCTCTACTGTTATAACTTTTTTGACTGACCAACTATTGATTTTTATTTCTCTCACTGATAAGGCTACATTGTTTTATTAGGGTGCCTACTATGTGCCATGCACTATGATAGGGACTGTGAATACAAAGAAAAAGGTTTTAGCCCTCCAAAAAGTCAAAATTTAATGGGATAGAAGGATATGCTAACAAATAATAGCAATCCATTATACTAAGCGTAATAAGGGGCAGCTGGGTGGCTTAGTCAGTTAAGCATCTGACTCAATCTCAGCTCAAGTCTTGATCTCAGGGTTGTGAGTTCAAGCCCTACATTGGGCTCCACACTGGATGTGGAGCCTACTTAAAAAAAAAAATACTAAGCATCATAAGTAAATGTTAAGTGTCCAAAAAAGTAAAAAAGATTTATATTAGGTGGGAAGGCAAGTTCTGACAGAGCGCATGTGCAAAAGCTGGGTAGTGCCAAGAAGCGCCAGGGGTCCCCAGACACCAAAGTTCCCAAATTATAAAGAGACTGGAAAGGTAGGGTGGGAGCTGAATCATGAGGGACAAAATTATCTGAGTTTCAGACCATAAATTATGAGGAATCATATTTTAAACAAAAGAATGACAGTCATACTTGTGTTTCAGCAAAGCATCTTTTCTAAGCAGTTTAGAAAATGAATGGAAGTAATATAAGAAGACACCAGTTATGAGAATATGAAAATAGCCTACTGAAAAAAAAAAAAAAACAGAAGAACACTACTGAGGAGGTACAATCAGCCTGAATGATGAGATATCTAAGGGGTGAGTGATAATGAGACAAAAATTGAGAGCCAAGGTTTGGGAATTTAGCAACTGACAGTCAAAGATGTATTAACAAAAAGAGGAAATGAAGGCAATTTGAAGAAACAGATAAAGAACATAGGTATGAACATGACGATTATGAAATGCTATTATATATCCACTCAGAGATATTTAATAGGAAGTTGGCCATCTAGGTCTAGCAATCAAGAGGTGAAGATGTCTTTTTAGGATTCATGACTATATGAACAAAATTTGAAGAGGCAGAAATAAATGATCCCATTAAGAAAGGAGAGAGAAAGAGGAAATGCTTCTGAATACCAACTTTAGGGCCAAGAAGAAAAAAAAGTAACCCATACAGGAGACTAGGAATTAACCAAAAGGAAGAAGCAGGAGGGTGGGAATAGTATGGGAAGGGAAGGAAATTAAAGAAGTAATCAACCACATCAAATGTAAAAGCAAGGTCAAATAAGAGCACTAATGAAACCATTGTATGCAGCAGTTAAGAGACTATTAGCAAAAGAAGTTTGAACTTGGTAACAGGTGCATAAGCTCAGGCACCTTAAGTTGGAGTATGAATTGGAAGATAAAGAAGTGGAAACAAGTTCTTTTAAGAAGCTGTCCTATAACTTAAGGGAAAGAGAGAACAAGAGAGAATATTTCCTTGAGAATGAAACAAAGTAAAGAAAGAAGTCGGTGTTTTGTTTGTTTAAGATGATATAACTTTAGAAATTCTTATCAGTTAAGGAGTCAATGAAGATAAAAATGGGCATGGTAGACATGGTGAGGGCACTGACCTCAGAAAAGCCAGGAAGGAACCAGATTCTAAGAGGACTGATGTCAGGACAGTCCCAATCCAGAGGAACTCACCTGCCTCAGAGCTGGAAGGAAGGAGGTGGACAGAACTAGATAGTGATTCGGCCACAAACCAGACAGGTAAGAAGCTGAGGACGTTCTTGATGTATAGACACCTACTGTTTCAGTGACACAGACATAAATTGGTGACCCTGAGAATGGCATCGTTTGGTAGAAGGAATGACAAAAGCAATGAAGTTTTAAAAACTCTCCCTGTGGGCAATACAGGGGACCTCCTGAGGCTCTGGGAGTGGGTCTGGAATATTTTCCTTATGGGTAAGTAAAAGATCACTCATGTCATGAATTATCAGTTTATATGTTTACAGGATCATGGATGACAAGTTATTAATAAACTTAGGGCCCAAAAGTCACTATGAACAACTCACAGAAGATATTTTTCTAATATACTCTTAACCACATAAAATATCAACAAAACATAAACATTACCCAAGTAGAACTGAAATTAAAGCATACAATATTACCTTTGCAGAGCTGTCTGATTAAACCAGACTTACTAAATAATGCACGTTAGAGACGACACCTAATTAGAATTTAATGATTATGACAATGCAGGATGGCTATATAAAAATAATATGGTGCTGGGGCACCTGGGTGGCTCAGTCGGTTTAGCATCTGCCTTCAGGTCAGGTCATGATCCCAGGGTCCTGGGATCGAGCCCCACATTGAGCTCCCTGGTCAGCGGGGAACCTGCTTCTCCCTCTCTCTCTGCCTGCTGCTCTGCCCACTTGTGCTCTCTCTCTTTCTGTCAAATAAATAAATAAAATCTTAAAAAAAAATAATACGGTGTTTTGGTCTAGAAACATAAGCCAAATAATCTATAGTATCATAATTGCCATTAATTTTATAACACAATTTCTCCATCTAATCCTGACAGAAGTACACTCAGGTATATCTCATCAAAACCTGAGAGAAATAGAAATAACACATAGAAAAGGAAAAATCGCTACTTCACATGGCAGGTAGTAAACCTACATAAAATAATTCCTTCATCTGTGAGAGTATACTTTTTTTAATTACATAAAGTTTAAAATAATGGATGGCAAACTAAAATGGATTCAGTGGAAACAAAAAGTGCATGAAATTAAGATGTCAGTGGACTATGTTAAAAGGGCAACCATGTCATGGCGCTATCAGAGACAAGACTCTCCTTGACTGGCCATGAGTCTGACCCTGTATAGTGATTTTATCTTAAATTGATGCTGATGGAAAAGAATGAGCAACTCTTCACGTATTAACAAAAGAATGTAAAATACAATGTTAATCTAATAAATAGCATTTCCCAAATTTGCCTCTCCCTTGGAACAACTAAACAATCTAATTACAGAAACTTAAATTACAGAATGAAAATGTGGGGGTAGTGTTCAACCTTCTCAACTCAACCTGAGTTCTCTTTCTATAAAGGAAATTTTCCCCAGAAGTACAAATTTACCTGGAAATAAAACAGATGAAAGTTGATCTACGCTGCCCACCTTCTCACCAAAATACATTCCACCTTTATTATTATGTTTGCACATCATCATGCCTTTCTTTTGTACCTATTAGCACTTAACAGAGTCTGGTATATGGTAGATGTTCATTAAAAATAAAACTTGGGGCGCTGGGGAGGGAAACATGGGTAAAAGTGGTCAAAAGGTACAAATTTCCAGTTATAAGATAAATAAGTCCTGGGGATGTAATGTATAGCACAGCGGCTAGAGTTAAAAATACTGTAATTGTATATTCAAAAATTGCTAAGAGATTAGATCTTTGAAGTTCTCAGCACAAGAAAAAAATCTGTTAACTCTACGTGGTGATGGATGTTAACTATACTTATTGTGATGATCATTGCACAATAAATACAAATATTGAATCATTATATCATACACCTGAAATTAACATGTATGTCAGTTATATCTCAATATTTTTAAAGAAAAATTAATGAAAACATTATGATAAAAAATAATGAAAGCATGATCATTATGAAAAAAAAGCAAGAATAAATTCCGGCCAACTCCTGATCTCTACCATTTCCAAGCTAGTCACAGAAGATACATAAATTTATATAAAAGATTACTCTCTTAACTATCTACAAGAAACCAAATAACATAATATGTAAAAATAACATACCACTGCTTAATGCAAGCTCCAATTTTGAAACTTTCTTAAATTAACTAGCATGTGTGCTATCACACATCTAAGAGTAACTGATTAAACATACATTTAACTGGATTTTTTCTTTTAACTTAGGGATTCTGACCATATGATTCTAAAATACAAGATTTTTTAAAGGAGTCAAATACCCTGCACTGGGAGAAGAGGTTAGGAATCATATGCAGTAATGTTGACCTTTGCAATTCCATAAACCCTTCTAAGACATTTCTGAGGCATAGGAAGTTCCAAATCCTGCTCAACATTGCTTAAGGAAATGCTTTGTACAAGCTGTTTTTAGAGAAAACAGTTAATAGCCAAGCTTGTGCCTTTGAATTCAGCAGCACCAGCTGCTAACTTAAGGGCACTGAAATTAGGAAGCTTTGTTCTAATGGCGGCCACAGAGGCTCCTTGGTATACTGATATTTCCCAAACAAACCAAATCCTTTAAAAGGCACACACCAATACACACGTGTCCAGAGAATACATTATCTGCGAAAAGAAATAAGCTAGTCAAAGAGCCCAAATAACAAGAATTCAGGAGGGAATGCAGTGTGAGGGGAGAACCACCTCAATGCCTGAACTTTCATTACTTCACTTTAAAAGCAGAATATTTCAATACTGCATGGATAATTCAATAATGCCAAGAGCGGCATCAAAGCTCCAAGGAGAAGTAATGTGCTGCGAAGCCTTGCAGTCTGTCTTTCCTCCCCCGTTTTAGACTCCATTACAAGCACCACAGCAAGATCCACCACCCAGCTCCGCATACCTGTTTACTGGCATTCAGAAAGAATTCTCTACATGCTGGGAGGCTGCAAAAAGCACAAATGACAAGTAAAAACAAAATCACTGACTAAAAACTGAAACAAAACACTGTGTCTTCCGCTGTTTTCTCATTCTTACATATCGGGGTGTGGAGCGGGGTGCCATGCACGCAGGTGCTCACACATAAATATTCTGCTACCTGTTAAGTACTCTTTTTTCCGATTAAGTCAACTCTTTACAACTCTTACAAATTTACAAACTGGTAGAGGATCACCCCATGTCCCCTCCTCTTCCCTGCTCCCAGAAAATAAAAATGTGCCATGGAGCTGAAGAGAAGGTGGGGTCCTAAGACCTGGCAGTCATGCTGTACGAGTTCTCCAGGGCAGGCTCCCCTGACTTACAACCCGCAAGTCAGAGCGCCCCTTGTCTTTATGATCTAACTGGACTCTGAGCTTAGCCAAAACTCAGGCGCTGGTAGGACCCAGCTGAGTCTGCGATACATGGAGAAGTGAGACCTAAGGTACTAGCTCTAACCAACTTGATCCTGATGGCTTAAGCCTGGCTAGATTTGGGATGTCCCTGAATGTAACAGGGAAGCAAACAAATGAGGCAGCGACAGACAATGCTTGGGATGTTCCTGGATATCAGAAAGGCATAATTTCTACACAGGATTTGAGGCACAGCCCAGCAGTATGCCAAGAGGGCTCAGGTGTGATTCTATTCAATTCCACAAATATTTATTATGCATCTTTTGCCAACTCAAATGTAAGAAGGACTCCAAATTGTATTTATATCCTCGGGATATAAAACAGTGTTGGAACAGACAGTAGGCACTTAATAAATATCGAAGAAAGGAAGGAGAGGAAGAAAAGGAAAGAAAGAAAAGGCAGGCGGGCAAGTAAATGCAGAGTAGGCATTTGCTAGTACTGAGGGTACAAAGATGAACAATATGGCAAATGAGCTTCCGAGGTGCTGGCTGGAGATTTAATCAGGATCCCCCCCGCCCATTTTCTAATCTAGCTTTGATTTAATCAGCTCTTTTTCTTGAGACATCAGACAGATAAATGAAAGTTAAACTAGTTTAGAAAAATTAAGCTTCAGGCTTCTGCTGCTAACATTTTGAAAACAAGAAACTAAAACAAGTTTTTAATCCTGGTCACACATGAGAATCATGTAGGAAACTTAAACTTGCCAGCTATTGGCACCTGGGTCCCATGTGGGATTAAATTGCCAATTAAATTACAATCTCCAAGGGGCAGGTAAAGGTACTACTATTTTTAAATACGCATGTGATTCTAACCTGCATCACATTATGAGAACCACTGTTCAGTAAATAATGGTAAAGTTTTCTGCCCAGGATCTATTACGAACTTGGTAAACTACAACGGAAATCTAACCTATATTTAATAACTATGTGTATATTTATAGCTTCTACAGCAATAAATGAGACTCATTTATTTAAGCAAACATCATCTACTTTAACTTCTTGACCAAAAACAGCAATGGAGAAACACTAGAACACTGATAAAACCAAAAATTAAATAAACAAACAAACAAACACTTTAGATATTCAGCTCAGCACACTGGCACAAAATGTCTCTAAATAGCTGAGAAATACTGACAATATAATTAAAGATTTTCAAATACATGATTCTGACACTAATTTGAAGATTACTTATTTTGTTAAAATTACCTCTACTTCTTTTTTTAAGCAGCTCTATTCATAACAGCCTAAAATTGAAAAGAACCAGGATGTCCCTGAATACCTCCATTTTTAAAAAGGTTTTCTTGGGGCTCCTGGGTGGCTCAGTCAGTTAAGCATCCGCCTTCCACTCAGGTCATGATCTGGAGTCCAGGGATGGAGCCCAGCATCGGACTCCCTGCTCAGTGGGGAGTCTGCTTCTCTCTCTGCCCTCCCCCCACTCATGTTTTCTTTCTCTCTCTCTTAAATAAATAAGTAAATGAAATCTTTAAAAAAAGGTTTCCTTATGTTCTAAAAATGACTGTGGTGCCCTGCACAACTCTGTGAATATATCAAAAACTACTGAATTGCATACTTTATAGACAGGTTGAATTGGCATGTGAATTATATCTCAGTAAAGCTGTTAAGCACATAAAAGAAATTTTTTAAGTAAACTTTTCTCAATTATATTAAAACTGAGTTTTTTCATAATTGTACAAGGGCTGTGGCTATTCCACAAAGTATTAGTATAAATCAATTTTTAATGTTAAATTTTCTTTTCATATTCTCCTAAAATAAAGGGTGCAATCCATACTGAAAGAATTTTGGCTTCAACAGCTTTTAAAAATCACAGCCTGAAGCAAAGTGAAATTACAAAAAAGTTAATATTAAAATACTGACATTAATGATATCATAATCAGGGAGTGGGGGGATAAAATGTGATTAAGTTATTAGTGAATCACTAAGTGTGATGTGGTGGAAATGAAATGGGCCTAAGTGTCCTATGTCCCAAATTCTAGATCTGACCCCATCATTTGTGGAGAATTCTTAGACAAACTACCCAAATTGCTATAAAAACTGTAAGTCAGAAATTCATTATAAGAGTAAGCTAAAGCAATGTTTAAGAAACCATTTGAAAACTGTTTGGTGCTTGAAAAAAATAGCACTGAAATTATTTTGGCTTTGTTGCAAAAAGAGAGATCACTGAGTTCAGAGAGACTATGATGTGTTCCAAGAATCTCTACTATTTTGTTCTCCACCCACTTTTCCCTGTAGCATCTCTTCAACCGCTTAAATTTTTCTTGTCTCCATATTTTCTCATCTATAAAGGAGAAACATATTTAAGAAGTTACTGAACTATAAAGTCCTCTACTTTATTCAGTCAATGAACCAAAGTAGTACCTGGCTTCCTTCATCCCTTTTGGACTAGGAAGATACAGTGGGTTTTCATGATATTGCAGTTATACACTGCAAGCGGGTTTTGTATGTTAGTTGGTTTCATGGGGGTTTTTTTGTTTTGTTTTGTTTTGTTTTGTTTTGTTTTGTTTTAACAAGAGTCCCAGCCAGCCAGGGGAAAGGAAAAGAGCTGGAAGAAATGTTATGAAGGAGCATGAAAGTTCTGATAACCAGAAGAGCAGACTGACACAGAGGTTCTTATCAGGAAGGGTCCCTATTTACAGTAAAGGAGCAAATCCAAATTTCCATGCACAGAACTGCAACTTTTTTCCAGTAATTAGTCTTCTCTTTCAGAAATCCCATCACAGTGAAGCTGGGCAAATGAGTCAATTCCATTTCAAAAAAGTTACACTCTTCTCCAAAGCAAGTAATCATTAGCCCCCAAGGATAACAACCATATTATTATAAAAAAAGCTTTTCGTTTAGAAAGGGAAGACACAGGCAAACGGAAATGTTTCTGCAAACTTTTTCAAGCATTACTTAAAATGGTTGTAAGGCAGGATTATAAATGATCGTGAATTTAATACTATTATTTAATTGAGTCTTCAATTCTTTTGTAAGGATTAATTATTTCTTATATTAGATTTCCTTCATTGTGTGACGATATGGAAATATATAGACCCACACATGTGTGAGCTGCTCAACTATAATTAATGATGCACTTTTATTCTCTATTATTGTGTGGAAAACATTCTGACACAAAATAAATGAAGCATAATCATTCAGAGTAATGATTCGAATGTACTGATTAATGAAACCAAATAGCTTCTCTGTTCTTTAGTTAAATTAAAACATTTACACTCTGGAAATCATAAGGGCATCCTTAAATGGATGTTTTCTAGGTAATCATTTACCCTTATAGAAATCACCTACCCTGCCTTCATTGTAAGTTCCCATCAGTTGTAAAATGTACCATTATTTTATGTGCAAGAACAAAAACTCTGTCAATTAAACTATTCTACAATACTAAGTTGTCCTCAGAGATGTTAAAGTGTGAGGAGGAAACAGGAGAGAACGTGACCTATATGCTTAAAAATCATCAGATGGTAATAAAAAAAAAATTAAGAAAGAAAGGAAGGGAAAAAGAAAAAAGAATCATATGACTAGACAGATGGATAGATAGGCTGACTGATTTCCTGAGCCCCAATACAAAACTACCGACTTAGGTATTCTGGAGATTGGGCTAAGATACTAGTACAGTTGACCCTTGAACGACCAGGGGTTAGGCGTACCAACTCCCCATGCAATTGAAAATCCAAGTACAACTTCTGACTACCCAAAAAACTTACCTACTAATGAATGGCCTACTACTGACTGGAAGCCTTACCAATAACCAGTCAATGAACATATATTTTGTATGTTATGCATATTATATACATTATTCTTACAACAAAGTAACCTAGAGAAAAGAAAATGTTAAATCGTTTACAGAACTGTACTGTATTTACCGGAAAAAAAGTCCACCTAGAAGTGGATCTGTGCAGTTCAAACCCGTGTTGTTCAAGCATTGACTGTCATTTGTAACAAGCTCCCTAGGGGAGGGACCTAGAACTGGCAGACAGAGACCTATCAATTATACCAGTTTTCTAATGATAAGCAACTCAAACACAATGGCCGCCATGACGGATACTGCACTTTGTTTTTAACAACTGTTTATAGGGCTACAAAAATATTGCCTATAATGGAAACTGACAAGCCTGAAAATATCACTAAAAAATGTGTGGATTTTAACACTGATATTGATGAGGGCAGAGACAAAAGAAGTCTCTTAAAGTCTCTATACAGGATTCTCCCTTCCCATCACCCAACCAGTCCAATTGGTGGAGCCCAGCTCCAGTGACAGCAGAATTGGTGTCACATTTCTGGTTTAGGAAGAGCTCCAAGTCTTATATTGGGTCTACAGTGTCCAGAGAGCCTCTGGTACCCAACTACCATCCTGGGCCAATCCTGGTCCAGACAGCTCTAGAAAACCAGAGAAGAAACGAAGCAATAAAGCAGCAGTACTGTTAAAGAGGCAGACAGAACAGGTCTTACAGCCTAACACTGCCACTTAATTGCTATGTGATCTTGAGAATGATGCTGAACCTCGATGATCTCACGGAGGAATAACAGGGATAATAATCAGATCTGTCATGAAGATTCACTGAAATAACATATGTAAAACACCTCGTGCAATAAATGGTACAAAGTAGGTGTTCAGTAATTAGAAAATGACATTATCACTATTGTTGCCTCTTTCATCTATCTCTGTTTTTATCAAAAATTACTAAGTACTACAGATTTCAGTAATAATCACTCTCTCTATTAATATGCATTGATTTTTGTCTCTACTTCTAATTTATAACCTTAAAGACGATGTTTAATGTTATGGTTTTTCTCTGTTCCTCAGAGCTCAACACATGGTATTAGGCAACCAGTAGATATTTTATCAACTCAACCATTCACTCAACAGATAATTACATATTTCTCACATGCAAGACACCATCCTAGGCATGGGGAATACGCTGATTGCTACCCTTGCATTTACAGACCATGCTCAGTAAGATCTAGTCTATTTTATTGAATTATTTATTGGAACAGCAGAAACACACACATATAAATCACTACATACAGGCAGAGAAGTTCTCCTTCCATAGATTTACAATAACCTGTTCCTCTACTCCACTCCGACCAGAAAATATAAGAAAATAAGTCACCTTAATCAATTATTAAAACTACCAATTTCAACTACATAGACCAGAGTCCCATGTTCCAGCACCCTCAACTAATGGGGTCTAAATATGAAAAATGTCTATACATGCTCCATAACTTGTAAAAGAGCCCATCACAAATTTTACCTAATTAAAAGTATTATACTGCAAAATTGTTGATCCAAGGACAAAAGAAATTCACTAAAACAAAAATGTATTTCTATATGATGCTATAAAATATTTCAATGTATTCACAGATTGGGCTTTGCCTGCAATTCCAAAATCTCATTTTCTCATGTAAAATTTCTTCCAGTTAGAAAAAAAGGCCTAAGTGAGCTAAAAAACCTGTCTTGAGGAAATTATTGTATTGTAAGTAGCTAAGAAAGAGATTGTACGGTATTAAATTCAAAAGCCTGCCGGTAAAGAAAAAGCACAATTTTCTCCGTTTGTTCCGCACCACACTTCGTTCCCCTCCAAACCTACCTCCTTCCCAGTAAGCCCCAGATTCCACACTGTGAGCTGAATGAGCCTTCTACTGCTCACTGTAAGAACGACCAAAGACAAGATGTTTTGAAGTGAGGATGAATATGCACATATTTTTGTACAAGATGAGTATCTAGTTTGCTATTCCTGGCAAAGGACAGGGAATGTCCAAGGTTGTCAGTACAACTTTTATCTCCTGTGATTTAACTGGACCTTTAGCAAGCACAGAATATAACTTCAAAAGAAAGATTTTTTTTTTCTTCCATGATAAAACAAAGCAAGCCAGAGAACATTTTCCAGGGGGGTAGGGGGGTACTGACAGTCCTTCGACCAAGAATTAAGTTGGTAAAAAGCTGGAGAGAGGATAATTAGAAATAAAAGACTTACTTTTGCAATTAGTAAAGCAAAATAAGGCAAATATAGACAAAGTAAAGAGAAAATGTTTCAAGAAAGACAATATAGTATACAACTAAAACATAAGGAACTGGGACTTTCAGACAAGAAGTTTAACGTTAGGTATCTGACAATACTGAAATGGGTGGGCAATAGAAAGATTTGCACAGTGGACTCGAATATCTCGGTTTTCAAACGATGTGACCCACAGAAAAGGCATCATTTCTAGATCAATTATTAGTTATTTCATAAAGAGTAATACTAACGTGGACAGTCCAACTGACTTCATTTCAACAAGCATTTCTTGAATACATCTGTTATGTACAAAACTCTGTAAGCATTCTAGGCTAGAGACACAAATCCAAGTCCAAACTGTGTTTTAATGAACTCAGACCCTAGTATATTTTCAAAGGTCTGTGCGGTTAATGTTGAAATAAGTATTAGGTTCTGACATATGAACTTGACATGTTTATAGTTCAAAAACAGATGAATAATGGTAATTTCATATACTTGATACATAACACCTATCACTGAAAGCTAACAAAATAACTATGAAAAAGAAGTCTAGGCAAAATGTCTCTAAAAGTACAGAAACTAAGATTAAAAAAAAAAAAAAAAAAGAACCAAATTCATTCACTTGACTCTGCAAAGCAGGACAGCTTCTTGGAGCAGATGGCATCCGAACTAGGAATCAGGTTTTGAGAGTTGGAATAGTTAGAAGAGGGAATTTAGTGAGAAGGAAGTGGCAGATGGGAATTTTAGACTGGGGAAAAGCAAGAACATAAGTACAGGATCATAAAGTGTAACAGAATAATTCAAATGGCAAAATCATCTATTTTAATGTCATAGAACAAGGACGTGAGGTTCTTCATTAAAACAGAATTTAAATTTAATTCACCTGGGCAAACAGATTTGTCTTATAATCAAAACAAACAAACAAACAAACAAAAAACCTACCTAGGATAATATAAAGGTTTTCTGATAAATGATAAAAGGAAAATTAAATAAGAACGTCCAATCAACCATCCCCTATAAAAGAGCTACAAAGAGTCTCCAGTTCATAGAAGTCTCAATATAAAATAACAGACGGAAAGCTCCTCTTATGTTATGGATGCATCACAAGGGTGCGCTGGATACTATTCTGTTCAGTAATGGGCAAGAGCTTTGCTCTTGACTAGTGTCCTTAGGGCTGCCTCTGCCTTTGCTCTAAACATCAGGGTTTTAAGAAAGGCCCACTGGATTTAAAGGTCAAGTTCTTCCCACCATTCCATTTTACAAATCACTACAAGTAACCATTATACATTTACCATGGAACTGCCAAAATTTAATGACCACTAGACCTTACTGAGTGCTTTGTGGGAACGCTGGCTTTTGCATGGTTATGAAGATGGTAATGAAGTCAAATCTACTGCTCCATTACACATATTATTTTTAGCCACAATAACAGTGTTCCGTTTAAGCTTTAGGACTGTATTTAAATAGATGGTTTAGGAAACAATAAAGCCTAAAAGAATACTGTAGGTGTATTCCAAATTTAGAGTGAGTAGGAAACATCAGGGGGATTTTATCTACTCCATCAAACAATAAAACACTCTGAGCCAGAAACACAAAGAGGCCAAGAAAACAGGGAATGGGAACTTTTTTCTTATTGGAGAGTCAGCAAGCTAATAAAAATATTAATCAAAGAACTCATAAAACAATTATTGTTTGGCAGGAATTTTTTTTAAAGAGAAATGTTAGATGCTGTGCTAGTTATATTGCATAAACATTCGACCCACGAGACACACTACATATCACAACCAGTTAAAGGAGTAGGACAAGGGGAAGAACAGACTTAAGGGACAAAGTGAAGGAGGAATGAGACACACATACAGTGAAAGAGAGATAACACTGAAGAAAGAAATAGAGAGAAAAGTACCTATAATCAAACCCACAAGAACACAGAATAGGACTGTTTGATCTCTCAAAACATTTTTGCTGAAGACTATTAGATGTCTATTATAGTTTCATGAATATATGCAAAAATGGAGATACTATATATATATATATATTATTTCAAAGACCATGTAAAATTATATTAAGGGTTGACTATAAAGGTTCTTTCTCAACTACAGCTCATGACAACATTAAATCGTAATGCAAGAAGAATACAACCAGTACTCTGGGAAAGTAGGATATTCCTATTAAAAGTGTTGGAAAATATCAAAATGTCATAAGTTAATCATTGCTTGTATGCCTGAGCATGATATAAAGTTTGATCATAGAAGTTCTAGGAGGTAGGCTTAATTTGTGAAATATAACTACAAATTTCAACAATCTTGTCTCCATTGAGAGTTTTACGTTTAGAGAATGTGATTGTGATTGCTTATAAGATACTTCTACAGGGGCGCCTGGGTAGTGCAGTCGTTAAAGCGTCTGCCTTCGACTCAGGGCGTGATCCCGGCGTTCCGGGATCGAGTCCCACATCAGGCTCCTCCGGGAGCCTGCTTCTTCCTCTCCCACTCCCCTGCTGTGTTCCCTCTCTCGCTGGCTGTCTCTCTGTCACATAAATAAATAAAATCTTTAAAAAAAAAAAAAAAAAGATACTTCTACAATTTTATGTCAATTTTTTTTTTTTTCTGGTCTGATAGTTGGGTTTGGTTTTGGTTTTTAAAGATTTATCTATCCAGAGAGCACAAGCATGAGTGAGCACGGTAGGGAAGGGGAGAAGGACAGAGAGAATTTCCAGCAGACTCCCGGCTGAGTGAGGGGCCAACACAGAGCTTGATCCCAGACCCTGAGACCATTACCTGAGCCAAAATAAAGAGTCAGATGCTTAACCAACTGAGCCACCTCAGCGCCTGTGGTTTTGGTTTTTAATTTAGAGGTGGTGGGAGATGAACAATGTTTAATGTGAACACAAACTTGATCATTAGAAAACCCACCAGGGCATGGGACTGTGTTTTGTCTACATGTTCTGCATATACCATTTTACTTTACATGTTACTATTTGTAGGGACTATAACACCTATGTCCAAAGAGCCTTCAAAGTACTCACCCGGATGGTTTCCCAGCCACAAAAATGGTACACAGGACCCTGTCACTGATTTTTAGGTGCAGTGAGAAGGCGGTTGCAGAAAGGCACAGTGAAGGGCTGGCTCTTCTTAAGGACCTGAGGCAGCAGGTGTGGTAGGAGCAGAAGCCAGGAGCAGGAAAACTGGCCACTGTTACCAGCACTCTCTTTTATTACCAACACCTGCCTGCCTCTGCGCCACAGACCCACACGGATGAAGCTCTGGCCAAAATCCACACTGGTAAAGAGCAGGAGTCAGCAAACCTTTTCTGTTGAGAGCCAGAAAGTATTTTCCGCTTTGTAGGCCAGAGTCCAAAGCAGCCACAGACAATACTTAAACAAATGGGATAGCTGTGCACCCATAAAACTTTATTTATAAAAGGCTGTGGGCCATAGTCTGCCAATATCTGGCACTGACTTCTCAACTCTCAAAAGTCATTTTTCTGGTAACACTCATATTTTCACTTTGAAGGGGATAGGAGTCCTGGCACTATTCCATCATTTGGGGGCAATGCTAATAGTAACAACAAGCACCACCCTGGCTACTGCTACTAATAGCATTTCTTGAGCACTTGCTATATACCAGACACTGCACTAATTAGTTTACATATAATTCCCTGAAAACTCGCACCTCCTTGAGGTAACTATGGTTACCATCATTCCTGTTTTCAGATACAAATGTCACAGTATAAACATCAAAAAGCCTTCACTGGTGGAGGGACTAAATCCAAGATCTTTGTGACTCTGATCCTTAGCTAGCCCACAGGCATCTAACTTTGGAATTCGCCACAGATAACAGGGAGCTTGTTTAAAGGCCAATTCCTGGGTTTCACTTTCAAAGGTTCTGATTGAATCATCTGGGGGTAGGCAGGCCCAGGAGTCTGCATTTTAACACATACTTCTGGTAAATCTGGTGCAAACTGTCAGTGGAACAAACACTGAAAGATACTACAATACCACACAGCATCCAAGCCAAAAGCCAAGTATCCGTGTCGAAACAGGGACTGCAGGTGCCTGCTGAGACCACAATCTGAGCAAATGATTATCCTCAATGAGGAAAAGCTGCAATCGATTTTTAAGACAAATTTTACTTTCAGCCTGCTTTATGTTTTTATGCATTAAAAATTATGAAAGTTATACTGAGTTTTTAATACTTGATGTGAATGTAAAATAAAAGAGATTTAAGTTTTAGAAGCCAATTTTTGTTAGAATTATCAGCTACATAAATCACTGATATTTTAAGCATAGGGAGAGATTGATAATCACCTGGTAGCATTTTTGTTTTAAAGATGTAAATATAGAGATGTAAATCTCTCCTTGTATCTTCCCAATGTTAACTGTCTAGAACGTTTTACTTATGTGTCCCTAAGGATGCTGGAGAAGAACTGTGACACTATTGGCAATACTTTCATTTGGAGTTAATTCTGACAAGACAACTTGTTGAATAAGGAGCAGATCATAGCCCAAGATGTGAGTTCAGATATGAAGCAGCGGCCACATGAATTCTGCCATCAGAAGCACATGGGACCAGGAGCTCAGCCACCAGCAAGCACACACGATGTGAATGTTGACAAAGGTCCTCTGTCGGAAGTTAATGCAGGTCAGAGACAGAACAGCAAAGTGGTTTAAACAAACAAACAAACAAACAAAAATCCTGGGAGGATTTTCTCACTTCTGAAAGCAGCTGATGCCCTTCAGGCCCTAAGAAGAGAGCCCCAGCTTTTCTGCAGGGGTCCAGAATCATCTGCATATAAGCAATCTCACAACAGCAGAGTTGGAGTGAGCCACTCAGTACGGAGCAGGGACTCCACATTTATTTAAGACATGTCTAGGCCACGATACAGGCTAAGTGCTGCAGCTAAATCGCTGATTAAAATATACTCCCTGTTCTCAAGGAGCTTATAATCTGACAGAAGTGAGACTTTCAGCCCCAGCTTATGTCAGCCTCTGATCATGTCCTTCTAAGCATCTAGTCATGTCATTAGAGTTCCTGAGCCGGCGGGGAGGGGGTTATTTGTAAATTAGAGGTAATAATTCTTCAGTTATTAGTGTCCAATGCGAATCTCTGTAACGTGTAAGGTACTACTATATAACTGACTGGTGGTTCTCGGTGCATGGTGAAGGGGATGCCAAAAGCAGGCTACACAGAAAGCCCGCACTGACTACACAAACAGCGAAGGAGCAGAAAAGAAAGAACTGCCTGTTCCTACAGCCAGGTGCATTCTTAACAAGGAGAACACTAAGAAGGGCAGGACCCCGTGGAGTTTTACCAGGAAACCTCACAGGGATGAGTGACTAGAAGACGGAGTGGTATCCTACAGACCAGAGACAAAAGCATGGTCCTGTTCTCCCTCAACATCATGGCGCCTCACGAGGAAAGAGTCTGCTAAAAACTCCGTGAAAGATGGTGAACAAACAACTTTTACTATTTGGTAAACTTGTTCAGAAATTCCACTAATAACATCCTTCAG
This sequence comes from Ursus americanus, assembly GCF_024610735.1. Lineage (NCBI taxonomy): Eukaryota > Metazoa > Chordata > Mammalia > Carnivora > Ursidae > Ursus > Ursus americanus. Next base: position 31,968,014 of record NC_142136.1, on the reverse strand, counting down.
AGAAATTTAATCCACCACATAAACTACTATATTGTGTCCCAAGCTCTTAAAAAATAAGGAATCTATGCAATAAATCATTCTACTACAGCTAGTGCAATTGTGCAATTATCATTTATAAAATTCTCATGTTTTAATGATTGAAAAAAGTTAATAAAATTCTAAATACAAATCCAAGCTTAATCTCCATAACATTCATTTTACTTTATTCATATTGTAATATATTCATTGCTTTTCAGGTATATGACAGGGTAAATTAGTCCTATAAACACACACACACACACACACACACACACACAAAGTCAATAAACACTTCCACCCATATTTAAAAAAAAAAAAAAAGTGGAGAACAGAAAACACACCAGGCTCATAAATACAATAGATTCTTTCACTCCACTGTAAAAATAGAGGTTACTGTATTCTCTTCCCAATCCTTAAAAACACACATATATCTTCAAAATACACTAACAGTAGAGACTATTAATTCACATGCCATTTTATTTAGTAAGTGTGTACTTGAATAAGCCCATAAAGAAATAGTAATCAATTACATGTTGAAAATTCCACAGTTAATCCAAACATCCAGGCATTTAAAAATTAATCATTTGCAACAAAGAATACTACAGTGTTCTCGCTTATGAATACAAATTTTTAAAAATCCTCAACAAAATACCATTGAGGCCACACCCAGTAACATATAAAAAGAATTACATATCATAACCAAGTGGGATTACATATCATGACCAAGTGATGATAAATCCCACTTGGTCATGATATGTATCCCATACAAAACAAAGCTGGCTTAATATCTGAAAATCAATTAATGTAACACACCATATCAACAGACTAAAAAACAAAAACCACATGATCATATCAATAAATACAATAAATGCATCTGAAAAAATCCAATCCCCTTTCATGATAAAAACACTCAAAAAACTAGGAATAGAAGAGAATGTGCTCAAAAAGATAAAGGCCATTTACCAAAAAACCACCGATTATATCATACTTAATGGTGAAAGACTAGAAGCTTTCCCCCTGAGATCCAAAAAGAGACAAGAATGTCTGATCTCACTTTTCTTCAACATTGTACTAAAAGTTCTAGCCAGGGCAATTAAGCAAGAAAAAGAAATAAAAGCCATTCAGATTGGAAGGGAATTAGTAAAACTAACTCTATTCACAGATGGCATGCCTGTATATTAGAAATTCCTACAGAACTCATTTTAAAACTTAGAGTAAATAGTTCAGCAAGGTTGCAGGATACAAGATAAATATACAACCCAATTTTATTTCTATGCACTTGCTCAAACAATCCAAAAATGAAATTAAGAATTCTACCTAAAGGTAATAATACTATGTTGCATACTTAATGCTGCTAAACAAAGTAAATCTTACCAGTCAGCTTCAAAAGAAAACAAAATTCTATAACTATGTATGATGAGGAATGTTAACTAGACATTGTGCTGATCATTTTGGAACATACACAAACATTGAATCATTACATTTACATCTGAAACTAATACAGTGCTATAGGACAACTGCACCTCAACTAAAGGAAGAATTCTATTTACAATAGCCATCAAAAATAATAAAATGCTTAAGAATAAATTTAACAAAAGAATTACAAAACCTATACTCCAAAAACTACAAAACATTGTTGAAAGAAATTAAAGATCTGTATGAATGGAAAAATATCCCACGATCATGTGGCATCTTTGTCACAAGTGGCATCTGAGAAAGAAGCTTCCTAATCTTCTAAGAGAGCTGCCAGAAGGCAACTTCTTCTCACTCCACAAGTAAAAAAAAAAAAACAGATAACCTCCTTCTCATTCCTGTACACTCCAGGAGGACTCAGCCTAAAGTTAACGCTGACACAGATAGAAAAAACTGGATCCATCCTTGATAATACTGTTGAGATGTTAAGCCAAACTAATTTTGAAGACCTACCTACCTCTGGATTTTCTATTATCAGGCAACCAAAGTCCCTTTTATTATTAAAGTCAGTGTGAGTTCATTTTCTTTACGTAATCAAACATATCTTAACTGACTGAATCACATTGCTAGGAGATGCTAGTGAGTAAGTGGAACAGAAATATTACCTTGGAGGCAAGGGTTGAAATAGCTATTTCTGAGGAAACGCAAACTACCTTCCTCCCTCAACTACTGAATCACGTCTCAAAGCTTCATCCAGAACTCTGTGCTCAAATCTTTTTTCCAGCTCAAAGATCTTGCCTGAGCTCCAGTTCCCTAATTCTAACGATGTGACCATACATGCACCCAGATGCCCTACTATCGACTTATACAGAATATAAGCAATACTGAACCCAGAATATAACCCCAAATCACCTCTCCCACAATGACCCTGTGGGAATGGCATCATCATTCTCCAAATCACCCAGCCCTGAAACTTCAGCATCCTCTCTCTCCCTCTTTCTCTACATTTGTAATTCTCTGGCATCAAAATACTCTTAGGGAAATGCTCTTAATTCTACCTACTGCTTGCATTCCAAAACATCTTTATTTTAGGGTAGACCACAATTTTTACTTTCTACTTGGTCTCCTTGACTCTTGTTTCTCCCCCTCATTAAATCCAATCTGCATGCTGTTCAGATTAAGCTTTTTGCATTATTGTTTTCACCATGTTGCTGCTGTACTTGAAAAGTTCCATTAGATCCTTCACTGACTACAAAATAGTGCTCCATAACCTACCGCTACCAGCCTGAGCTAAATGCCTGCTAAAAAGTAAATTGGATAATGGTAGTGATAGTAGTGGTTGCTTCATTTGCTCTACTGAAGTTGTTAGAAAAAAAAAAATCACCATGGGCACCTTTAAGAGGTGAAATCATCTTTTTGGGACAGACTGCATATACCCAAAACTTGGTTTAAAAAGGGTGGGGGTAAACTTCTGGGTTACTACTCTGTCTCCTAATGTATCTTTACACACAAAATATTCCATTATTTTCCTCATTTTGCCCATGCTCATGCTCTTCCCTCATCGAAACCAGGTCTTTCCTTTTCCCTCTACCACCTACATGAAAAAAATCATATGCAGTGTCTCTTAGTTCTTGCAGTTACTTCCCATTTATCAATATATTTGATATGGACCCTTACAAAAATCTAAAAAGTGTCCCAGATCTCATGGAGATTACACTGCAACTTTTTTAGTTGCCTTTGCTGACATTAATGCACAAAACAAGATGAGACAAAGAATAAAAAAATTAAAATATGGAAGTCATAGGTTTAGGCAAAGCTGGAGTTTCATTTAATGAAAAAATAACTTTGTAAACTATAAATAACCATAATATAATCATTGTCATTTGGTTGTAAATAACTTGAAGGAATTAGATGAAATAGATTTTTTAAGAACATTCTAACTATAAAGCTCTAATTGTAAGTTTTTTCAAAATATATTATCATATGCAAAAAAGAAAGTGTAGTCAAGAATGGACTCTAAAAATTATATATAGTGAGAGGGCCTATAATCAATGCATTTTTCCTCAGGTCAATTTCTCCAGATATTTAAGATAAATAAAAATACAAATTAATGTAAAGGAGCATTACTTTGGTTTAACTAGCAATCCACTATTTAAACCACTCTGATTTCAACATAAGTTACTAACTAAAAACATCTGCAAATCATTCCCTCCTTGGGAAAGGACAATTTACCCCAAATATTTCAGAGCTCATTAGGTGTGTAAGTGAAAAACAAGTTACGCAAGTATGTAGTTCCGGAATTTAAATCAGTATATTTTATAGACATACATAACTTTATATGTTTTAAGTACATCTCATATATATACATATATATGTATATATATGTATATAATACTCATAAGTTTTTACCATATACATATACAAGTACACATACACAGCATGAAAGTTTAAAATCATCTTCAAATTATCCATCCTCTAATCCTTTACCATTTGAGGAAGCAAAGGACAGTAGTTTCATTATAACTAAATATAAAATACACATTCTGCAGATACTTAGAAACTATAGGTTTAAAAAAGAATATGCAGGGCACCTGGGTGGTTCAGTCGGCAAAGGATCTGACTCTTGATTTCAGCTCAGGTCATGATCTCAGGGTCATGAAATGGAGCCTCACCCAGCACAGACCCTGATTAAGATATCCTCTCTCTCTCTTTCTCTCTCTCTCTCCGTCCCTCTGCCCCTCCTCACCCCCACCCCTCGCCCCCACTCATGCCCACTGCAAGGGGAAGAAATGATCTGAGCACAGTGGGCTGCCTCAGCCCTCTGTGCTTTCCTTTATACATCACATATGTATCACATACATATCGTGGGTACTCTCCTCACCAGCTCGTGTATTTCTAAGGGGAAAGGACTGGGGCCAGGAACCCCCAGATGAAGCACAACGCCTGTCACATAGGAGTGATTCAGTAAATGTTTTTTCCTACAACCAGAAAAGCTTTTATATCCATTGTCCTATTGATTTGGTTACATTTTTAAAGCATTTTTGAAGACTTATCAGCATAAAACACCTCACATACATAATATATTTTATAGTTACTCTACTTATTGTATGCAGCAGTATTTCCTTTCACTTGTTTTACACTTAAGATTGTTCAGATTTCATGGGAGAACTCAGTTCTAATACAGATTTCTGAGATGTGATCCATAAAGTCTGCATTTTATAGACTCTGATCATATATCCCACGGCCTCAAAAGTTCACATTTTTTTCAAATCTCCAGGTAGAACAAAGATCAGTTCATCCCCCTTTTGTCAGACTCTCGGGATGTGATTGAAAGCCCCATATGGGATTTCAGATTAGAAATGTCAGGGGTGGATGACAATGAAACTGTATTTCGTAAAATCTCAACTATTTGGAATC